>NC_137457.1:189260851-189860851 GCF_964235325.1 Thermobia domestica
CAGGTAGCGCTGCACTTGAACAGAATTATCATTCCAAAAAGTACCACCAGAGGTCATTGAGAACCATAGCTTTTCTTGAAATGATTTAAATCTCAGTTAGGATACTATGATTATTACAATTCGGTGCAAAACTTGTTATCTCGTTTTAATAACAGAAAAATCGAGGATAATTACAATTTACAATTATTATTTTAGAAAATTCAAAACCTTGACTATAAATGACATATTACATCATGCGAAGGAACTCAGGCGGTAATCGAGGACGCTATGAATGTACTTGCGAGGTAGGTATATTCTCGGCAGATGCTGCATGAATAGAAGAGGCGCTAGCATCCAGCGCCGAATATAGTTCATCCTCAGTATTTGGTGGCTGGAGATGTTCAAGCTTAGAAGTGATTAAGTCTGTAATTATCCCAAGTAGCTTTGTCAAATCTTGGAACCTCCCTAGGAGGAATGTTTACAGAACACTTGAGGCGAAAAGAAAGTTTGATAGTTAACTTGACTGGAAGGTGGTCACTGCCAAGAGGGTCTAAGAGTTCGACATGACATTTGCTGCAAAGGGTAGTTGAAGTGATGACAACATCCGGTGTTGTATCTGAGAGAGGACGTGTTGATTTTGGACGTTTATGCAGAATACAATTTATGCGTGTTTTAACCAGTCCTGGAATTGAACCTTCTGGCAAACGGGTCTACTATAATTGTTGCTATCGGCCATGATAATGAAGTGGCGAAAATTGTTTGCGATATACTGAAGAAAGGAGTATGGTATTTCATTTCCGGAGCGAAGGTAAATGGTCACCAAGGTGATGTATACAGCCTTGAAATAGACGGTTGTGATAAAATATTTTGAAAGGTTGGAAATAGGAGCTTGGTACGACATGGTAACTGAGAAGTAAATCCAGCCAGTGTTTGATTGTCGGCTCGTAAGATCTGGTATCCTGAGAACTTGCAAGACATGCGATGTGTGAGTTGCGCTTCGTTTAGTAGAAACGCTGATACATGTTCTTCCAGAAGTTGTTCGAAGAGAGGTTTATGTTGATTGAGAGAACTGATGTTGAGAAAGATAATAACGATATCTACAGAGAAAATAATAATCTTAAAGAGATGTTTCCAAACGGGTGGTGTGAAAGTTAACTCGTTCGCCTGTGTAGGTGAAATTGAAGGTAACATGGAATATGCAGCGGGCAGCATACTGCACTTGTTGAGTATATGCGGCCTTAGAAGAGGATGCACGTTTTGCAGCGTTAATGTGATGACCTGAAGAAGTTGAGATATTGTAACAGGCTGAGAATCAGGTGGGACATTGCAGGAAGAAGTGGAGTCGGTCGTGTGTTCACTTTGAGTGCAAAGTGGTGCGACTAATTGAGGTTTACCCGGTGAATGTGTGGGTCGAGCTTTACATTTAAAGCTATAAGTCGGGTGTTGTTCAGGACAAGGGGAGGACTGCGGTGGATGCTGCAGGTTCGGACAGGTACGTGTGGAATGGAGTCCAGCACATTATCCACATTTCAAGTTATTTCTGCATTTGGCGGTGGTGTGCGTGTTATAATCTTGACAACGCTCCCGACGGATTGATACTGGTCGTGCATTGAGTGATGTCTCGACACGATGCCGTTTGCAATATACATAATCTCCGTTATCAAGTAGCTGATTGATGGTGTCCTGCGTTTGAGATAACACTCGGACAATGTAAGTGAGACCGCGGTCGTTTCGAATGCGGATTCACTAAGAAAGTTTGGGCCTTTCTTCTGTGAGTTCTGGTAGAATCTCATCGTTCGCAAGGCCAGGATTTACAACTCATATGACAACAGAGAAAGCAGGTGTACGAAGTGTCGGAGGCGGCTGTTTGATTCTCTTGTGAGTCAGTTTACTGCGCTATGCATTGTTGCCAAAAATTTCATAACTGAACTTGTTACGAATAGCAGTACCCAAATGCTGATCTGGAGATTTGATGATCATCCCATTTCTGGCGGCAACAATTTGTGAGATCTGATCTTGCCGATAATATGTGGTGAGCTGAAGATAGATGTGCTTTTCGTTCTGATATTTCGTGTCGAAATTTGTAAGTAAGAACAAATAAATTGCTTGTTTTCAACTGTCAGATAGCGATGGAAACTCTGTGTCGTCGATTCTAAGTCGCTCACTATCAGAGTCTGAGATGCTATCTCGGCAATGACCTTTCGGAAATGGTGTGCGATTGTGACCTATAACTAGAAATCGTGATCTTTCCGGGCTGTTGTCGGTACAGTGTGAGTCTCGGTGCCTACGTCTGATATCCAAGTCTGCAGAAGATACTGTAGGACCAGCTATACCGTAGAAAGTCCGACACGTTGTCTCCCAGTAGCCATGTCGAGTCAACCAGTGGTGGGCCCCAGGCTCACAGGTTGAAATGAGATGAGCAACAATGAGATGTGAAATAAAAATTATATAATGAGTGTGATGAAGTTCAAAAGACAAGGAACTCTTCGAAAGTGATAACTTTCGTCAATTCTGTAAGTGTAGTATGTGTGTTAAGCTCTCAGGTACATATTGCGATACCTGGTACTCGCTGACACACTAACAAACACAAGTCAGACTACTTTTCTTGATGAGGTAAGTATGTGGGGTATAAAATGATATATCAAATTTAGAACGCTTTTAGTTCCGAGTGTCTGCAAATTTGTAAGATCGCACAGTAAAACTTATGCCATATCCAACACATTTTATGCAACTTTCGAACCTTCTTTGTTAGTAAATCAACAGAAAAAACTGATATATATTTAGGTGTGTATAAAAAATAAATTCAATTTTCCAAAATCACATAGGACCAACAGCGCGTGGTTGCATCTAGTGAAGACATTTTAATAAACAGCATATTGATAAAGAACATAATCATATTTTTAAAATCTATCTGTATAACATTTTTTTTCTTATTGTATTTATATGTCTTGTTCTTAAAAATGAACACATAGAAAATCACGGGAGATGTGAATGCAATAGCTTTCATTTGACACTTAGAAAAGGTAGCCTGCGGACCCTCAGAGACCCCGCCTTATTATGATAAAAGTTAAGTATATTGACGCACTTTTCTTAAAACATTTTAGGAGAAGTACATACTTTAATTCGGGAATTGTAATAAGCAGAACTATGTAAATATTCTAGTATGAGGACCGAAGTTTGAATGTTGTGCTTAAGACAATTTTTCATATAATCCAAATTTGTGTATGATGATATCTTAATACGTTCAAACTAATGAAATCTCTGACTCTAAGGTTTCAGGATTTGGAGCTTGATATATAATGATTGATATGAAACAATACTTTGAACTTTAGTATATGTGTTCTATAAAAGGAAATTGATCCCTGTACAAACTTAAATATTCATATAATGTTTTGAACCTCATCAAGGTCAATAACGCAAATTGCACATCTTCCACGTGGTACAACGTATGGCTTACGTTTATAATTTGGTAAACTTTTACCTCATAGACGTAGATACTAAACTGTGTTTGTGGGTTTTTAAGAATATATATCAAATTTCGTTTCTTTAATCATTCCCAAATTAAATAGGTGGTATTAAACAACACTCCAAAATGTCTAAATTGATGCATCAATATACATAGATATTATAAAAGAGAATAGATCTCTCTACACACCCTTAAAACAATGTAAGGTAATAACACCTCATCAAAGAGTCATTAACACCTCACCTAGGTTATTCACCTCCGAAAGTTGAATTTTTGCATTTTTTCCTATGAAAGAAACTTGATGGAACACTCGAAATTATAGTGGTATTTATTAGGTCCCTATACTACTATATAGAATTGTTAAATTGGGCAATTTCTAAATTTAAGGTGTGGGATTATTTATCCCTCCAAAATTTTAGTTTATGCTAATACACATGCGCCTTCTGAGAATAGCCCCTTTACACACATATAATCATATAACGTAATGAAACCATTCAAAGGGAATAAATAAGGTGAATAACAGAAGAAGTGGTTGCACTAACTTTTTGCAATTTTTACCACAGAAAACGAAACGAGATGGAGCACCCAAACACATAATGGAGTTATAAAATACTACTATACAAATTTTAGGATCTGGTATTTTTCAAAATGTAAGTGGTGGACAAATCTACTCTAAAATTTTCAAAGCGGAGCATTAATATATCTATATTTTAAGGAAGAGAATTGACAACTGTACACGAAGATATAACAAATATAAGGTAATAAGGCTTCATCAAAGGGAATAAATTGGATCAATAACCGAACAAGAAATCTTACTAATTTTTGACAAAGGTTTATACCATGAAAGGAAAAGAGATGGAGCACGGAAATTTTTACCTATAAACATTAGTGTTTTATTCTATTATAACATTTTTTTCTAATTTGTCAATTTCTAAAGTTTGATGGTAGTCCAGTGCAACCCTCTCAAATTTTCAAAGAGGTGAACTATATCTTAAGAAGGAATAGAAACATGTAGACGTCCATTTAACCGTATAATGTAATAAGCCCTGATCAAGGGGAATAATTAAGTCAATTGAACACATTTCGTGTGGTACAACGTATTGTATATGTTTATATTTTGACAAATTTTTACTCATGACAGGGAATGAGATGGGCTGCCTAAATGAACAGTAATAAATATTGAAATGCTATACTATTATACCGAATTTTTAAATTTGACAGTTTCTAAATTTCTATGGGCTTGAGAACATAATCCTTCCAAATTATCAGGGATGGACTACTGTACCTATATCTTAAGAAAAAAACCTGAAGACGTTAATATACCCACATTATCTAATAAGGCCTGAAAGAAAGGAATAAGTTAAGTCAATCGAAGACCTTTCACTTCTACAACGTATCGCTTACGTTTAAATTTTCTAAGGGATTTTCTAAGGATTAGAAGTAGGAATTAGATTTCTGGGCTTACGGAATCCAAGGCCATCTACACCGTCACGATTGAGGTATGACGTCCCTCGGCGAGCACACTATCGGAGGAAAGGGAAGGGAAAAAATATTGGGTAATTATATAAGGTACCTGTTACCTACAAGTTAGATACTACCCCGGCATTTGCCTGGTGCGAATTAGGAAAACCCAAGAAAAACTCCTTCAGAGAGACTGTCTTGAAAAAGCTTTTCACACTTTTCTGACCGAGTGCCTCAACGAGAATCGTACCGGGAACCGCTCGCACCGAAGGCTAGAGTGTTAGTGAGTACGGTACATGCGGCCACTAAGCAATTTTTAACTATTGCCACTAAGCATGAGGCCACTAAGAATGAGATGGATCACATAATTTTATAGTCGTATTTGTTAAGGTCCTATATTATGATACCATTTTTTTTAATTTTCTAATTTTCAAAATTTAAAACATGGGGCCAATCTACCCCTCCCCAACTTTGTAAGGGATGCACTAATGGACCTATATCTTTATAAAGAGTATAGACATCTGTACACATCCGTATAACCATATAAGGTATTAAGACCTCATAAATTTTATAAACTGAGTCAATAACAGACCTCATTTCAAACAACTGGTAGCGCTAAATTTTGCGCAATATTTTACCCATGAAACGGAACGAGATGGAATTCCGAAATTTATTGTGATAAGTATTGAGGTCCTTTAGACCTATACCAAATTTTTATTATTTTTAATTTTCAAAATTTAATGGATGGGAATAGTTACACGTCTCAAACTTTCTATCGGGTGAAAACAATTTACCTATGTCTTATGAGAGGGAGTGGATGCCAGCATACGCCCTTATAACTATATAAAGTAATAAGACCTCATGAAAGACGATAAATTAGATAAAAAGCCTCTGAAATTTGAATCTTTGACAATCTTTTACCCGTGTATAGAAACGAAAGGTAATCCTAAATTTATGGAGCTACGTAGACTGGTCCTGGGCTACCAAATGTTTAGGTTGATCAATTTCCAAAATTTAACGGAAGTGGTTGCTATCGACTCTCAAGGGAAGAAAAATTAATGCGCACATTATATTAAATTCATAATTGACTTTTGGTAATAAACTTAGCAGTTTGTAACTATGCAAGTACTCCTTCAGTGCATAACATCACTTCGACGCCACAAACTGACTTTTCTTGTGAATGTGTGTGTGCAGAGCAATAGTTCTTTGTCTCAAAGAACTTGGAATTTCCGGTTGTGTAGTCGTCTAGAACATTCGAGAAAGTGCTGGATCATTCCATGTTTCCGGCTACTTCTGAGCCCAGTTCTGATTAGACACTTTTCCAGTTATCAACCAATCAGAAACAGCGTTATGTCCAGAGCATAGCAGATCATCACTTGCATTGTGGTGACAGGAAGTGCGCCAAGCAATCGGGCTTGGACATTCGTGGAATGTGGCACGCGTCCCGGTGTGAAGACTTGTATTTCTACATAAGTGGGAAATAGTAAAGAGTTTACGTTTAACAAGTAAAAATAAGTTAGTCTAATGTACATAGTTTTATGCCCGATATCAGTTAAAGCCTTAGCCAGGAAAATTCATTAGATAAGAAGTTTTACTGCACCAGTATCCTGCGTTCCGAGGACAACACCAAAAGTAACCTCCATCTCAGAGGAAGTAAACCTGTAAGTAGCATCAATTTGTACATTTAAAGGAACCATCAGGGAATTCACGTGAAAACTATTCCGAAACCATCTACTACTGGAGCAAATCGGTCGACCAATATCAAAGTAACTACTTCTTTTAGTTGCAATTAGTACGCCAGATCCACAGTCGTAAAACAGCAGTAATCATAAAAAAACCAAAAGGCAAGCCACAAATATATGAGCTCATATACGTATAACTATCTTGTATAAATAATTTCGTACTTGTATCATTGTTTTAGCTAGATAGGAAATTATCCAAAAAAGAAGTATTATATCAGTATTCGATATATAAATCTTACTTTCATTGTGTGTTTAATACAAATGGTGCAAATTTCATTATATGTTATTAACATGTAATATTTATTTTCTATTTCAGTTCGTACATACGTTAGCGTTAAAGTTCAATGTAATATCCAGTTCATGTAAAACAAAACTACTTTGCTCTATAGTTAAATTTGAGTATTTGACAACCAGTTCTCGGTGTTTCAATTTTCTGATTTTTCCTTTTCACAAGTGTTAACTTTAAGTGTTAACGCAAAAGTAGGTTGCGGTACGTACTCAACTTGAATAATGTGAGTAGTGAACTACCCCTCGCGGCAAACTTTAATAAGTACACAAAAAAGGTAAAATTGACATCTCTTTTCTATTTTGATCTTTACAACAGAATAGTTCATACGTGACCAACCACGTTGCAACCGATCTCTTCATTCGAGTCGTTCCCAAGCTTAAATGGAGGTCGGCAAAGCATGTTTATGCGCCCAAGTGAAGGGGATGATTGGAAGAGTTTTTAATTGGTAATTAGTCTTAATTAAGAGTGCAAGGTGAATTCGTGTAACCTCCTTCACAAAGCGATAGCATAATTTAATTGGTGCCGAAACCCGGAACGGATTTACAATAGCGTGACCAAGTTTGCTTTCATTCGTGCCGGTAATAAATAAACAAGTTGCAGTTTGCGTAGTGAATTTGTGCATTACTCATAAGTGTGTCTTACCTTTAATAGTTGTATGTGTATTGGTTGTGTATTTGCTATGTTTATGTCATTTCAGAGAAATATTAGTTACGTTTAAAGTGAATTCTTAGATTGATTTAGAGAAATTATTAGCTTTTTTTAATTATTGATTACTGAACTTGTACAAAATGTCGGAGTCTGAGGAATTAAAGAATATGCTTACCGCTTTATTTGAGAAGAAGTCGGAACAGCTTAATTGTACAATTGAGGGTTTGAAAAAAGAACAGGTAGAAAGTATCGCTAGTTTAAAGGATCATATTGTCAGTTTAAGGCAAGAACAGGTAGAAAGTGTTGCTAGTCTGAGAGAAAATTTAGAAAGTAAATTGGAACAGGTTAGTAAGGACATTCTTCAAACCAATAACGCTGTTGCTAAGATTACTACGCATATTCAGGCCATGGAAGAGAAAATCGAGACATATAAAAATGAGTGCAGCTCGAATTATGAGTCCGTGCAGGCGCAGATTGAGAATTGTAGGGCCGAGATTGTACAAGACCGCGTAAACAATCAAGAGAAGTTTCAGGAAGTAAAAGATAGACAGGTGTTATTAGAATTTAATACCAATAGACATCATTCTCAGGTAGAAGATCAAATTTCGGAATCTCGGACCATGATTGACACCCATAGTGCATTTATGCGGGAAGCGATGACTGGTTTACGAGAACAGCGCGGTGAGGTAAAATAAAAAGAAATTAGTTCGCGAACTTTCCTTGATTTTGAAATTCATAATCCCAACCCATTTTTGACCATTACCACCTTTCTTTACACGTGGACACCACCACAGTCATGTAATTTCAACAATTTGTTTATGTGTTTGTGTTTATTTCAGGATAAAAGGAGCCCATTTAAATAAAGCTAAACTTACAACATTTTGGGTTGTTTTATTGTTATTATAGTGTTAAGAAATGTGAATTTTGGAACCTGTTAACCCTATTTGAAGTTCTTATTAGGAATTTTAGAGATTGGTTACACATTGGAATATCAAAATTTTAAAATATTATTGGATATGATTCGGGAAGTAATTGAAAATGAGGTCGAAAATAATAATTTGGTTACTAATTTGTTCATATATAGTCTTCTCATGCAAACTTAATAAGTATTCGTTGTGATATTAAAAAAAAGTGTGAAATTGAGTTGAATTCCAAAACAAGTACATTCTAAGTTAAGAATAGTTAAGAGGTTAAAAGCACGATTTAACCCTTAGAGGCGTCACTATTTTCTTTCTAAATTAAAGTGACGAAATCGGGATAGCGTCCGATTGGGCCTCAGCTAGTGTGTAATTTTGTTTATTGGACGCACACACTTCAAAATTCTATTTTGGCTTTTGACGTATATTTATTTTAAAAAAAACAAGATATTTAATTGACGCTTAAAATTTTGTACTTTTATTATATATTTATCTTCAATTGACTTAAAGGGATAACGAAATTTGCATTTATTTTGGACTTTAGTGAACAATCTTCTCTCTTCTTTTCCTTTGGCTGCACGGTCTTAACAAGATATAATAATAAGAGATGCATGGAATATCATTGGGGAATATGGAATATTGTTATTATCTAAATTGTAAGTTTTGTTGTAGTATCTTGTAAGGACAGTGCATCCAACAATAACCGATACAATTTGGTATCAACAAATATAGATTTTTTAGGTAGTAATTACCTATAGTAAATTTCAGTTTTAAAGTGAAAAGTATGTAAATTACAAACGAACTAAAATTACTATGGAAATTGGATAATTAAACTTGTTGTCAATTTTGGATTCATTAACATTATTGATTTAATTTTGGATAGAAGTTGATAAATATTGTTTTAAATTTTGAAATGAGCCTATCTTCGGAATTGAAAAAATGTGCAAAATAACTATCAAAAGTAGAGTTAATGAAATCACGAATATAACATTCCGATCATAAATGGTATTTGTCGGATGTAACAATTAATTCAGGATGTGAAAATTTTCCAATTTCATTTCTTTTTAATCTTGCTTGTATGAGAAGAGTCTGTTGGTTCTTAATTGAACATAAACATGTGTATAATTTTCGACTCATTAATCATTACCATTCTGTTGTTCATTTTTCATACTTGAAAAAAAAAAGAATTAAGCATAATACGTTTGTGCTGGAAGCCAACTAGCGTTCTCTTACGCATTTGTAATTTCGTAATTTTGTTGAATAATTGTGGTTTTAAATTTGTGAATATATATATTCTCAATTGTGACTTTAATCTCGGATGTAACGACATTTCCTGGAGTTGATAAGTGCATGTTTGCCAAAAGGCCGCACAATTTTGTATTGGTCAGTGCTCTTAAGCAAGTTATGTGTTTGTAAACCTACTAATTTTGTAGGTACGAGCAGGCCACAAAATAATTGCAATATTCTATAAGATGAAACTTAAATGCAGGGCTGTAGTATCAAATCTCCCCCCCCCTCCATTACATGGTATTCTTCTTGTCCTTTTCATATGTTTTATTTTTTTTCAATACCTTCTGTAGGTCTAGATACTGAAAGTCCAATTGGGGTTGGAATAATTTACCCGATTGTGACATAGCTGTAATGCATGAAGCATTCAACTGGGAGGGACAAGGATATAGTGCAAAAGCGATTTTATTTAAATCGTCGGGAGGTTAGCGACCCCACACACTTTGAGCTGTAAAAAATCGTAAATCAGCACTCATTGATCTTCGGGATCAACTCATTAACCTATATTTTTGTTTAATACTTGGCTTACAACCTGCTTTGTCAATCAATGACGCGCAAAATGGCGCTACTTAAGGCTTAATCGCCGTTTAACTCATACATGTGTAATAAAATGTTTAATGATTCATTAGTTTAGTTATATAAGGCAAGTGTATGCATAAATAGTTCAATTATTTTGTATATAATGACAACATGTAGTAAGGTTAAAATGCCATATATATACATATATTGTCTTTTATTTTTAAATTTTATGAGCTTCATGAATACATTTTCTTTGCATATTTAGCAAACAAATATAGGACTTGAATTTGGTCATATATTGTATTGAGTTTACATATTAGATTCATATTTTTCGTTCATTATTATTTTTGGAAAACGAATAGTTAAAAATAAAAAGGTAGTTTTATTGTGAAAAAAAGAGAATGATAAACAAGTTACTAAATAAATAATGTAATAGTTTTAATGATAAGTATAATGTCTCATGAGTCTCGTTTCTATAATCCAAAAGTTACCGCGTTTTGTTGCATTGAAATATATAAATGCACATATATATAATTATAGCAAGATTTGTTTAGTTTTAATACGATATGTTAGTTTTATTCTCGTTGTACAATGCATAAGTTTGTTTCAATGGTGCATAGGATAGCATAATTAATTAATTGGACTAACATTTTCCGTTCTTGATGAAACCTTTACATGTTGAGTAACTAATAGTCTAGCGGTAGGAAATTAGTATCAATATACGTCCTTCACATTTTTATTTTAGTATACGATAGTTAAGGTAGAAAAATATAAGTAATATATGCTTCATATAAATGATAATTTTGTTTATTTTGGTAGTTGACAATTTTAGAAAATACATTATCGTAGCTTCAACAATCGATGTTATATCATGTGCTGATTCATATTTTAAATTTCTATATAAACGTTATGTTTATTCGTGAATATATTGAGAAAATATACATATAAGTAAATTACAGAAGAAGGCCAAATAGGAGTACCCGAAATGTAGCTCATTTCAATAACCATTTAGATATCATTGATTTAGATATCCTTTTTTTCGTTGGATCTTCGTATCTTTTCTTTACTATTTTATCAAATACGGTAAAAAAAAAGAGAAAGGTAACGGAGACTTTTAGACGCATCTTTTGAATTTTTGGCATTAACACTAAAGTTTTCTAAAAGTAAGGGTAATTGTTTAAAAATAATAATAATAATAATAAATGAACGAACAATTCTTTTTTTGTTAACATAGTCAACAATCATCTGTTTTAATGAAAATAAAGTAATCATGTACTTTAAGTCAGTTTGGTCACCGAGAAATATAAGTGGTAATAGTAATGAACACGAGAGGTCTATATTCGAAAAAAAATAATGCTAGATAACAGATATCGTATGAGGCATAAGGTGAATACATAACGACGTATGTTTATAAATGGGTTTAAGAAATATTGTGTTTATATATGTACCCCGTTGACAATGTATGTCCGGAACGGAGATGTTATAAAGCGTTTAATAAAATTAGGCTATGCTCCGAAAGTAGTAGCAAGACTATACTCCAATAGTAGTAGCAATGAAGTGTCTTTATAAAGATGTTGTTTACCGAGGTTGACGTTGTGCCTTCGATGTAATTAAATGTGAATGGGATGAAAATATGTTAATAGGAAAAGCGTTATAAATAATATTTCCGAAATACCCATTGTAAAAAATATAAATAGTCATGTAGCCTTCATGTATGCCGTCAAGTTATTACAGGATAGTTAAGCATTGTTAAGAACGAATTTTGTTTTAAAATCATCTCAAATATCGAATTGCATAACAGCGAATACGCAAGTAAAATCTATTGTAAAAAAATAATTTTAAAAGTATTGAGTCTCGTTAAAACGAATTGATAAGCAAATAATTTTAAGGTTTAATGTTACTAAGTTGCAATGATAAAAAGCATAATATTGGTCATGCTTCTCATTTTGGCTGTACTGATTTTTTTAATGTTTAAAAGGGATACTCATGTTTTCATAAAAAAGGGGGGTTTTCAAAATCTATTCATAGCTATTATGTGTTGAAATTTCTATATTGTAAAGTAATGCACAAATTTAACAACTCCGTCGTTTATCTTGTTTTAATTTAAAAATTCCGACTTCGTCTCCGATAAATTTCCGATATGAAAAAAAAAACGATTTCATTAGGTTAGAGTAATATTTCTTTTTATATAAACTTGAATTTTTTTTACCTAAATGGACCTTGTACACATGTTTAGTGATATGCCCTTGTAACATTGTAGCAAATATGTATTGTTGTCAGTGTAAAGTTTCAAAGCATAAGCACACTGTGAGAAACCATATTTAAAAATACTGAATGAAAAATAATAATAATAATAAAGGAAAATTACACACACACACACACACACACACATATATATATATATATATATATATATATATATATATATATATATATATATATATAGAGAGAGAGAGAGAGAGAGAGAGAGAGAGAGAGAGAGATTAAAAAACCTTAAGAGACAAAAAACATTTTGTAATTACATAAAAGTGACTTAAAAAGCGGCATAACATACAGGTGTAAAGACCTATTATTTAAAATGACGATAAGGCGTACAAAAATAGTGCAAACTGGCGTTGATAGCGCTTCGTAAATAATGCTCCACCAATAGTGCTCCGTTGACAGTGCCAAAAGCGAATAATTTCTTCAATACATACTTTTGCTGTTTTATAATTGCCTAAACCATTCATCAACAGTGTTACAATGGTGTATTCTTCCTAATAAAACAATGCTGTGCTTCCATCTACCCTAAAACAGTTGAGATAAATCATATACAGGGTAAACCAAATCAAGGACCCTACGGACGGTCCAGAGTCCTTTGGCAAATTTGCCAATGCAATATTGCCAATTCTCTGTGGGCACCATTTGCTATCGACTCTCGAAGCAAGAAAAATTAATGCGCACATTTTATTAAATTCATAATTGACTTTTGGTAATAAACTTAGCAGTTGGCAACTATGCAAGTACTCCTTCAGTGCATAACATCTCTTCGACGCCACAAACTGACTTTTCTTGTGAATGCGTGTGTACAGAGCAATAGTTCTTTGTCTCAAAGAACTTGGAATTTCCGGTTGTGTAGGCGTCTAGAACATTCGAGAAAGTCCTGGATCATTCCATGTTTCCGGTTACTTCTAAGCCCAGTTCGGATTGGACACTTTTCCAGTTATCAACCAATCAGAAACAGTGTTATGTCCAGAGCATAGCAGATCATCACGTGCATTGTGGTGACAGGAAGTGCGCCAAGCAATCGGGCTTGGACATTCATGGAATGTGGCACGCGTCCCGGTGCGAAGACTTGTATTTCTACATAAGTGGGAAATAGTAAAGAGTTTACGTTTAACAAGTAAAAATAAGTTAGTCTAATGTACATAGTTTTATGCCCGATATCAGTTAAAGCCTTAGCCAGGAAAATTCATCAGATAAGAAGTTTTACTGCACCAGTATCCTGCGTTCCGAGGACAACACCAAAAGTAACCTCCATCTCAGAGGAAGTAAACCTGTAAGTAGCATCAATTTGTACATTTAAAGGAACCATCAGGGAATTCACGTGAAAACTATCCCGAAACCATCTACTACTGGAGCAAATCTGTCGACCAATATCAAAGTAACTACTTCTTTTAGTTGCAATTAGTACGCCAGATCCACCGTCGTAAAGCAGCAGTAATCATAAAAAAAAAAAAAACCAAAAGGCAAGCCACAAATAAATGAGCTCATATACGGATAACTATCTTGTATAAATAATTTCGTACTTGTATCATTGTTTTAGCTAGATAGGAAATTATCCAAAAAAGAAGTATTATATTAGTATTCAATATATAAATCTTACTTTCATTGTGTGTTTAATACAAATGGTGCAAATTTCATTATCTTTTATTAACATGTAATACTTATTTTCTATTTCAGTTCGTACATACGTTAGCATTAAAGTTCAATGTAATATCCAGTTCATGTAAAACAAAACTACTTTGCTCTATAGTTAAATATGAGTATTTGACAACCAGTTCTCGGTGTTTCAATTTTCTGATTTTTCCTTTTCACAAGTGTTAACTTTAAGTATTAACGCAAAAGTAGGTTGCGGTACGTACTCAACTTGAATAATGTGAGTAGTGAACTACCCCTCGCGGCAAACTTTAATAAGTACACAAAAAAGGTAAAATTGACATTTCTTTTCTATTTTGATCTTTACAACAGAATAGTTCATACGTGACCAACCACGTTGCAACCGATCTCTTCATTCGAGTCGTTCCCAAGCTTAAATGGAGGTCGGCAAAGCATGTTTATGCGCCCAAGTGAAGGGGATGATTGGAAGAGTTTTTAATTGGTAATTAGTCTTAATTAAGAGTGCAAGGTGAATTCGTGTAACCTCCTTCACAAAGCGATAGCATAATTTAATTGGTGCCGAAACCCGGAACGGATTTACAATAGCGTGACCAAGTTTGCTTTTATTCGTGCCGGTAATAAATAAACAAGTTGCAGTTTGCGTAGTGAATTTGTGCATTACTCATAAGTGTGTCTTACCTTTAATAGTTGTATGTGTATTGGTTGTGTATTTGCTATGTTTATGTCATTTCAGAGAAATAGTGCAAGGTGAATTCGTGTAACCTCCTTCACAAAGCGATAGCATGGTCCTATGTATACCTGTCAAAATTTAGAGTCTTTATTCCTAGGTACCGCTGGGTCATTGATCCCAGGCCAGGTGCATTGGCCTTTGATCTATGATGTCACAAACGTTTTTGCGCACCTGGCTATCTTTTCGAACCCCAGCACTACTAATTATTTTTAGTTTAACCATCTGCAGACGAGCAACTTTGTGTATGCTCTCTCACTTACTCACTCACACACTGAGTCGGCTTCTACATGAAGAAAAATAACGAGTAATTCTTACATCCGTTTGGATTGGCTGCAAAGAGTGTGACAAAGTACTTGTTCCAATAACAACTGTTTTGCGTTTCTGTATGTTAATAAGTGATTATCTTTCTATGCATGAAAAAAAAGAACGAAGTTATGTTTCATAGTTCACTATTACGACGGTCGGCGGAGAAGATTACTAATGGTTGCTAACTACAGACGAATGTTACTGGGGGAGTGGCACAGCGTTCACCTACGGTGCTTGGGGTCCCTGGTTCGATCTCAGCTTGTCCGTGTGGATTTTGTGGTGGACAGACATGCTCATGGGCTTTCTCGGTGTTGTCCCGTTTCCTCCAACTTTCTTCATTCCACCATTTCATTCATTTCTCACTATCACCGTCTACTTTATAATAACCAGCAAAAGCGTGGTACATAAAACTTAATGATTTCATTTTTTTTACAATGTTAGTTTTAACCAAGTAAAATATCTTAGGTCGCAAAATCTTTGCTGCTGGCACGTCGATAGCAATTTTAAATTCTGTAGTTCAGTGAAGATGAATTGAGATATGTCCTTTTTTGTTCATCGAAAAATTCCAGAACAACTATATGGGCACACGAACGAATGGTATTTCAGTTAATGAATATTAACAGAAACTTATGCTTGAACGTCCCTCAAACATGCCTTTTACTCCGAGAGGCCGTTGATTAACGGCATGAATGATTATGAAATATTTAGCCGAATGACAATGTGTGAGAATGCAAGAGAATCACTACAAAATCCACTGGCACAATGTTATTCACCACAACTTCAGATGGACTAGGATCAAACAAGAGACACATAGTACCACCAGTGCTTTTCCAATGAAGGCTGTATATGTATTAGTTACCTAGATTAGAAGGAGTGTTCCAGGAAATTGCGTATGTTATGTACATCTTCGATTGCCATATAGCATTTATATTATTGAAGAAATATTTTTGTTCCCAGAAATATGACATTTCTATTTGAGTATACTCCTTTATAAATGGCTAAAGGGACTCGGTCACCCATCAACGTAAGCCTAACTACTATTGATAGAAACTTGAAATTTCCAAAGAATGCTAATGTTTTGACGGATGCAATGCATAATAAAGTATAAAATAAGATTGATATCCTAAGGATAGTGTTGGGGTAAAAATGATGTCTCCTTCTCTAAGACATTTGCACGTCTCAAAATTTATAGCAAAAAAATAATAAGAGACTTCCGAACACAGCTCACAGTTTACTGTTTCAAATAGCCAGTTATCTTTTTATGACTTAATGTAATAGTACATTTAGAACATCACAGTACTTGGTAAGTACAGAAAACATTGTTGTAGGTAAATCACACACGATTTTCGACCACAAAATACGCTAAAGAAAGGAGATTTGTTAAGAGATTCGTTCTCTATCCACAAGAGTGGAAAGAAACTTCGTAGTTGTTTCGGTAGCTATGTGTGCTATGTTCTTACTTTCTGTGCGGATTTAGTAGTTTTGAACCCGGTTCGAATCCTACTCGATGCTCTTACTTTTCTTTTTGCATTTTTCAGTTATTCTTACCGTACAATTTTATAGTATATGTATTGAGCGGAGGCGATGGAGAACTTTCTAATAATATCCTTAAATACGTTGTACAGGTGTAAAATGTTTTCAATATATCCCAATGTGATTAGTAAATTAGTGCAAATTACTTCTTGGATCGAACGGTAAAATTTTATTAACCTAAAAATAAAATGTCCAGATCACTATCAGCCCTAATACCTCATTCATCAAAAAGTAGTTCATATTATTATTATTACTATTATATTATATTATTACTAATATTCATGTTATTATTATACTCGTCTTTGTCGTGGGAGACTCGGGATCAATTTCCGGATGCAACGCATGTTGTTTGGAAGCTACGTTAAATTATAAATTGACATCTAATATAGCCGAGCTGCTAAAACGTCCGCTAAGCTCAAAATCAAAATTATTATTATTATTATTATTATTATTATTATTATTATTATTATTATTATTATATGGACTACGTTCTGGTAGTGATGGACAAGGTATTAGGTCTGATAGTAATTTCCTGAACACTACAATTCGGGATTTATCTATAGGTTTACGAAAATGTTATGGATTAATGCAAGAAGTGGTTTGCACTAAGAAGGAATTACATTGGGCTATATAGAGAAGGTTTTACGCCTGTAAATCTTCTTATTTTTTGGATAAATTAGAAAGTTGTTCATCACCTCTATGTAATATATGCACTACAAAAGTGTACGCCAAGAATGACTGAAAAATTACAAAATTAAAAAAATAAATCAAAACAATTGGGTGGGATTCCAACCAGGTCAAAAGCATTGCACAGATTACTTAACAAGCATGGCTATTGAATTGAATTGAATTGAATTTGAATTGAATTTCTCTTTATTTCAGCGGGCGAGGTTCAGCCGGAGGCTGCTCTGCCACCTAACCCTTGTCATCATTACAAAGAAAAGAAAGAAAAAAAATAGACACAAATAAGATACAAGATATAAATAACAACATAACATGATACATTCAATAATACTAATGATAAATAAAACACTCAGTAAATGTAAATAAAAAAACTATACTCATACTGCTAGTCCAATTTCATACCAATTTCAGGGGGGCGCGGTGGCTCAGTGGTAGAGCGTTCACCTCTGGTGCTTGGGGTCCCGGGTTCGATCCCAGCCCCCGCCAAGTGACCTTTGTGGTGGACAAACACCGTGCTCGTGGGTTTTCTCGGGGTTCTCCCGTTTCCTCCCACTTTCTTCATTCCACCATTTCACTCATCTCTCATCATCACTGTCTCCTTTAGCCTAACCGGCATAACCGTGGGACGTAAAACTTAAAGATTTCATTTCATTTCATTTTTCATACCAATTTCAGTCCAATTTCAAACTGTAGTAAAATTGTCATGTGTGCCAATGCTTTGTCTCTGATGTCTAAATAATAATGTTTGGAGTGATGATTTAAATAAATTATACGGTTTGTCAGTGATTGACTTTGGTAGGGAGTTCCAGATTCTTACTGCCGAGATTGAAAATGCCTTCTCTGTTATTTTTAAAGAATGCCGGGGCATATTCAGCCGGGGCAGAAGCGTATAGAGTAATTCTGTATTTTCTGAATTGCTCTAGTATTTTGAGTGGAGAGAGAGCTACCATATATTGAATCGCAGTAATCGAACAGAGGCAAAATTAGAGTGTTAACAAGATATAGTCTTGTTTCTTGCGATAAATAGCCTTTCAATTTATAAAGCTGTCGTAAGATGCGCTTAGCTTTAATACACTGTTCAGAAATGTGTTTATTCCAGCTAAGCCCTTGGTCTATTATTAAGCCTAGATCTTTTACAAAGGGAGAAAATGGAATACTGGAATTCACTACAGTTACTTTTAGGTCATCAGGGTTGATTTTGCTCAACTGATGTGATGTTCCCAATACAGTGAAAACACATTTTAATGGATTAAGTAAAAGACCATTCTTAAGGCACCAGTTGCTAACAGCTGAAAGATCCGTATTAAGTAACTCTATTGTGTCCATAATATTTTCAGGCGTACTACTGATGAAGATCTGGGTATCATCCGCATAGAAGTGAACTGATGAATGTTTTATGACTGTGGAAAGATCTGCTGAAAAGAGTGAAAATAATAATTGCGGAAACTACAGAACACTACTTCTGTTGTGTTGATGCAGAACGAACTCCTTATCAACCCGTTTTTTTGTCCCTTTTTTTTTTTTTTTTTTTTGTCGAGAAGGGTGTGTAACAACAAAGAACTGACAATTTCAAAATGCAAACTGTGAGCTGTGTTCCTAGATCTTGAGTCTTTTTTCATTCCTTTCATTCCCTTTTTTCATTCCACAGAATGCGTTGCTGCCAAAGTTTCAATGTTAAGGGAATCGAATTTTTTTTATATAAATTGAAGAAGTGTGCATTGGTTTCCAAGTATACTGTATATCAGAAATCACTCATATTAGGGTTGTGAAGCTCAGCACATACACAGTTCTTAAAAGTTGGAACGTTTTCGAAAATTGCTCTTGTAAAGGGAGTAAGGAACATGGGCGACGAGAAATAAGGAAAATGTCTATACTCTATTTATTTCTCGGGGTGATGAAAGTTGCTTACAGTTTCAATGCATAGAAACAACAAACTACTTGTTAATCGTCATATGGGGTCCTGATTTCACTTAACCCTGGAACCGTACTCCGAGGCACTTTGTACCCCAGGGAATTTACGTTTGCTTTAGATTTTGGTCGGCAACTTTCACCGCTGCCATCTGCCGTGGGTTTTACTCGCCCTTGTCTGGCTATGAGCTGCTTTGTTTACTATGGTCGTGACACATTCCGTTTTGTCTATAGAACGTTGTTGAGACAGTCACTGCCCCAGTGTATGGTTATTGAAAGTTTTTTATTTACGTATACACATTTAATTTCCACAGTATTATGCATGCTTTTGTGTATTGTTTGCAGACTTTTAATTACAATGGATGAACTACAAACTGAGTAAAACGTTTTAAATAAGTTAATACGTTCTTTTGAGCTTATCAACCTGCGAAATATGACAAGTCTGAAATTGAAAAAGAAGGAGACTTTTCGGAAGAGGATGGTAATATAAAATACGATTTTTACCTGGAGCCTCAGAAGCTGAATTCGTACCTAGTTCAAATGATCCAGAAGAGAATGATGAAAATGCACAAACATCGCATCTGAGTAAAAAAGGTTGGGGAAACCCTTCAATAGGAAGGATCGAAGATGCAGTATGTGTCAACGAGACAAGAATTCACAATACACCATCTGTCCACGGTGGCTTTAAGAAATTTACTTGCAAAACATACTTCAGAAATGTTTGTGCCAATTTCAAGAAATAAAAATATAAAAAAAGCCTTAAAGATTGTAGACTCCCAAATATTTACAAAAATTTAAGTCTTCTTTATTTTGATACATTACACACTGGTAAACCTTAAAGTAGTATTAAAAGTATGTTTTTTCAGGAGTTTAAGATCTAAATGATATATTCAAGTAGTTTTTCAATATAAATTAATAATTTCCATGACACAACGAGCTTTTATTTTTTTGGTACCCAATACCCCAAAGCACGGTTGGTGTAACAGAAATTCAGGTGTACAATTCCAGAGTTATTTCTTCTAAATTCGAGGTATCAGCACCTCCTTGAAATCATTTGTGCTCTCGAAATTGAACTGTACATAACTGCACTGATGACTCTCAGGTTTACATTCTGTTGGCAAATAGCAAAGTCCCATCATTAGTTTCACCGAAGTTTCCAATATAATTGATTATATGCTCCAGACTAAGCGTAACAGTCTCAGTGTATTCATTTGCGGAAACAACTACTCATGTCTTTCAATACAAGAGCGTAAAACATTTATGCTTTAGTATTGTTTTCAATTACTAAAAGATTGTTCACATTTTTTAGATAGACAATTGAATGCTATAACATAGGTACCACCATGAAGAAGTATACTGGACATAAGTTAATGTGTTAAACGTTTAAGACTATAGACAAAAAGTATTGAGGCTATTTGAACACTTTCGGAAAATGAAAACATACTTAATAAATTAAATGTTTCGCTAATATTAGAAACAGCATCTATTGGAAACATGAATTCATTTGTCACATTTCGCAACATTAATTCCAAACATATATTAATAACATACAAAATGATACAAAGAGAATAAATATTTGGTAATTAGTTACTTAAAAATACAAAGAAGAAACTACATATATCACTTGATTGGAGTAAAGATCTATGAAAATCATTAACATTGTAAAGATAATTCCATTTTCGTATGTTTTTCAGGGAAATAAGATATCATAAGGGTAAGTTGAACCATTTCTAATGATAGTATTTCAGACATTTATGAGTTTGATATATATTATTAGTAAAATCTGAAGTGTAATGGAAGGAACTAGTTCTTGATCTCCATATTGACCACAAAAGCATATACATTGTTCATTTTTTAAACACCAAAGATTTTTTTGACTTTTTTACATAGTTAATGAATAAGGTTCTACTCAATTTATATTCCAATGAATAATTTCACACCGATAATTAGCGTGGAATTTCATATGATCGCACGAACCCGTTATTTCACACACTACTTAATTTCAGAATGTTGCAACTACGTCTAAAATGCCGACTCTGAAAAAAATTTCCGAATAAGCCAGACTCTGAATAACTAATCTGTGATTTGATTTCAAATATCACTTGAACATGAGTAAGTTTCCATTTTGCAGAAATAATTACAGAAAATGTTACTCCTATCAAACTTGAAAGTCACAAATATTGCTCGAATTGTCTTCCTTGCTTACATTTGCCAACTTCGATCGTATTTCAGTTGTTAGCAGTTGCCTTGAGCTGGAGTCTTTTATGTAATGGATAGCTGCCGTCTTATTTTTCTCAACTCTACTGCGCATGCTATGAAGCCCCAAATGAAAAGTCAAATTTGTTAAACTCGTACTTGCCATCGGTTGCTGTATTAGGCTACCTGAACTGAGTGAATTCATCTGAGTGAATAATAGTTGTTCAGTCGTGGCTGCATGCCTCGGTAAAGGTAGGTTTGGAAGACACCACCGCCATGTTTATGTTATTCGTAATATTATAAGCCACTTCACTCATATGTTAAAGTGAAGACAAATACAGTTTCAAAATTATGGAAATTATTTCCAGAACATGTTAAGAGATAGCAAAAAAACACATAAACCCTCCATAGAGTACATATTAATTTGGCAATAACTTGCGAATAACTAAACCTCAGTGTTGTTAAGAACTTCGTAGTATTCGTGTACAAGAGTTTCCTATTTCTCGTATTAACAAATCCTCGAAGTTCATCTTTGTGTGTCAACAGCGCTTTTATTGTTTAAAGCAAGTTCTATTGTGTAGTTTTGAGATACAACGTTTTCGAAATTACAACCGAGTTGGACCATGTGATCTCTGATCGATTGTCTAAACACTGTCTTGAATAACAAAATTATTTGCATTGAGATCATTTTTGTATGTGCTGCAAATGTCTTGTCAGAGACAAACTGATAATCTTTCACCGCCTCCGAAGGAGACTTGACTCCGTCCCTGATTGAGATGGTAGATAAAGATAATTTTTCTGACGTCTAATTTGTCATTATGTAGCATGGTTTAGTAATTTAAAATATATAGCATTTCTGCGAAATTTTTAAAATTTTATTTGAAACAAATATATTCAATCTTACACTGGGATGGTAGGGGAACGACTAAAGTTTGAAGTAGGGTGCATGACAATTCAGTGTTCCTTATAACTCCAGTCAAATTCAGAAAAAAATAATTATGTATAAAAAATGAAGTACGGAATACATTTCCAGGGTACCTTTACGGGCATTATCTTGTTACAAACTTAATGCTACTTCGGAAACTGATCAGAGTGAATAGATATGTATTTGAATAACAACACTACTTGCGTAGTTTTTCAGAGTATCAAGTTTAAGAAGAACGAAGTTTTTCTTCCACTGTTATCTCATTGTTGAAAGACACCCATGGTATAACAATTGTCCGGAAATCACGCGGCTGCTTCTTACATCAATTCATGAAGAAGAAGATGAGTACCAATGTTAGGTACCAAAGTATAGTATTAAGGAAAGAGCCGCCTAACCTCTTTCAAAGATATGTGGCACTTTTTAATACTTAGACTTGAAAAAAATACAGCTGTTTAAACGCGACTGCCTTTCTTTGAATTTCATGTGTGGATAACAATACAGTTCTTTTCAAATAGAAGAGGGAGAGAGGCAAATTTTATTAAACACGACTTTATATCTGATATGTTGGAACAATATGTAACTTGTGCTTACGGGCTAATTTCAATCCTCTGAAGTCAATCGACAAATGATTATGTATTACAGACTCAAAGATAACACTAGGCTCAGAAGTTCCAAAATTATATTGTATACGGAAACAGATAGTAGAATTAATTCTTTGCCACGTGAGACCTGGAGTTTGAAAGGAACTCAAAGGGACTTCAAGAGGAATTTCTGTATTCATGATTAAAAGTTGTGAGTTTATTATCTGTTGAAGTAATGATACTTGCGCTTACATTACCCATACGCTGACATTTAATCAATACTTTTTTTCCACATTTACCAAAAGGCTGGAACACGATAATAATCCTAAAAGATAGATGCACTATAGTCAGATTTTGCATGTCAATCCCCAAAAGGCAAGCTGTAAAATCCCATAGCCTTTTAAAAAATGAAGGAAAAATTTCTTCTTCACCTCCTACCTCCCAAAAGGTTCACATTCATCGAAAAAATGAAACTAAATTTCTTTAGTTTAACATCCCATTATTGTGCTAGAGGAGACAAATGATTAATGCAAGTGAAAGACTGTAAAATTAATTAGTGGGTTCTCAATGGGATTCCAACACAGAAACACGTACATGAGCTAGCCAATAAACCAGCGGATAGGTCTTCCAAAATGCTCGACTTCCACATTCTGCAAACTTGTCAGAATACATCCTTGGCTAGGACTCAACAAAATAATAGATTTGTCAACGAAAATCATGCATTTAAAACAAACACAAGGATCACGAGCCTTAACTTGATTTAAGCTTATAGTTACAAGTTATTGCGTAAGTCTTTAATCTATCAACCTTCATTAATCGTTTAGTCATTGAAATCTTATTCCTGTATTTTACAGGTTGCTATTCTTTTATAATGAAATCGAATAAAACGTAATAAATTTTTATACAATCTACTTCATACATGCTGAAAACTCACTTGTGTGCTATGTTGTTCGTAAATTGTTAATTTTCATGCAAATGTCATAATCCAAAATACATCTGCATTAATGCAGGAATAACCATTCATTCAGTAACAGTAGTTTATATTGGTAACTTCTGAGCCAAAATTCCAGGCCAATCCATTTACGGCATATCTTTGGCAAGCACAGAAGAGTAGCACAAAGCATTTATAGAAGGACCTATAAAACTTCTGGGCAGAAATTCCAGGCCAACCCATTTTGAACATATCTTTGACCAGCAGAGAAGGACCCAAAAATTCTTACAACAACTACACTAAGTTACATCGCGCTAGAGCATAGAGTTTGTAGTTACATTCATAAAAATTTGTATCTAAGAACTATATTACATCTACAAGTTATATGTCATAAGTACAAGTTACATCTTGTAACTACAATTAACTTATATCTACACTAAAAAAGAAGACAAACATTATCCTAATAAAAAACAATTTAAACTTTATGGCATAATAACCATAAAACTCTTATATCTAACTAAAACTAATCTAACTAAATTAATCTTACATCCACAACTCTTCTATCTTATAACGCCCGCATGTGAGGGTGTTTATTCCATCCTTTAAGACACATCTTTTACCATCTACACAAATTAATGCTAGTTTGTTTACTTCTACACTGTACAAGTCGTGCTTATAATTTCTGATTAAATTCATCTCTTTATAATATTCTTTTTGATTGAACAAACAGTTTTATAATCGTTATATGAAAGTTCTTTACTTATAACGTTTTTTAACTCCTTTTGCTTTTTTACAACATTTATTTTTCGAATTTAATTGAATACATGTTTTATCTTAAACCAACAAATTCTTCCGTGATTGTTCCTTGAAGTTCATCTTTCATTTTACCCTGTACTTTCTTGTTTATTTGTGGTACCTTGTATTCGTCATTTCTTGGATAATCGCTTGTATCGAAGTAATAAAATATTTAGTCTTCGTACATGTTTTCGTTCGAATTTGATAAATGTAACTATCTGTATCTGTGTAACAAATTTCTATTTTGTCTTGGTACTTAGGTGTCATCACATTATAATGAAAATTGTGCATTAAATGTTTTGACAAATCTAAAATTGGCATGCCAACATAAAATAGTTTGTTAAATTGCACTTTAACTTTATTCATGGTACAGCTACTAAATTTTCTGTAAAAAATGTAATGCTTTTATACTTTGGTTTTGTTACAAGCTTCTCACTTTGTCTCATCACTTACTAGTTTAATGTCAATTCTCTTTCTAATATTTTCCATTACCTTTCTAAAAAAGGAATTGCTCATTAGCTTATAAAATTCTTTCTCAAAATCATTTGTTGCTTTAACTCTCATCTGTGTGTTTAAATCTATGTAATTCTTTAACCAATCTGGTTGTTCAAACTATTACTCGACTAATTTTCTTAAGTTTTAATCCAAGTAATAAACATTGTTTTAAGTTTCGATAGTGAATTATATATATTTTTTATGATATAAAGTTGTCAACACTATTTATTGTTTTGAACCAGGTGGGCACATATTTTAAGAAGCTAATATATAGTCTTTGTGATAGTCATGCAATTCTTTTAGATATTCAAGACCAACTCTAAAATGTAAACCTTTTTCACAAATATCAAGAACATTTGCAAAATCTGCTTCTTTTATTTCTTCTTCAGTTAACCAATTAAATCCATTAAATTGTAAGTTTTGGCTCATTGCCCATCCTTACAAGTTGTTAGCATCCAAGTACACTATGTAAGAATCTTTTTATTTTCATTATAATCTTCCATAAATTTGTTGTTTGCTTTTACAAATATTTTAGAATATTGTGAAATTCCCCCTCTTATGACTTTCTCTATGATTAATACCATATCATAATCTATTAATAACTCTAATTCTATATTTGTCATCTTTAATATTGCATCCCAAGCTGGTGCTGTCATATACGAAGCAGGATCAAAACCATAAGCTTTAAGACATGTTTCCCTAAAATTCTCGAATATATCTGCTAACTATAATACGTTGATTTTTAAATATAAATCATGGTATTGAACGGAATTGTTAATGTTAAATATTTCTAATACCTTCTTTGCACGCTCATAATCTTCATCACTTATATGCGTGTTAGTAAGCTTATTGAAGAATGCTTCTTTTGCTGGAAATTTTTATTCTCTAAACCTATTCCAATCGTTAACATAATCATATGGATAAACACCTTTTGTTGTTGTAAGTTCAAATTGTTCTTCATTAGGGTAGAAGTGTTGTGTATGAGTCATTTGTTCTGTTGTTAGGTTTGATGATAAGTTGTCTAAACTAGAAGCCATAAATCTAAATGAATCATTTAATGTTAATTTGATTGTTCCCACCTTTTTACTGATCAAATGTAGCGCTCTTCGTTATTAGGTATTATTTCAATTGATTCTTTATTGCATCTAAGCCCTTTAATGAATAAAAGCAAGTCGTATCCTGTTAAGTTTAACTTTTAAGTTGGAATACTTTACTTTGGAACTTTCACTTTTAAATTGCAATTATTATGTAAAGGGGTTATAAACTCTCATGTTATTTGATTATGATATTCAACTTTATAATTTTTTGCAGTATATTTTTCTTTACCATAATAAGAAAATTCTAATTTATTAAACTTTCTTCTTTGTTTCTTTGTTAAAGGTAATTAATCGTTTAGCTTATAAATGTTTGATATCATTTTACCATTTTTCTGCAATTTATTTATGAACCTTTTAGCTGCATTTTTACCTCTAGTTAATTATTCCTTGGTACTCGTTCAGGATGTGAATTTGTAGAATATAAGGCTCTGAATAATGTGTATAAGAAACATTTTTAATCTTCATTTTTTACATTAATTACTGCCTTTTTGTTATGAATTTGTTTTGGTAATTCTATGCATGATGATTCTCTGTATTGTACGTATGTAACGATTGCTAGTTCTAAATAGTAAATGTTTATAAGAGCCAGCCAGAACCTCTAGCTTGAAACTCATCCATTCTTTTTCTTAAAGCTTGCTTAATATTTGTTAGTGCTTCTTTAAAATTGGGTGATTCGTATAATTCTCGGTTTTCAGTATTAAAATAAAACCCTTGAATTTCTTTTCCTTTCTTGTATTTACAACTTAAACGTAGATTAACTTTCAACGACCCATGCTTTTGGAAGCTGAATTGTATTCTGTTTACTATACGAGCTTCGGATGTTGTTTTAATATAATATTCAAATGGATCTTCTGGTTTGTATTATGTTGTAAATCTCCATGTTTTAATCTTGATCTAAATGTAGTATTTCGACGTATTAGATCGATTGGTATTAACTTTGATTTTTGGTTTTTCAAATACTTCTTGTTTAAATGGAAATATCTTCTTTCTATGTACATTTACTTTCGGTTCTTCTTGTAAAAGTTTGTCTTTGAGAAAAATATCTTTAGAACTTTTTGTGTTTATTTTTCGTATAAGTTGGTTTTTGTTTAGTTGGCTATAGTTTTTAGTTTGTTTCCTCTAGCTTTTAGTTTAAGCTGTGTTACATTCAAGTCATTATAGTCGTCTACATTGTAGAATGGTAGTTGCAAAAGATCGTCATGTTCAATAGGTTCTGCTTTTCTTAATTGCGAATAACATTTTACCCCCTTTTCTTTACATAAGCTTTTGATTTAAACTACTGTATGTTTAGTTAAATTATTCATTATTAATCTCTCGTTTTTATTATACAAAAATAAATTAAATCATTTTCGTTATCTAATACAACAGCTGATACTCATGTGACGTAGGAAATTTTAATGTTTATTAATATATTTTATTAACACAGGGCCTTAATGTGAATAACCCATCAAAACTACTAATGATTTAATGAAAACTAATTCACTTTTATTTTTTTTCCAAATCTACCTCATCATGATCATCAATATCATATGTAGGCTCAAGTTCTTTGTCACTATCCAAGTTTGATTCTGGTGTATATCCTTCTAGTGCTGCATTCTCTTTTTTCTTTTAATAACATTTCTTTTTCTTTTAATATTTTTTTGATTTTATAGTAGTGTTGGTGTGAGTTGAAGATCTTGAAGAATAAGGTTATATTTATTCTGTAACAATTTACAATGCTTCTTCATATTTATTATATAAATAATTAAGCAAAATAAATATTATTTTTATTATAATAAGACGTTATGGAAAAGAAAACTACTGCTCAACTTAATATTATAGAGAGAACAGAATACATATTTATTCAAAGCTTAGAAAAGCTTAAATAATAACCTTAATAAACAAGCACAAAAATAATACTCTTTAACAACAATTACCACAAATTCACTACAACCGAGTGAATAAGACAAAACAATGATGAATAAAGATGAACTTATAAAAAACATGATTCAAAAATTAAATTCTGGACATATTGTATGCTACTTTCAAAACCCGACTTGTAGAAAACTAGTCATAGATGTACTTAGTAGTCGAAAATTAAAAGAATGGAAACAAATTTCCGAAATAACGAACTTTTTCGATGAGTTTCTACATACCTTCGAAAACAAGATACATTGGTGTTCAGTTACATCAAAATATAAACTATCATTTTCTTTTATTGAACGTTATTAAGAACACATCAATTGGGTTAGATTATCAAAAAGAAAGAACTTACTTAAACACGAAAACCTTTTAATAATTTATGGTGATAAACTTTTCTTGGACAAATTGTGTGAACGGAGTTATGGCTTATGGTGTTATCGTTATTTAAAATCAGAATTCGTACTAAACCATAAAGAATATACAAGACAACATATTCATTGGGAAGACTGCACGTATGAATACGCTCAACAAATGACTAAAGATTTTCTTATTGAGTTTAAAGAAGAAGTTGATTGGCTCATGTTCAGTGAAGAAAATAACTGGAGAAAGTATTCACAGAAACAAGCTATTGAAATTTGTGCACAATTCTAAGAATATCTACATTGGGACACACTCTCTTATAAAACAGATTTACTCAAACTTACGTTCCTGAAAACTTTTTAAAGACAAACTCTGTTGGCATATAGTTTCTAAACGTGGTTGCCTCACAGGAAAAGAACTAACAGCCTTCTGGAGCGAATTTGATTCTCTTATCGATTGGCGATCCATTACACCACTGCTAGACGAAACACACGTGAAAAAATATCGAAATAAAGTTTATTGGCCAAAAGTTTGTTTACACGATAAAAGCGAAAAATTCATTCTCAAGTTCGAAAGCAAAGGTTTAGAATTAAACAGGATAATACACACTTGTTGCAATTAGGAAGTTCTCTGAAAACTTTCTAATGCATATCATGAACAAGATCAATATGGTTGAATTTTTAAGAATAAATAAGCATGCTCACGATTCCCTAGAGAACTCAATAGAATGCCCAATATGTACAGAATCAAAACCTCAATTATGTAAAACGACGTGTAAGCATGTGTTCTGTGTTGAGTGCATGCTTACCTGGTTAAGAGATAATAACACTTGTCCTTTGTGTAGAAAACATATTAAAATTAGCAACAATAACAACAACAATGAATATCCTGAAGAATATCTTGATTTTGATAATCCAATTATTTATGATTACACTGAAGAAAAAGAAGAAGAATGGAGTTAGGATAGTACACTGGAACTAGCAACAATAAAAATTGGATGTTGAGTAACGTGTTTTAGTTTTAAATTTGTCCAGCTTTTATGAAATAATAATCATAAAATTTATATTGAAAAATATCTATACGAGATTAGAATGTTAACACATAAACTTCCAAATTTTAACTAAATCTTCTTCTGATAGAAATATTTAAACACATGATCACATAAACATCCAATTTTTTAACTAGATCTTCTTCTGATAGAAATATTTAAAACTCATTACCCTTACCTTTATGAATATCTAGTTCTTGTTGCATGAAGTTGAATAACTTAATACTGTTGGGATCTCTCAAGTTTTCGTATATTATCTCATGGTCTGGATATTTTTCTTCTGCTTCATTAAGAGGTTTATATACACTTCTCTTTTGGCATCTGATAGCATAATAAAGGAAAGGATCGCTAATTTTGTTCTTCTTGTATATGATTAGACAATTATGTTTTGAAACATCATCTGTATATGGTGCTGCTATTTCTTTTAAATCATCTTTTTTCTTTTAATCTTAAGGCATAAGTCTTTAATCTGTTTTCCTATATCTTGTATTCATGTTTGGAGTATTTCGTTGGTGTTGCGATATTGATGAAAGTCTTGAGTGAAATAATCTATAATATCATAACACTTATCATAAAAGTCTTGAGATATCCATAAAGCAATAGCGAAATATATTTTCTTATGCACATATGTCCCGGAAATTAATAAGTCTTTCTCGTTTGCTCCTTTTGGATCTATATAATACTTTCAATTTAGCTGGGATTAACCATAGGAGAGGTGATTGCAGTAATGCAGACAGTGGAATCAATCTGCTGTTTATTGTTTTGGAAACTATACATGTAAGAGTAAATGATAGACAACAATGAAACTTCTTTGTCTGCAAGCTAAATGAACTTTAGAAGAAAAGGAATTGAAACGCGACTGCAACATAAATTTAACGATGATGCTTTTCATTGAATTCAATTTATTTATTTATTTCAGGAAACCAAAAGGCAAATGCCTAATTACAGTTTTCCCTTATTTTATGGTAATACACTTAAAATACACATATAATAATATGATGTCAATTATAACGTAATACACTAAAATACATACATAATAAAATAATAATATGAAAGCAAATGATACGTTAATATACAGATAGCTTGATATATAGCATACAGCAAATTTATATAGAATGAAGATTTTGTTTATTACTAAAAATGTCTATATCTGGGTGTTCTTGTGACATCTTATACAATATACACAATTCTCTGAAAAGCGATACATCCAACGACTTAGTCCTTTGCGCTGAGGAATGGAATATGTCATTATGGGGACTCATTGATTTTTGTGGGCCGCGAATTTTGATTTCTGATAATAAATATTCTGAATCTATTGCACCATGAATTATTTAAGAAAGATAAAATGAAATGACTTCTTCTGCTTTCAAGACATTGTAATGAATACATGTTTAAAAGACCTTCGTAGATGTCAAATGTTCGATATATACCTGCTTCTTTATATGTCAAAAAGCGCACATATTTATTTTGAATGTTTTCCATTTTATTTGTATATTCCCTACTATTAAAAGCCCATATTATCGCTGCATATTCCACCTTCGACTGTACATATTCAGTGCATAATATTTTGAGGACATTTGTGTTAGAAAAATCACCTCCTAATCTCATCGTAAAGCCAAAGTTCCTAAAGGCCTCACCAAAAACTCTGTTGACATGAATATCGAATGATAGCTTTGACTGCAGAGTGACTCAAAGATCAGTAACATAATCCACTCTTTCAATTGGCGTTTGATTAATAGTATACTAATTGCGTACATAGTTTATTTTCCTGGTGTATGATACTACTTTGTATTTTCTAATACTTATTAGCAATTGTTTGATTCACACCATTGGGAAATAGCGTTAATGTCACTCTGCAAAGAAACTGCGTCTAATTCCGTGGAGATACAGCAATGGATTTTTAGATCGTCAGCAAACGATAGTTTGTGGAAAGATGTTATTACAGGTGGTAAATCGTTAACAAATAGTATAAAGAACAGTGTTCGTAAGTTCGAACCCTGAGGCACACTAGAAGCTACGACATATTCCTTAGTTGAAATATTCTTGTATATAATGCGATGTTTCTGTTGTCAAAGATAGGACGCTATAAGTTGTTGAAGATTTTGTGGAAAATTGAATGTCACAAGTTTCGCGAGATATATATCATGACTAATTCGGTTGATCGCCTTAAAGAAAAATGTATAAATTACATCTACTTGTTCCTTTCTACCAATTTGATTAGCTATAAAATGTGTGAGTTCCGAGAGATTGATTACAGTTGTTCTCTTTGAAACCATGAGGCATGAAACTATGTTGAAAGGGAGATATTATTGACCGTACATGTGTATAATGTTTTTCGTATATAATTATTTCAAATACCTTAGATGGGCCAGATAGTAGGGTTAACGGTCGATATTTTTTTATTTGGTCAGTAGGACAGCCTGTTTTGGAAATGGGACAGACGTCACCAATCTTTGATTCCGTGGAAAGTGTAGACAAAGATATTGACTTGTTAAAAATAACTTGTAGGGGATGTTTCAGTACTTCTGAGCAGCCTTAGTGAGCAGCCTATGGTGGCATTTTGTTCGGTCCACAAGTTTTTTAATGGCATTCTGCACATCATCTATTTCTATAAAGTTAATGATTGATTTATCCAATATTTCCGAATTATTGTGCTGCTCCATAGGAATAAGATGTTGTCACTTGAAAATTTGTCTGTCACTTATTGTGTGTGTAAATTATTGTGTCACTAGAAAATTTGCCATAAACGCACTTGCAATATCAGCATCGTCACTCAAAGTTTGACCATCATAACGAAAGACATTACTACCCGAATTAAATTTTCCATTCTTAACATACGCCCAGAAAGTCTTAGGTTTATTTATAATATTGGCCTCACCGTTGTTTAAATATATATTGTATGCACTAGAAATATATTTTTAAGAAGCAGCTCTCAATTCTTTAAATTTATTGTAGTGATAACGTGCGTTCCAAGAACCCTACTTCCATTTCTTATAGTAGTAAGATTTGCTCTTAATTGATCAAATTATGTTACTTGAAACCCAATTAGGATAAATGAATTTAGCTCTTTTTCTCGGAGTGCACCGATCAAAAACAGAATACATTATATTATAGAAAGAATCCTCCTCTTGCTACCTACCCAGGTAACATTCATATTTATTCCAATTGTAGAACTACTAATTTGTTAGCACTTGAGATATTTTGAAAGTGAAAGTTCAAACCATCATTTAAAACTTTTGATTCATCGAATATATATTCATCATTGCTTAAGTGTTTGGTAAGAATCAAGGATGTAAAAAACTGAAAAATTCTCAAGTTGTCCGCTGCATCACAGTCACAATGTGAATAAATCGGAGAAACAAATTGGAATGAAACTAAAAGAAAGCCAACTCAAAATACAGGTACATCTAATCTAAATTAATTTTTGATTGTTCAGGAGACAATGCCAAAAGAATTAATTACCACCCGATTCTCCTATCTTATATAAAGTATATTTCATTTCGGACTGGCTTACATTCAACGAATATCAGCAAGAAAGTACGGAAAGAAGGTGTGTCTTCAGAGGGTATGTCAAGGGTTTAACAAGAATAGTTCTTAATGAAAGATAACCTTAATGATAAGCATTACAAGAGATCGATAAAAGGAAAAGAGATTTACCTCAAGATAAAATATGAAAAGTCCGTTGATATACGGCCAAGAAAACTAATATATCATCTACATCTCGGCACAATCAGATAGTATTCCTTGAGGCAGCTATTTCTTTCCTGAATGTAGCGAGTATCATTTACAATAAAGATTGCAAATTAGGAAAATATATATACTGATGATAATTACTAATGTAGTTCATTTAATTTCTAGAATTCATTGGAGTTACAGAAAATTCAAGGAAATTTAGATATATTTGCCTAATTCTAATTGTAAGGGAAAACAAAATGCATGCTTTAGAAATGAATTCGAGTGAAGAAACAAATAACATTTTTTGAATTGATCCGTCGTAACAAGTTTTACGTCAATATCTAACAAATCAAATTTAATTTCCCAAGCTCTAGACTAAAAAAGGAAAGGAAAGAAAGACTTACTATTTAAATTTCGCAATGTAATACGCATAAATATTTTAAATAAGGAAGCAACTTCAAGAAACATTATCAGGTGAAAAAGAATGTAATTATTCTTGTGATGCTATGTTATAAAATCTGGTTCTATTTTACATGTAATAAATGATATCAGTATTAACATTTTAACAAACATTTAGTTATTCAACACTTTCAAAAAGGTTTATTTTAACTATGGAAGCGCACATATTTATATTGTTAGCTTATTAATTATACAATTGTAGAAAGTACATGATTTCGTATACGAGAAACTGGCATTGCATATAACGACCAGTTACGTTCAAAACTTAGCATTGTTATATTTATATGTTTTTTTATCATTATTTGAACGTTATATGAAAATTAGCTTTATAATTTTATTCGCACATTCTACATTGAATAACGTATCTACAGTTCAGCAATAAGAGTAGCCATCTTCCATGAGAGGTATACTACTTGCTCCAGTTCCCAAACCAGTTGCTTTGAAACGTTTGGCATGTTGTGCTTACTATTGAATAAACCTGAATCACTAATAACTGATAATTATATAGAGAGACATTAGCTATGAAAAGTTACCTTTGCATATCGTTAAACAGTAGGTATTTACACTCGTCTACATAAGAATAATCCTTAGTAAAGTTTAATATATTGAAATTAATCTTCCAGTGCATTGACATCTAACATTTTGTCACGAATGCGCCACAAACCTATAAGAAACTTATTTAGTTCACACCAGTTACCGATTTTACATCATATTAATAAGAATATTGCAGTCGTGTTCTTCGTGTAAATCATTTGATATCAACTAGAGTGCATTATAATAATGTTGCAACCATTTTCTTTCCGACTTCAACGTTAGGCTCAAATCTCATTCATAGTTTACAGTAGTATTCGTATTAACGATGACTAATCATATCACCAGATCAACATCCATCATCATACTGCTTGAGGTAAAAAAAAATTGTATCATATATGTAACGGCGAAATTAACGTCGACATTTAAAAGGAACGAAGAGATGAGCCTTAACCTGCCCACTCATTTAATCAATCAGAATTGAAAGAAGTTAAAAAGAAATATAGTGTTGAGGTTGTGGAGAATTCGTGAAGTGAAAGGAAGAAAAAATAATCGTTATTATAATGAGAGATTCAACAATAATTGAGGTGGAGCCAAGGATCTTATAAAATAGAGGATCTTCCCCATATATATCTTCATCCTATTAAATAATGAAACCAAAAAACAACCGAGCATCGGCATGTCTGATTGGCTACTCTCGTTTATGACATTTACTGATTGGCTACTTTCGTTTCCGCCATGTTTGTTGGCTCAAAACATTGCGATCCTATTGGGCGGAGTGGGCAGAGTAGGGGTGGCGAAACTGTGACGTATGGCTTCAAGATTTTATTGTAAGGGCAGATCCTCTATTTATAAGATCTTTGGGTGGAGCGTAGAATTGAACGTGATCATACTCATCCAATCTGAATGAAAATAAGCGCAAAGCTTAATCTTGAATTTGTGTTGATAATTGAGCATAAAAGGAATATTAGCGCCTACATTACAACAGAGGAATATTCACAAAAATTTGAAAAGAAGAGTGGGACTAGACCTTTCCAGTTCAGTACCTTAGCCGTTTGGAATTGAGACTATGAGAGGAATAGTCTTGAAATTGTGCTAATTAATAAGCACAAAACGAAAAGTTACCCTTATATTTCAACGGAAAATGCTCCAAAATTTGGAGGAAGGAGTAGAAGCATGAAATTCACCTTATTCAGTTAACCAATCAGAATAGATTTTTCTTAATTTGAGTTTAGCTTTCCTTATAAGAGGCTATCTGAGATGTTGATGCGCAACTAAATATGGGAGCCGGAGAGCATGAGCTCATGTAAGGAATCGAATTAGGGCCTCCTGCGTTGTAAGCGAATGTTGTCCACACAATCAAATAGGATCTCTTGAAAGGATTGAAATGAAAACTAATACCTCAAAATAAAACTGAATAGAAACACTTTAAAAACATAACAAAATAATGAAAGGCCGCCTCATGACACAGGACCATAAATGGAAGGCACAGCGCGGAATGAAAATCAATTTTCGTTATCAATTACTTTACACAATTTCAGCCCTTTTTAAAGAAAATATCATGATTCAGTTTTCTATTGAGATAAATAGGAACAATTTTGCTATCTATGCGGTCCCATCAACATTAAATTTTGAAATATTTTACAAAGTTATTTCTGATGACACAGCACAGAAAGAAAATTAGTGCTGTTTATCCGATCCTCAAAATGGAGCAAGGAATATTTTCTTTGTTGATGCCACAATAAAACATTTTCGTGTATCTTTCGGCTCTATGTTTGTTTCTCTGTTGTATCGTAAGCATAAAATTAACACTAAACTGTGTGTGAATCTCATCTCAACGAAAATTCTCTTTTCTAGTTCTTGTAATAGCATTTTTTTAAATATAGGTTAACATTAATCGGAAATTATCTTTTGACATATGTTTTAAAATTAGTGCTGGTATGGCTGCTATGTTCACGAGAAGATAACTTTACCCACTTATAACAATGTAGCAGTAGTTTTGTAAACTACCCCAACCCTCTTATAATAATGCAGCACTAGATTTGTAAACTACTCCAAACTTAGTGCTCACTATAACACATGAAAAGAAAATTGTTGTTTACAAAACCATTTTCTCATAATAGAAGTGAGAGTTCAATTGTGTTCTTGTCTAACTTTCACTCTATAGCAATAACTTTCACTGTATGCGGTATTGTGAGCAGTGATTTAATATCAACTTCGTGTATGGATATCACCTCGATACGGTTAGGATGAACATAGTCCACCACAAATTTTTTCATTATTTTTTTTTTTTTTTACTTTTCCACTCTTCTATAACATGACTTTGATAAACGTTATAAATCGTCAAGACTAATTGGGTAGTAACTTTTGACATAAGTTTTAAAGTTAGTTGGAGTATGGATGGGGCCAGGTTCACGTGAAGATAACGTCGTTCACTTTTAATAATGCAACTAACTTATTTTTGTAAGCTGCCCCAGACAATACCACATAGGAAGCAGGCCCGTGCTGGCCCACCGGCCACCCTCCCCGTACGCCCCCCTAAACATCACATTATAAATAAATGTGCAAGTTTTTATAATAAATTCTTACAGTTGTTATTGGTAAAGAACTCGTCATAAGTACAGCGCGCTCTTTATATAAGGCGCCCTTGCGTAGCCACATCAAAGGTTCGCCAAGGTCTAAAGGGCGCCAACATATAGGTGCTGTTGGTAGAGAACCTGTTAATAGTACAGTGGGGTCTTTACCTAAGGCACCCTTGCAAAACCACATCAAAGATAAACGGTTTTATTTATTATTCTGTATAACACAGTTCTGTACAATAAATACATACTGTTATTGTTGGTAATGAACCCGTGAACGGTACAGTGCGACCTGCGCACAGAGCGCCCTGTGAATCTCGTTATAGTTAAGTGGTATTAGTTGTTCTATATACCAGTTCTGTACAGTAAATTCATATAGTGGCTGTTGGTATAGAACCTGTGAAGGATACAGTGTGCCCTTATAGAAGGCGGTCTGCGAAATAACACATAAATATATTTTAATTCTTCTGTATACCAGTTTCCATTATACATTAATACACTTACTATTAGTAAAGAACGGGTAGAGTTCAATCACTTTTCAAATAAAACAACTAAAGCAATAGCATGCAGGTCTATTTTGTAAGATAATATAGGAGGTTTTTGCTTGCTACTCATCTATTGCCAGTGGCCCAGTGTAGCGTAGCCGCTAACGCTCTCGCTTCGTGTGATCCCGGGTTCGATTCCCGATGAGGGCACTCGGTCGAAAAAGTGTAAAAACGCTTTTTCAGTCCCGCCATTCTGAATGGGATTTTCTTTATTCTCACCAGGAAAATGCCGGGATGGTACCTCACTTGTAGGTCCCAGGCCGCTTCCTTCGTTCCCCAATCCTTTATTCCTTCCCTTTCCTTGGATAGTGTGCTCGCCGAGGGACGTCATTACTCATACGTGACGGGCTAAATGGCCTTTGATGCGGAAAGCCCAGAAATCTAAATCCTAAATCCCTCATTTATTGCCAAAATAAATAAATAAATAAATAAATAAATAAATAAATAAATAAATAAAAGCTAACCGCAATCGATATAGCGCAGTTTAAACAATTCGTTTATTTTGAAAAGTTAATTGCTCCTGTGTGTTTTAGAGAATTCTTCGAATAATAATAAGTGGCTATTGAATTTCTAAAATATAACTATATTGACATTATTGACCTATATTATATTTTTTAGCTTCATTTTTTAAACAAAACAATTAGTACAAGAACTAAAAAGTGTTTCTCTAGTAAAGTTTTTACAGTTTACTTATTTACCTTACTTAACAAGTTTGGTGTTTTGGTACATAAAATGTCACCCATATATGAATAGGGTGTACCTTACGTCGGGAGGTGAGTTCTGACATCGAGATAACACGCAAAGTATAGACCAACTTGGGTACAAAAATGCCTCCTTTTAGCGCCTTGATAATCCGAGAATTTCTCGGAAAAATTTAAAAGCAGACGAAATTCATGAACAAAACGTCGGATCCACGTTGAGTGATAGAGAATATTCATTATTTTTATTCGTAGATTCTATTAGTGTACAATCGGATATAGTGAAGTCGCGGCGCAAGGATTACCCAAAGAAACTGGAGTATCCCTTCGAGTATTTTATGAAACGTTGAATGAGGAAACTGAACAACAATCAAGTACAAGACTTCAACAATCAAAAGTAATAGTACATCGTTCAAATTAGAACATTATAATTCGAAGGAAAGAAAGATACACATTTGTGATTGATCTATTTTGTTCAGCACAGAATAGACTCTCGGAGGAATAATTTAAATCAGAAGGAATCTTTAACTTCTAGGCTAATGGTAACGGATGATAAATGAACTTGGCTTCTTGTCGAAGTTAAGAGTGTGTAAATGGAAGAAATAACTTTGATCCAAAGTAGGTTTAAAACGACTGTGCATAGGACAGTCAGGCAGCATGTAAAAAAATATAACATGTAGTACCCAAAATTCAAAAATCATATGTGATGAACGAGTGTACAAGGTATTCTCCACATGACACAGGAATTCCTAAATGTTGCGTTGATACATATTGGGCAGAAGTAAGCTGCATTGAAGGATTTCCTACTCGTAATATGTAATTCCGTGGAATGTGATACTACTGTGCACAGAAGCAACAAAAATGGATTAAACAGGAATTGTACTAACGATACAAAGAAATGCAATGGAAAAGTATACTTGATTTATTCATTAGATGAATCTTCTTCCAGTGGCACTTTCGGAGGGCTTTTCCCCTCACGTTAGATTTCAAACCGTCCTTTACCTCTGAGCAGGCCCGTGCTGGGATACTAGTGAGGGCGGTGGACAAGTCTACTGAAAGGGCGCCCATACAAACTGGAAGATATATATATATATATATATATATATATATATATATATATATATATATATATATATATAGAGAGAGAGAGAGAGAGAGAGAGAGAGAGAGACTGAAAAAAGTGTGGGTACCATTTTATATCAAAATCATCACCAAATTTGTTTTAATATTAACGTAAATAGCTAATTTGTGAAAACCTTGAATCTAAATCCTGTTTACTAGAGAAAAACTTTTTAGTTCCTGTAATAACATTTCTGTCAAATAAAAAGAAGCTAAATATACCAACAACTTAATATAGCTCTATAGCCTATGGACACAGGAGGTTCAGTGTCGTGTTTACAAAAGCTCTTCATTGATTTCTGTCCTTAGCCAATTATACCCAGTTTCTACTTTATATTCCAATCTCTGCGAGAACCATTTTAATATTGTCATCCCATCTGTCCCCCATGTCTCCTAATTGTCATTTTCCTATTTAGATTTCCAGTTAGAACTTCGGAAGCGTTTCTAATTTCTTCCATTCTGGCTACATGACCTGCCCATTTGAGCCTCCTAGACTTAATGACCCTAACAATGTTTGATAAACGTATAAATTATGCACTTCTTCGTTATGAAGTTTCCGCCATTCCCCATTCCCGTTCCTCTTGGAGTCCGAATATTGGTCTAAGAATCTTGTATTCAAATACTTTCTGTCTGCGATTTTCCCTCAGAGTCAGTGATCAATTTTCACAACAATACAACACAACAGGCATGATTATCGTTTTATATTTTAAGCTACAAATTCCTCAACAGAATTCGCGACAACAAAAGATTTTTAACTGAATAATAACACGAAATCCCTGCTTTCAGTTTACATCAAATTTCTTAGTGATTATAGTTTTGGTCTGTTAATAATGATCCTAGATATGTAAAGGTATCCACTTTGTTGAAAGTAAATATTGTTTGGTATTTTAACGCATCCATAAAATACAGTATTACGATCTCTTCAAACTTCCATGTATTTAGTTCTCTCTGCATTTATTTCTATCCCCATATCCCTGCAAGCATTAATTAAGATTTCTGCATTCCTTTATATTGTTCTACCATCCCCTATTAAATTTACATCATCAGCGTACGCCATAACCTGGTAAATACAATTCAGCTCTAGGACCTGATTGCTGTTTTTGATTTTCCTTATAGTGTTTTCCAGAACCAAATTAAATAATAATGGCGACAACGCATCTTGTTTCAGGCCATTCTCGACGTAAAAGCTCGTACACAAAAAATTTCGCGTACGCTGATAGCCTTTCTTAAGTTTGTTGATGCATTTCTACATGTCCCGAATGTTTTGGTTTTTACTATTATCTTCAAATTAATTAATTTTAGCTTTCAAAACTTGCGTTTCTCTGTTCTAAAAGTTTTGGAAGTTTTCCGCCAGATGACAATGAAATTTTATGTGGTTATTTCGTTAGGATTTTGTATCCAACGCTGTTCCTTCTGTTTTCTCTTCTCTGCTATTTTAGTGCATTCGTGGTTGAACCATGGTTTGTTTCTACGTATTTTTGCGTGAGCCAACATTTCTTTTGCTGAAATTTTAATGATATTTGTAATTTCAACCAAGTATCCAGAACACTAGTGCACTCCGAACCTTTTAAACCAAGAATCTATTCGACAATTCAATCTGGCTCCTCCTCACCTGACTCTTTTTTTAATTTATTTAAATTAGACCGCTCCGTTTTCAGATATTGAATATTTCCTTTATTCAACGAGTCTCTGTCTTATTATCGCTGCTACCAGCTGGTAATCATTATCAGAATCAACTCCTCTAAACGACCGAACATCAGTTGTGCTAGGCTGTTTTCTTCTGTCTACTAAAACGTGATCAGTTTGATTATGTGTTTTTCCATCTGATGAAGTCCAAGTATATTTATGAATGTCGCGATGTGGAAATTTCGTAATCTTCACGATAAGGTTTCTGGATGATGGAAAGTTCACGAGTCTAACGTCGTTGTCACAACCTTCCTTATGCAGACATTTATTCCCTATAATGGGTTTGAAAATACCCTCTCGTCCTACCTTCGCATTCAAACCGCCTAACAGAATTTTCATATGATCAAATAGCCGTTCTATTATTTCGTAAAAACTGTCTTTTATATCGTCATCCTTATTTTCTGTCTGGGCATGTTCAATTAAAATAATATTACACCACCGACACTTAAGAGAAGTAAAAGAAAATCTATCATTAACAAATTCAACCCATGTAATTGCTGATATTATTCGTTTGTGAACAAAAAGCCCTGTTCCTAGTTGGTAATTTTTAATTCCTTCCCCGTAAAAGGACGTAAAATTTTCCGACTTGATTTCTCTATTTCCTTCTCATCTAACTTTTTGATATCCCACTAGGTCTATCCTCTATTTCTAAATACATTCCTTACAATTTTAACGCGCCTTCCCTGTAGAGTCTTCTAATATTCCATGTTCGAAATCTCATGTCGATTTTACTTTGCTGAGTTCGTGACAAGTTATCAGTTCAGACCAGAGGATTCTGCGAATATATCTGAATAAGCCTCTTTTTACAGGATGAGATTGTTAGCCCCACACCAAATTCCCAAGCTAGAGGATCGCCCCTTGTCATCTGTCCGCGACTGTTTATTCAAGTATGTTTGCAGCTAACCTGTATATCTAGAGGCCTTCTCCTCGATCCACAACCTGAGGGCGCGCCATGCCGTGGTGACAGGATGACCACATTTCACGGAAATTAATACAGTAATGAATGCATCGTACGTTTGACTATCCGAACTATCTTGATGTATCACATTGTTTCGTTTCATAGCTACATAACTTCATAATATTTTTGTAAGTGATTATACTCTTCACATGTTTTCTGACAATAGCAACTGTATGAATTTATAATATAAAACTGAAATACAGAAGAATAAAATTTAAAAAAAATATATAATGTGATATTTCGCAGGGCATCTTATGTAAGGGCGCCTGACATCCTTCACAGGTTCTTTATTAACAGTCACTATTTGAATTTATAAAACAAAGCTGGTAAACAGGATAACTAAAACCACTTATCTATAATGTGATGTTTCGTAGGGCGCCTGATGTAAAGGATGCACTGTACCTTTCACGGGTTCTTTACCAATAAAAGTGTAAGAATTTATTACTAAAAGCTTGTACCTTTATTTATATTGTGATGTTTCGGAGGGTGGTGGGCCAGCACGGGCCTGCCTCTGAGCTACTAAAAACTAACTTTCTATTGCGAATTACATCCAAAAAATGAGTTGAAAATCTTTTTCTCGACGTTCTAATGTATACACGACTCCAAAAGTGCATTACCACCTACAATTCCCCTTTTCCTACAAAAGCAGGCAACCCAAAAAGCTCGGCGGTTTGGTTGGTTGAAAATTCGAAAGGCGTTCAACGGAACCTCAATTTTGTCACAAATACATGACTGTGGCAAACTGCAAATAAGACAATAAAACAAATTGTTAGGAATGGCAATTTTATTATTGTGAGGGAGTTGGATGACATCAAAAGTTACAAAATGATTAACTTAAGCTGTTGAAAAAAGATGAATGGTAAGAAACATATCAGAAAAAAGCATTTATCTCTTTCCCTCATACCCCAAAAAACTTAGAAAAAGAAAAGTTACATAATATGAAAGTTTCATATAAAAACCTAACAGTACAAATACAAATATCTACACTAAACAAAAAAAGACAAGCACAGAATAGGGCACACCAACGGCGTAGCAGACTTGCAGCCCTCATCTGCAACACAAGGAGATGGGATCCCCTTGTTATGATAATAATAATAATAATAATAATAATAATAATAATAATAATAATAATAATAATAATAATAATAATAATAATAATAATAATAATAAATCTCTTACTCTGCATCAGAGCATGAATGCATATAGCAATCATGTTTGCACCTTTTGTCAATAAGCGGTCTCAAAGGCCAAAAAGGATGGGAATATCCAAGAGAGAGAAACAAGAAACTTTCTTACCATAAATTCTAGTTCAAAGTTCGAAACACTTGCTTTTGCGCTGGATTTCCTGTTTCTTTTTTCAGGGAACAGAAAAGTTCTGCCGCCTAAGAAATTACACCATATAATATTGCAAATTTCAAGTGGATGAATTTACATTGCAATTTTTGGTAATAAAGATATTATTATCAGAAAACAGTATTGCAAAAAGTAAATTAGTTTCTTCATCCATCGCAAGTGTTAGGGGCCATTTATACTTCGCCGCCCCACCCCTCGAATATCGATGTCGAAAATTTAGAATGATATATTCATGTCCATATATTTGTGATATTGAATGTTGATATATGATAATATATATATATATATATATATATATATATATATATATATATATATATATATATATATATATATATATCGACATATCACCGAGAAGTGATTCTTGAAGTATACTGGAATCAACAAGCTAATTCTAAATAAGTTCTCCACTTCCGTATCCAATGTTGAGGGGAAGGGTGTGAACCCGAATAGAAATTTTAAGAAAAAGTGTTATAAAAGTAGGTTTTCCGTTTCCCTCTATGGAAGTGAATGAAAATATTGTTCATTTCTTGAGATGTGCAAACTTAATGTGATTAATAATTGTTCACTCACCGATACTCTTTTCGAGAAGCGGATGTACGGGTTTCGTATTTTTCTGAGAAAAACGGTTGGGTGGAGCACGGCCCCTCCAAGCAAATGATCACGAAATTCAAAAGTGGTGGTAACAGTATGTCAGATGTGCTTATAGGACATGAAGAATAGCAACCAACCTTTTATGTATGGAAATATGCAAAAAATAAACGAATATTGTTTTTTTATTTTCTGCGGAAAAACGTTCTTTTGGGGGGGGGGGCAAAAGCTGCCACCCAAAATTTTCAAAGTCGACGCCCGAAAAGCAAAAGGAAGTGAACCAAAATGAATGAAATGTGCACATTGAGGGAATATAGGTTTCGTATTTTAGTGGCAAATAGGACTGGGTGGGTACTGTCCCCTCCAAACCTTCGATCACGAAATATGAAAAGTGCTAGTAACAGTATGTCAGATGTATAAAGGACATGAGGAATTGCAACGAAACTTTGTGTATGGACAATGCACAAAAATAATCGTAAACGTGTTTTTTTTTATTTTCTGCGGGGAAACGGTTTAAGGGGCCAAAGCCCCACCCAAACTTATGAAAGTTGACGCCAGAAAGGCAAGAAGAATTGAACCGAAGTGAATGAAATTCTGCACAGACATTGCAGACCTAAAATTAAGGAATGCGTGATTCGTATATTCTTGAAGAAAACTGTTGAGAGGGGCACGAACCCCTCCAAATCTTTGATCGAAAAATGTCAAAAATGATAATAACAGTATGTCAGATGTCTGTAAAGGACATGAAGAATTGCCACGAAACTTTGTGTATGGACAATACAGAAAAAATATACGAATACGGGTATTTTTATTTTCTGCGGAGAAACGGTTTTAGGGGGCAAAAGCCGCCACCCAAATTTTTGAAAGTTGACGCTGGAAAAGCAAGAAGTGAAATGAAGTGAATGAAATTGTGCTCCGATATTATAGACATAGTCAGGGAATACGGGTTTCGTATTTCCGTGGAAAAGAGGAGTGGGTGGGGAAAGGTCCCCTCCAAACCTTCTATCACGAAATATGAAAAGTGCTAGTAACAGTATGTCAGATATGTGTAAAATACATGAAGAATTGAAACCAAACTTTGTGTGGGGGAAATAGGCAAAAAATAAAAGAACACAGGTGTTTTATTTTCTGCGAAAAACGGTTTTAGGGAGCAAAAGCCCCCACCCAAAATTTTGATAGTTGACGCCCGAAAGACAAGAAGAAGTGAGACGAAGTGAATTAAATTGTGCACAAATATTGTAGATATAAAATCAGGGAATACGGGTTTCGTATTTTACTGGAATTTCATTTCCCAAAGTTTGGTTTCCTCTTTTAGATCTATTCCGGAGTTTAAAGGAAGTAATACAAGATAACAAATTATAAGAGTGCCCTTGTGACATTGCTCCATACAATCGGTAATGTATGGGATTCTAAATCCAAAGAACATTAGATCAAATCCTGTTATGGGATATTTTTGAAAACGCTTTGTGCATCGCTACTTTGAATTTTCTGAGTTACTCGTCGTTACTTTTCATGAAATCACACTTAATATAATAATAATAGCGCCGGTTATTACTATTATTTCCCTGAGACTACACAATCCTTTTTATTATTTTTACTGTTCATACACTTAAAATTAGAGTTTATATGAAATGCACATGGTCCAAAGGGTTACATTTGCATGGTAGGTCTCATTCGTTATCTGAACGTCCAGCTGATTCTCCAGTTTCGCAATATCGCTGTATCAATTGTTGAACAGTCTTTGCATAGCCGTAGGTAGGGGACTCGACCTGGGTGGTTACTCCGGGCGCTAATACCAAGAGGGCGGCGAACGAGCAAGAAGAAAAGAAGTGTTGGAAATGAGTAAACGACGCGTCGCTCCAAAATGTTATTGGTACGCTAGTAAATCAATATTGTTGTCGATTTGCGAAAAAATAGATTTTGTTAAAAATTTTCCTGCTCGTTTTGCTCGAAACCCAAGCGTTAAGAGTCACAATAAGTTTTTACTTTTTATTTAAAGACGACGATGTGATATACAAGGTACCGAGTAATTATTATACTGTACGCAGGAGCGTTCTCAAAATTAGAAATGGTCAAATTCTGAAATACTTGTTTGGCGTTTTCATGGTGATGATTTTGCTTAGTTAACCACACTTCTCTACCCTATCGGATTATTTTCGACGGTGAGAATGAAAATATGAAATTGAGAGGAGTGAAGAGATAAACGTAAGCTTCTATTTGCGCGGAAATTGAATGTAAACAAGGGGATCATTACATTTAAGAACTGGAAGCAGCTGCAGAAAAAGGGTTTAAGGGGTCACAATCAGGGACGTACTCAGGTGCAGGTCAGGGGGTTCAAATAAATTAAATTTTGAATTTTGTGTGCATTTAGCCTAATTGTTAAGGGTAATTTTAGGAATTTTAATATGAAATACCCTCATATTGAGTTTGGACCTCCCAAAATAAATTTCTGCCTACGTCACTGGTCAAAACTTAACGAATTTCGTCTTTTCGAAAGACTGGTCACTAGTAGTTATTTTTTTTCCAGTTGGTATATGAAACGCTTCCAATCTGATTGAATTTGTTGGGATCATTACTGCAACAACTACTTGTATCATCAGGATATTTTTTGTGCATATATATCTAGTTGTGTGATATTTTTATCTACATACATACAAAACATATACACATATATGTGTATATGTGTGTTAGTGTATTTAATATGTTATTTAATAATAAGTAACCTTAAATTCAGAACTTTCTTTACAAAATTCATTCATTAAGAAGTAATTACTATAATTTCAAACATATGCGATAGCCAAACTATACTTTGGATTTCAATTAAAAACATTAAACATATTGTTCATCTTCACTGATCAATATTGAGAATTTCCCAAAGAAGTTTCCTTTTGAATTTCGGTTAGCTTTTGCAAAATATTTGTTATCGTAAAAGAATCAAATGAAAATATTTATGTGGTCACATACAGAATAAAATTAGAAAAGTTTACAATTATTTCTGAAAATTAATGGTGTACCGAATCTTTTATATTTATTCGAATATTTTAAAAGACCATGTTACCATTTCAATTCGAGGTCTCTGTTTGGGTGAACATTTATTTGTAACCACTCCGTGTAATCTGGTCGCTGTTCGTGGTTCGTGGTCCTACCAATAAGTATTCTCCTGAGACTGGAACTTACCTGGACAGGGCGAAGGACCTCTCCAAAAGAGTTACAAATTGTTCCCAAATCGCTCGTCGGTCTCAATGATGAGATGAGCATTAGGCGCCGAGAGGTTCGGGTGTCTCGTCTCGAATACCTCACGGACGATCAGACGGTCATCCAGACCATAACGCACACAAGCATTACTCATACAAACAACGAAAACACACTGGATTATATAACGCTATAATTATTTATTAGAACACTATTATATAAAAAAAAATAGCGAAGAGGAATGAACACAACACTGAACACAGAATATGTATAATAATTTTCATCACTAAAATCACACTTTGCCTTTTTAGTGCAACATAGCACTTTATATATATATATCAGATTATAATTCAGATTTCACGATAAATGCTTCTCTCACACCATTGACGCACTTGGGGGATTAGCACTGGGGAAAAGTTGTTGGGACAATTCCACGAGGGATCCAGTTGCTGCGCCAAACACTCCTGAAGCGTACAGATGAATCTTCAGCAAATTAAACAAGAAATTCTCCAAACTAGAATGCTGATGTTGGAGGACGCGTATATAACTGGCATGCACGCACAACGTCTGCGGACCTGGGTCTTGACTAGTTGGGGGCTAGGCGTAAGAAAACGTCCTTCGTCGGCTAATAGTTTGTGCCCCTTAACAAACAATCGTACTTGGTTCCCGCCGCAACGTGCGTGGTGGCTGCGTACAATACCGGTGTCAAACTCCCTGAGCACCAAAGCTCAAGGTACGGGCTGCAGTGGTCGATTAAAGAGGGTTGGCAGTTCATTTCAAAAATCACTCAGATAAAGCATCTATATGCACATGCAAGCAGAATACGGAAAATAATTTGTGTTAATTTGAGTCAACTGCCTATAATGCACTAGACACGGCGATAACTCTGGCGTGAGAAAGTACAGATAACGAGCTGCAAAACAACGCAGTTGGTGCCACTTTGGTCACTTGAATACCTGTTCTGGTCTGGTCTGCTCTAATCTATTGCAATGATTCATAAGCGATTAAAGAAAGCACTTAATTCAGTTCCAAATAACTGCAGAATATATACTGTGTATGTAATAAGTCAGGGAGAAACACTGAAATGGTTCGTTACTAACTGAAACGTTCTTACCAAAAGCAATGTTTGAAATATATATATGAAAAAGCGATGAAAGACTTCTTTGTCCAATTGTGTGGGAAAGAAGCAATTCCCACCGAAGAAAAAACTTATATGCGTCGCAGAATAAAGTATACATCGAAAAAATAGTCACTGTCTTTACGAAATATACAGAGTGTCCACAAAAAATTCCTTCTATATCCATAGTTTCTAATAAATTAACATTTCATTTTTTATCGATAGTATGAAATGTAAATTGTTTAAACAACATGGAGAAAATTCCATTAAAATCCTCCTGCAGTAGTTAAACCGTGCTGGAATTGGTGCACGTTGGTAGGGGCGTTGGAAAGTTCCGAGTCTCCTGAGCACAGTTGTAATATAAGAAATCGGGTCACCAGAAAGTGGGTCCCAAACGTTTGAGTATGGGTATTTTCTATACGCCTATTAAACATGGAATTTGTGTACGAAGTTGGTGGCGTTGGAAAGGTTCGGGTAGTTTGAGCACAGCGGTAATGTTAGTAATCGGGCCATTGCCTCGAACCCTTCCAAAATTTTGGGCTCAGGTTCATTTTATTTCTCTTTTCAGCATGAAGTTGTTGAATGCAAATGGTGGTGTTGAGATGCTCTGGATCTTCTTAGCACATAGGTGGTGTCAAAGATGGAACCCGGCATCTAAGGCCCAAAAACAAGGTCCAAAAGTATGGGCTTTGGTCTCTTTTTTTTGCCTATTAAACACTGAGTTTTTGTATTACGGTGGTGACGTTTGAAATGTCAGGTTAGATTGAGGACAGCAATGATGTTAGAACTCATGCCTTGGATTCGAATCTCTGGAAATGGGATCCCGAAATTTTGGGTTCGGGTTTTTTATATTCGTGTATGAAGCAAGGTGTTTCTGGAAGCAGGTGGTGGCGTTGGAGAGGTCTTGGTCCCTTCGTCCAACAACTTCATGTTTAATAGATGAATAGAACGGAACCGAACCCATAACATCAGGACCCCATTCCTTGAGCTTCGTGGCCTGGGCCTGATTTCTACTACTACTGCACTCAGGGGACCCGAACCTTTCTAACGCTGCCACTCGCGTCTACCAACTTCATGTGTAACACGGTCCCCCTGACATGGGAGAATCGGCTCCATGCTTTTTTTCATAATTATTAGGGATTGCCAGACGGATCCGGATTATATAAGATCCGGATCCCGGATTCGAATCCGAATTTTCGGATCTTGGATCCGGATCCGGAATTTTGGATCTTGGATGCGGATCCGAAGTTTCTGGATCGATATCCGAAATTTTGAAGTTCAGATTCGGACTCCTGTTTTAAATATTTTAAGCCTTAGATTCAGACCCACAACTAAAATATCCATATGTATAAAATATATATAAAATTTACTAGGTGAATTTTATCTAACTCAGTGAGAAGACAATTCAATTTAAAAGACGAGACTACATCAAAATCTAATTTTCACATTTTTCGGGGTTAGACCACTGTTGCGCACACCCAATTATTTAGTCTTTAGTATATCTTTAAGTGTACTACGAGTATGCCACTTTCATCTCAAGTCAGTAATTGTATAGATCTGCGTTTTGTTTTATATATTAATCGAGTTAGGTTTAAAATTCGATTGTTTGTGAAACCTATGATAACATTTTCAGATTGAGTTATAACGTTGAAAAACTGCATAGTATTGCTGCATATTTTCTTTGTCTCACATTGGAAATTAATGTAGCCTATCTTATACAGTCGGCTCTTACGACTAATCCAATAATATGAACACCTGGAGCATTACGCTAAAATCGTTGGATGTACTTGAATTTTCGTCATTATTTCTATTTTGTATTACTAGCAAAATAAATGCCATAAACGGTATTTTACATAATATATAGACGCAGATAAGTCAGTTGATTGATTAAATTTTACCGCAAAGCTATTACATCTCTAAGTCACTGGCGGCCTTAGAACAAAATCCATGGCTTTCCCGCAAAATCATAAATCAATCTACATGAAAAGGGCAAATTCCTGAGTGACTGAGTGAGTGAGTGACAGATCACCGTACAGGCCAAATCGCGTAAGCTAGAAACTTGAAATTTGGACAGTATACAGGATCTGTTACGTAGGATACCACTAGGGAAGGACTTTGGGAAATTCGACGAAGAAGGGGGAAATGGGGTGGAAAATATTTCAATAAAACTTCCATATCACCGAGATTCTTAACATTAGATACATCACATTTTGGTGTTTGGGTTTTTCATTGAAAATAATTTGATACTTGTTTAAATGTTTTTGATATTTAAATTAGAAGGGGCAAAGAGGATGTGGAACGTAGAAAAGGGAGTGGAAATTGCAATTATTACAATTAGTAGAATAATATGCCTATATCTCGGAAACTCAAAGTGGTAGAAACATGGAATTTGGAATTTGGACTCCTCACTTAAAATAATTAGGTATTTATTTCATCGTTTTTTATATGTGGCCCAGAAGGGAAAAAAGGGCGAGAAGAAAATTAGGTGGGAATTAAAATTATTGCATTAATATGTTCAATTCTTTAATGTTAGAGACTTGAAATTTGGTATTTGCATTTCTCATTGAAAATAATTTGACAAGTGTTTCAGTGCTTTTTGATGTTTAAGCAAAAAGAAAAGAGAAGTGCACGAAAGGAAAGAGGGTGAGAATTGTAATTATTATAATAACATATCGATATCTGGGAATCTCTGAAGGTTAGGAGCATAGAATTTGGTATTCTAGCTTTTTATTTGAAATAATTAGGTATGTACTTAAGCGGTTTTTGATCTTTGTCGTAGAAGGGAAGTAAAAGGGGGTGGGAAGAAAAGATGTTTATATCTAGGAATCCTGGAATGTTAGAGAAATGAAACTCGTTATTTGAACAAAAATTCGATATGAAATTAAATCCTTGAGTTTTACGTCCCACGCCTACGCCGGTTATGTTTGCAGACGTATGATGTGCGAGGAAGTAGACAGAGCAAATGTGTTGGCTTGGGGGAAAGCCCTCACGTACTCGCACTGAAATTTGGTAAATCTCGGTATACCGGAATGTTATTACATACAACATGATATTTGAAATTAGATTCGGTATGGTCGTACGTATACAAGGTGAAACGCCGATCAAATGAGATATCCGAGGGTCTAAGGGCAAATCCCGAGACATTTCTTATAGAGGCTTTTGTGGTGCGAGGCCGTAGTAACAGGGGTCTAGTGGCGAATCTCCCAACTTGCCGCAGTCTAGTAGGTATATAAATTTATTTGCGTAATGACTTGAAATCGCATGGATGCCTGTGGACAAAATTGCTTAAGTAGCCACGAAAAATGACAATCCTTTAAAATTAAAAAGCGAACAAAATGAACTCTTGAATGAGTTGTATATTATGTTTGCGCAGAGGCAAATCCAAAACGGACTCGTGGAGCCGATGGATTCTTAGGGGAACGGTTGGGGATGCTAGCAGTGAAAAATTAATTAGATGATCTGAAATTGCCACAAATTAGTACTAAAGTACACTGTTAATGATGCCGCTGGGTAAAGCGTAGCACTAATAACGACTTTTCACCCTCGCCCTGGAACCGCCTATGTGTTTGCATGAATGATATAGTTCCTTATACAACCTATGCAGACTTAATAGTTGTGGATTACTAATTATAAATATATGTATTACTGCTCCAGGCTGCATATGGTGTTCTGTATACATATACAGCTACATTAATACAGTAATTTTAATTCATTAATTAACATTTAGAACTTTATCTCTACTACAATTATTAATACTAACTGGGGTGGTACGCTCACAGAGAAACGTAGTTTTAAAGAAAGAAAAAAAGATAATCAAGAGCATGAAAAGGAAGTTGCTCCTTAATTGGATTTGATCTGTATTTTATGGGCTGTTCTATTAGCTATGGCCTAGCCCATCACGACAAGGAAATGGACTGATTCAGTGACCACAAAAACTCAGAAAGAGTTAGAAAAGTAAGCAGCCTGAGCCTAATGAAGAAGTTTCAGTGACCACAATAACTCAGAAAGAATTCGGAAAGTAAGCAGCCTGAGCCTAATGAAGAAGTTTCGGCTTGAATCTAAGATTTCATCTCACCATTTGACTAGTGTTACAGAAAAGAAACGTCAAATTTCCATCAGAACGACAGCTTTATAACAGATCTACAGCTTCTCGATCGATTATTTCGACTAGAATCGAATCTGACAATAAGAGACTGCTCTCCCTAAACTCGACAGTTTTAGACAATCAAATTTGGAGTAATTGTGAAATATTAAGATACAAAAACAAAATATCAACAGTATGAAGAGAACGCAAAGCTGTCACATGATCACATACCACAAGTGTCTTAAATCTTATTTTAAACATAAGATTGAAAATAACTTTGTCAATAATTTGGAATTTTCTGACACGGAGTTTCGGATCCGAATCTAAAATCCAAAATCTCGCATCGGGATCCAGTGTCCGGATATTTGGTTCCAAAGATATCCGGATCTGGCCAATCCTAATAATTATTCTCCGAATGGATTTGTGTACAAGGTAGTTTTGTTAATTTTAACAGCAGGTCTAAAATAAGCCTCTTGAGAGCGGCTATTTGTTAGAGAATACATAACGATCGCTTTTGACTGTTCCAATGATCTGTCATAGCAGCTTGGTAAAAAAAATCAGCTTAGCATAACAACAAAAACACGTTTCTCTTTTATGTTAAAAATAAAAGTACAGAAAGGAAAAGTAAAAGCTTTGTAAGGTGAGTGTCGGGGGACGCCGAATTCTACTTCACCTCGGGCAACGAAATTTCTAGCTACGGCTCTTTGCTCCAACACTTATCGGTCATTCAGTGTTTCATCTCTTACCTACAACAACGTAGTTTGTTTAACCTGTTATACCAGAACGTTTGGAAAGAACCTCTTAGTGTGACTTATTGATAGCAATGCAATATATTGACAGAATGCCAGTCTTCAGTTTAGCAACGAAGCTGTCCTTAGGCGAAATATCACGTGGGTCTCTACTTTTGTCTGTGCCTTGTAAATCGTAATATTTTGTTTAAAAGCAAACAGGAAAAGGTCAGATTTTTTGTTCTTTGTAGAACAACTGATAAGACGTTTCTGTGTTTTACACAAATTATTTTTGCCAAATTGCTGTTTGAGGCATTTTTGCATTATACATTATAAAACAACATATCCAGATTCAGAGAAGCCCACAGAAATTTTAAAGAAGGATGAAAAATGTCTATATTATTCAGATGCTTTATTATTATTATTATTATTATTATTATTATTATTATTATTATTATTATTATTATTATTATTATTATTATTATTATTATTATTATTATTATTTACCAGAGTTAGTAGAACAGCTTCCCTTTGTTGATGAAAATCGTAATGTGACAATTATTAAAAGTAATATGACTGGGTCTAGAGACAGAAGAGAGTGGATCTTATTGCCAGATATAAAAATGAGAACAATGACTACGTATGAAATAAACAAACGTATTGATTGCACCTTCTTAAAAGAAAAATTAGTATAATTACAAAAAATGAATTCATTGAAAAACTCTGGGGTAGCAAGTGCACCTTCCTAAATCCACTTGAGAGCACATAGGTCCAAATTCAAGTAAAGCTCACGTGTGGGAGAGCCGAGTTCGATTTCCAGTTGGACCTCATAGGATTCGGATTTCACGTTAATTTGTAAGTCCACGTCTCATATAGCCTCGCTGCTCACAGGGACGTTAAACTCAAAATCAACTCAACTCAAGTAAAGTTGAAAGAACGATAATGTTTTCAACAGTTTTGGCGAATGAAATTCTATGTTAAATGAAACAGCATATCTGATAATGGAAGCATCGTCAGAAATAACGTATCCAATAGAGCAAACATTTCGTGGAGAATTTCTCCCGTTATAAATGAACCTATTGCAAGTCGATGTAAAAGCTGCGTAATGCAGAAATGCTATTTTATCGCATGTGAACTTGGGGCTTCTGGAAGCGCAAATATTGACCACACTTATTCGCATCCTTGATCATCATAAAATATAAAACCAATTTATATTTCATAACATTCACAGACGGCACGATCAAGCACTAAACCTATTGAAAACTTACTACGTAATAATTAATGAGTGATTGCACTTTTTCTCTTAAAGCTCATAGTATAGGCTATCATAACATAAATTGTTACTCATGTGGTATGTGCTTATGTTTAGAAAGATTGATTTTTTTTAAATGATTGAAAGATTTTTTTACGTTATGCCGGTTAGGCTAAAGGAGACGGTGATGATGAGTAATGAATGAAATGGTGGAATGAAGAAAGTGGGAGGAAACGGGAGAACCCCGAGAAAACCCACGCACACGGTGTTTGTCCACCACAAAGTTCACTTGGCGAAAGCAGGGTTTGAACCCGAGACCCCTAGCACCAGAGATGAACGCTCTACCACTGAACCACCGCGGCCCGTAAAATGATTGAAAGAATTACGGTGGTCTCGAAGTGCCGCGTAGAAGACATGTAATTTATTAACCAGTCTCGGAATCCACTTTTTTTCTAAAGTTAACCGATGCACTGAAAGTGCCTCATTAACTTGCTTATTTACTTATTAGTCCGTTTTTATTTACTCTCGTTCGCTTTTTACATGTTTAACTTCATTTTCCAATAACCTGGATGACTGGGACACACACACAAAAACATCGAAGACAGTTAAATTTCAAAAGCTCTCCCACACGGAATTGGACCCGGGACCCCTATATCAAAAGCTCACGTGCTAGCCACTAGAGCAGCGGGGAGGAGACCCACTCGGCCACAGAGTTAGGTTATGCTCTTTACATTTTTCGTGCTATCTAAAGTATAGGCTAATCTTCAATTCATATTCCGATTTAGGTTTTCTAACGAGAATTGTTATATTGGAACTTCATTTGGATGTAGAGGGCCGCGGTGGCTCAGTGGAGAGCGTTCACCTCTGGTGCATGGAGTCCTTGGTTCGATTCCAACTCGCGCAAAGTGAACTTTGTGGTTGACAAACAACGTGTGCGTGGGGTTTCTCGGGGTTACTCCCGTCACTTCCACATTCTTCATTCCACCATGTTCCTTCATTTCTCATCATCAGCGTCTCCTTTACCCTAGGCGGCATAAACGTGGGTCGTAAAACTTAAAGATATCATTTCATTTAATTAGGATGTAAAATTCTGAGTTAATTAGCGTTGAAGAACTTCGCAGAACCATGTTGGTAAGAGGTGAAAGTTAATATTGATTTCTATTTCTCGCATATTTCATCTTTATTTCCCATTACTTTTCCATAAAATTTTAAAGAAATATTAGTTACTAACTTCTTTCTCCCAAGAACACTCAAAGAAAATATACGTAACGAAACAAAGTTTATTGCGGAAAAATATCTTACAGTATAAGAGAATTTTTTATTTTCAACACAGTTGTACCTGGAGGATCTAAAATAGTCCCCATCAGCATCGACGAAATTCTGTCAATGTTCTGGAAGGCCATGGATTCCTTCGCGGTAAAACTTAGTGGGCCGTGAAGCGGAGAAGGTATCAACTGCATTTTGCATCTCTATTAAAGATTTGAACTGGCGTCCTCTAGGAAGATTGTCCAAGGAACAGTCCTACTAGGTTAATTATAATGTATTTCGGATCAGTACGTTTAATGAACACTACCGAACCACGCGGAAAAAGAGTGTGTGTTAAACTTTTGGGATGATCCTAGATGTGTCTCGGAACTCTACAGTGTCACTGGAAATTGGGTATTTAATTTGACCAGCAAGTTTGCTATTCATTTTGAAAGTGACTTAACGAACCTTTCAACCATTCTCTATATATGCCAATAGTTCTGAAAAAATATTTAAAAAACTAACGCTATTTGTATATTACTGATGGACTTCTCGGAACGGAATTTTATAATGTTAAGTTCTTTTACTACGTCGAATATTTTTATCTGTGATCACTTTTCCTTCTCTTCTTCTGTCTCCTTTTCTCTCTCTGTCTCACTTCTGTACCTCTAACATATATCTATTCGTTTCAATTTTTCAATGAGAAGTGTTTAAGTTTCTCCCTACATTAAATATGAATCTCGTTTCGTCTCATTTTTATTCTTTCACTTTATTGATACTAATACATGCATATTTTAACATTAGAATTGTGCTCATGTTGCTGATTTTAATACGGGAGAAAAGAAACGAGAAGAGAGAGGAGTGGTCTTTTAACCAGACACGATTATGGGATAACAATAGGTATATCGGATGGTCTACCTGAACGGTGTTATCTGTCACACTATTTTTTGTGTGTATAAGTTCAATAATTCACCATGAATAGAATCAACCAGAAGTGTTTCTGTAATGAGAACTAACAACATGAAATGTGAAATCTCTTTTAACAAACTGTTGAGATTTGAGAGTCGACAAAGTTTACACTTTGTTGCACCGATTACCTTGGAACCCCTGTAGCCACAATTATCCCGAGATAGAGAGCTTATATTGAAAAGAATGACATTCTCAGCTAAATGCAGAAGTCTTTCAGGCTGAGAGAAAAGGAATGAAATCTTTCATTTCTTGTTCTATTATTCTTGTAGCTCAGAGTCTGTGCCAGAAGTACTGATAGAAATAAGGACAATGAATTACAAATATTTTGTAGAACATTCTACTTTAATATCACAGGAGTTTCATCTTCCGGTTTGCTTAGTTATGAAAAATATAGAGTATATTGCTATACTATGTAAACTACTTGTACGTCGCTGATTTGTGATGACAATCAGAAACACAAGTAAAAGGTAAATTAGAGTAATGGCTTTCTATTAAGGAGGATTCTATTAATAAATAGTTTTATTTTAACAAATTTTTGCCTTAAAATCCTTGTCAAGGTTCATCCTCTTCCACTTCAACCTTGTGTACGGAATGAAAGAACATAATTAGATTTTGACTTTTGATTCTGGTATATATCAAGCATAATTTCTCGGATCTAGTCCTGTAAGATATGTCGATATATCGATATCGTCGATATCGATATTAACATATATCAACGTTCGATATCGTAAATATATTGACATCAGTATATCATAATCCTAAATTCTCGATATCGATCTTCGGAGAGGCGAGGTACAGGGAGCCCATAGGTCTTGCGATGGATGAAGAAATAAAACTTAATTTTTACGATAATGTCTTCTAATGACAATTGAAGACTATGGTGCAAAAAACCGTCAAGTCTAAAAATTGAAAGTGTAAAGGAGATCTTCACAAATGTTTCTCTTCATCCGATTTCTTTCCTACTTGGCACATATATACCAGACCGAAAATAAATCGACAGGTATTTTTTGTTTCTTTCGGAAAATAGGTTAAGGGGGCAAAGGGTCCCTTTTAAAAACGGGATCCCCTTGATTAAAAGGACCACATTAAAGAAACGCAACTCTGCAGATGCACAGATGACTTCAAAGTAGAAGATATGCGTTTTGTCGTTTTCGCGAGAAAAGGGTGTAAAGGCCCCGCACAATCCTGACGGAAATTGGATTTCGGTGAAACTGCTTGAAACCGTGGTATGTTGTAGATATGGTGTTCCTGAGAAGAAGCCTCAGTGGGCACAACCAGAAATCACTGACCGTTTGGCAACTACAGGGCCACAGTTTTGCAAACAGCAGAAGGTAATGTTATTTTGGATTTCGGTGGAATTGCTTGAAACCGTGATATGTTGTAGATATTATGATCTGAGAGAGTGACTTAATTTGCACAACCATTAAACACTGACCTTTGGCCACTAGAGGATCACTTTTTTAAAAGAGCTGAAAGTAACTGTGTTCTGGATTTCGGTGGAATTGCTTGAAACCGTGATATGTTGTAGATATTGTGATCGTGAGAGAGAGACTCGATTTGGACAACCATTAATCACTGACCATTTGACCACTACAGTATCACTTCTTTAAAAGAGCTGAAGGTAACGGTATTCTGGATTTCGGTGCAATTGACTGAAACCGTGATATGTTCTAGATACTGTAATGAAGAAAAAAGTCTCAACAAGCAAGCCGCCAATGAATGATTGTTTTACAACTGGAGGGCCACATTTTCTTTTGTTATTTAATTAGAACAGAAGGTAAAGATAATCTGGATTTCGGTGCAATTGCTTGAAACTGTGATATGTTTACATATTGTGATCCTGAGAAAAACTCTCAATAGATACAACCACCAATCAGTGACCATTCGTTACTTACTGGGCCACATTTTTTTAAAACAGCAGAAGGTAAAGATACTCTGTAATTTTGGTAGAATTATATAAAACCCTGAAAAGTAGTATCCCACAACCCGGAAAAGAGATGGGGAGAGTAGCGACCAACATCATTTAAGAATAGACAACATCCAGATATTCATCTTTTTATTTTTATTTATTTATTTAGAAAACAACACAACAGGCTTAATGACTAATTATAGTGTCGTATGATACATACATAGACATATATACGTTTACCCGTACAACTAATCAATCTTGCGGGACAAAGGAAAACCCCTGAAAGCACTACACAATTTTTCTCGGGATAACAACATCCAGAATATATCATAGTTTCATTAATTTACACCGAAATCAAAATATTGTTATACCAAGCTGTTTTTAAAAAACTGAATTCGATTTTTGTGACCATTAAGAGTTTTCTCATAATGAGATCAACAACATATCTTAGTTTTACTCAACCTTACCGAAATTCAGAAATCATTATACTCGGCCGTTTTCAGGAAAGTAGCCTTGTAGTGACCAAACGATTAATGATTTGTGGATGTGTCCATTGAGACTTATTCTTAGGATGACAATATCTACACATATCACGGTTTCTGCCATTTTGACCGAAAACTAGACTATCGCCATATTCGACTCGGATGCTTTCAAAAAACATGTTTCGTAGTGACCAAACGGTCAGTGATTAGTGGATGTGCCTATTAAGACCTTTTCTCAGAATCACCATATCTACAACATATCACAGTTTCGAATACTAAGTGTCCCTTCCCTTCCCCCCCGGATATTTTTCTGAAAGAAACACTAGTGTGAAGTAGAAAACACGTGTTAGTACAGCGCGTGCTGTGTCTGTGAATTAAAGTAGAAATGCCTAACACCTCTGTGTTTTCGGTTGTAATTCTTGTGCAATTGAAGCTGAGGACGGAAAGTATCTTGTCTTACGTTTCTAAGTCCTGAGAAATCACCAGATCGATAAAGAAAATCAATGGGAAAATAATGTACCAAATAAAATAACTCGTGTTCCAAACATCTTGAAGAGCCTGCCTTCGAGAAGTCAAGTTTACTGAAAGAAAAGTTAATGCCAGTGGCGGATCTAGGCTGGGGCCGGGGGCCTAGGCCTCCCAGTTTTTGAGTGACAAAATTGTTGTAAGCTATTATTTAGATATTTTTGAAAGTTTTTAGTAAACATGATATACATATCATAGTCTGGGTTCTGATTCCCCCCCCCCCCCTGAGCTTTTACCGTCAAGATCCACTTCTGGCTAATGCCAGGAGAATTATTTACACGCAAACTGAGAAAGAATGCTGTTCCAAGTATATTATTGAAAGCTTTAAAATCCGAACCATTGAACAAGCACCGATCTATGTCCAGTTACCAACGTACACAAATATCGTACAAGACGGAATTGACGGTTGTAGTCAAGACGAGGCATTAGAGGGTAATAAAGACGATGTCACTCATGATTCTGAAGATATTGCTTTAGAAATAAGCTATACAATGTGAATTAGGGAGTGAAATATACCGGCTTGTAGAAGGTATCAGTGACGATGACTGTTCCTCAAGACATTGATCCATCGTTTAATTTCTCTGTATCATGTGACAATGATGATGAAACGGGTAATGAGAGTTGTTCCGCGGACAGCTATGAGAATAAAAGAAATTTAACCGGTGAAGTGTTTTTCGTATTCTGGCAAACTTTACAGATGTTATTTCATTTTATCCTCATATGTTACGCTCCTGTATACCTTGAAGCACAAAATTATAGGGTCAGCGTTAAAAATTGCAACAAAACGTGAAAATGAACGTACTTACGTTTGGGAATCGGAAGAATGATTAAAGAAAAGGTACTTAGGTGTTGCAGCAATCTCGTCCGCCATCTATTTACATATTGTTTTTTTTTTTTTTTTTTTAAACGCTGAACTCATCCTTTATAGGATATGTTTTATAATATTATAAAAACGTTTGTACAGCCCACCATCAGATATCATTTTGTACATGCAGATGATATTTGTAAGTCTTTGCAATCAGTTCTGGAAAAGGAAACCGCATTTAGAACGTGCCACCGCACCTCTCACAAACGAAATGTTTGGCACTGTGTAGTATGTATTGTAAGCCTGCTCTCGCTCTTTGCCCACCTATGACGTCATCACAAAATCTTTCTTCCTCTGTTACTCGCTAACGACTGAACGTATCGCGATCAAACAAACACCATTCCTTTTAGAATTTTAAACTCTACAAATGGAAATAAATTGTAAAAAATGCATTTCTAAGTCGAACTGCTCCTTTAAGAAAGTTTTGCCAGAAAAGTCTCTTTTTGGTATTCTTTTAGTTATTACGTGGCAACACTGCAAGCTAGGCCAATAATAAAATGTATTTATTGGCACTATATTCTGTTCAATTAAACCTGAAATTTTCGTTTAGATATAGGAAATAGCAGCAGAGGATATACGTATTTTCTAATCTCCACAGTATTCATAATAATTTATTTTCATTTAAGTACAAGTATGACTTTGTTTTAAAGGTCCATTTTCTTTTTCTACAGAAAGCAGGTGATACAAATTATTCTTTTTGATTTTCTCATTCGTTTTAATATGCCGGATTCCCAGTACCGAGAAATTCACCAAGAAGTTCGTATGTTTTTTTTTGGGGGGGGGGTCTATTGGGTAACAGAAAATACTTCAAAGTAATAATCTTACTGTTGTGCGGTTACGTTAGGTTTTTTTGAAAATACTTGTTGTTCTGGCAATCACACTTAATATAATATGTAATATATAATTTTAATTGCCTAATATTAAACAATTTGATATATTCTTTGTGTTGTTACTCGTCTCTAAGTCGATAATAGTAGCACATTCGCTCTGAAATCCATGTTCTCAGTTATTCTGAAGAAGAATGACAGACAAAAAGAAGGCAGTCAGACAGACGACAATTGCCAAAAAAAAAAAAAAAAGGATTGCTGTTGTGAAAAAGCTAAAATTCTGTGTGACACACTACACATAAAACAAAACTGACATGAGGACGACAAATTTTAATTTGGAAAAGCTTTTATAAAAACTTTCAGGTTAAAGAACTGCGGCAAGCGAATGATATTGCAACATGACAGCGCTTACCATCAATTTTCATCGACATTCCTACAGAATACGACACAAGCAAACACGGTTTATCCCTGGGACTACCAACCTTTCACTAAATTACCACGATTGCTAAGTTAGTCTGAATCAGGTGTGGGAGAAAATTGTACACTTTTAGTGGATAATTCACCATATTCGGAGCGTACTGCTATAGGATATTATGTAGCTGACATCCTATTTAACGATTAGCAGTGCGTACTTTGCCAAAAATAAAGCTAATGATTATCACAGAAAAAGAGAAAGGATGTTTCATGAGAAATTCTATGACATGTATCACTAGAATAGCTGAACATGGCCTTAAAGGAACGATAGGGAAATTAATCACTACTGGTACAGATTCAAAAAATGGATTTCATAGAAGCCGAAATGAGGTACCGTATCACGTACAATACCGTTGACCTGAAATTGGTCATGGAAGAAACACATCTAAAGATAGAATCATTGAAGGTGCACTCTATGCAGATATGCCAGTAAGAGTTTTGATTATTGAATCCGATTTACTGTTACTGCGAGCTGTTCTTAATCACCTCCTAAGAGTGTGAGTTCCTTCGTGACCGCGAAATTTGCAGAGTTATTAATTTGTACTGTTTATAAGATACTCACTGTAATAACTAAGAGCATGTGTTTTGACATGAACCATGGTACACTTGAATCAGTTGAAAAAATATCTTGCGTTAAAAATTTGGAGACATGGGTTTTCCGAAAACTTTGGCCAGAATTACTTGCAGCTAAATGGATAGATATAAACTAAAAGTGGAGACGATGTAAGTCTCAGCCCTTGGAATGTAACAATTTTGCCGTGGGCAGCCCCGAAAACTCAGATGCTTGTCGATGGTGATTAATTAAAGTTCGCAGTATCAATAAATTTGCTTCAGTAAACAAAACACTTACTGACATACCTGTACACAGTGCGCTTTCAACGAATTTATCTTTAGGTATGTTTCTTCCATGAACAATTTCACTTCGACGACCTGGTACAAGTTGCGGTACTTCATTTCGGCTGCTATGAGAACCGCTTGTTGATTTCGTAATCAGGGTTGAATTCAGGGAGTAGCCCGGGAGGGAATCTCCCCCCGAAAAAATTTCATTCCCCCCGGAGAAACTAAAAAAAATCAGTCACAAAAAGTAGAAATTACTTCACATAATTATTTGCTTTCTTTCCGTGCACGTGCAGACGAAATCCAATCTCTCAATATACATATAAATGAGGCAGACCCATTCTATATAAATATTAAACATGTAACATCTAAGATAGAATACAAAATAGCTAATAAAACTTGTATTTCTTAACGCTATGACCGAGTTTGGCAGTACATGAAATTGTCAACTGTTGAAGAAAGCTTTGTATTTTAGTAGATACTATATTCTCGCCCTATATTGTATATTAATAGGTAGCACTAGCACAGGTTGAGATAGGAAAGGAAAGATAGGGAAGATCTTTCGATCATTCCATATGATCTCTGATGTCAACAGACTTCAGTTCTTGAAAATGTACAGTTCTTGCATTATTTGAAATAGGGCACCTAAATCCCATTTCTCGCATTGGAAGTAATAGACGTAAATGTGTTTTACGATTGTTAAAGTAAACACATCTTTTTTTAATTAAAAATAATTCAGTTAAAGGGAAAGATTCAGAGGGCGTCATTTAGAGGGATCAGGGAGGAACAGTTATCCCTCAGGGTTAGAGACTTATATAGATTTATCAATATGATAGTAGTATATAAGTGAAAGATTGCTATTGAAGGTGATTAAGATCCTGCTCAGAGCCGTGCCATGGGGGAGGGGCAAGCGGGGCGATGGCCCCGGGCGCCGAAGTAAGGGATCCAAAATTCGGGACGGAAAAAGAAAAGAAAAGAAGGAAAGAAAAAAGACAGGAATGAAACACATGTTCACATATTATATAAAATGAAAGGAAAAAAGTAATGAAAAGTCCTCAAAATCAAGGAAAAGCATGGTTTACTTTTTAAAATTTTCTCACCTTTCGCGGCTGGTCTGTCGACTTCACTCATATATACGGGGCTGCCGTCGTATACTCTCGCGCCAAGCGCTGGTTTTCCACGACACGGCACTAATCCTACTGAAGATTTCGTAAACTAAACTATTGATGTGTATGCAGTGAAGAAACCAAGGCTAATATGCTTGATTTAGAGTCAGAAGTGTGAGAAAGAGTGTACTTTTTGTTAAGATATTTCTCTGTGTGTTTGTTTTAGGACAAAAAAATATTGAATTAATTTAAATCTTTTTAAAAACTTCTACATTAGTAACAAACAGTAACTACTGAATATAGGAAATAATAACAAAAATAGCTACTGAAAATAGCAGTTAAAGTTTAGTGTAAAATATTTTTGCCAGTCTTTATTTAATGCTTTAGATGAAATCAAACGATTGTTGTTTTAATTATAATTTCACATTGAATATTTATCAGCAATTAATCTCAATATTATGTAAGATGTGTATGCAGGGATGAATTCAGGGGGTAGCCCGGGGGGAATATCCCCCCCGAAGAAAATTCATTCCTCCCCGGAGAAACTCCCAAAATTTCAGTCACAAAATGTAGAAATTACTTCACCCAATTATGTGTTTTTCTTTCCGTGCACGTGCAAACGAAATCCGATCTCTCAATATACATATAAATGACGCAGACTCATTCTATATAAATATTAAACATGCAACATCTAAGGTAGAATACCAAATAATCAATAAAACCTGTATTTCTTAACGCTATGACCGAGTTTGGCAGAACATGAAATTGTCAACTGTTGAAGAAATGATGGTATTTTAGTAAGTACTATACTCTCGCCCTATATTGTATATTAGTAGGTAGCACTAGCACAGATTGAGATAGGAAAGGAAAGATAGGGAAAATCTTTTGATCATTCCATATGATCTCTGATTCAGCAGACTTCAGTTCTTGAAAATGTACAGTTTTTGCATTATTTTGAAATAGAGCGCCTACATCCCATTTCTCACATCGGAAGTAACAGGCGTAAATTTGTTTTACGATTATTAAAGGAAACACACCTTTCTTTAAGAGTCTTCATCCTGGCGAAATTAAAAGACCGCTAATTTTACAGTAATTATGTGATATCTTCAAATACATAAAAGATAATTGAAATATGGAACAAGAGCGCCCTAGACAATATTATTTTGCGTGAGGTACCGTTATCACAAGTCACCTAGTGGCTTTCCGTTTTCAGCTGTTTAGAAACGCGAAAATAAATGCCAATTTTCAAAATGGCTCGAAATCGAAAGCAGATAAGTGAGACGTGATAACGGTTTCTCATGTAAAATAATATTGTCTAGGGCGCTCTTGTTCCACATTTCGATTATCTTTTATATATTTGAAGATATCACATAATTACTGTAAAATTAGCGTTATTTTAATTTCGCCGGGATGAAGACTCTTAAGTAAAAATAAGTCAGTTAAAGGGTGAGATTCAGAGGGTGTCATTTAGAGGGATCGGGGAAGAACAGTTATCCCTACTGGGTTAGAGATTTATATAGAATTTATCAATATAATAGTAGTATATAAGTGAAAGATTACTATTGAAGGTGACGAAGGAGGGGCAAGCGGGCAACGGCCCCGGACACCGAAGTAAGGGGTGCACGATTCGGGAGGGAAAAAGAAAAGAAGGAAAGAAAAAAGAGAGGAATGAAACACATGTGCACACATATAAAATAAAAGGAAAAAGTAATAAAAAGTGCTCAAAATCAAGAAAAAGCAAGGTTTACTTTTAAAAATTTTCTCACCTTTCGCAGCTGGTCTGTCGACCTCACTCATATGTACGGGGGTGCTGTCGTATAGTCTCACCCCAAGCGCTGATTTTTCACGACACGGCACTAATCCTACTGAAGATTTCGTAAACTAAACTATTGATGTGTGTGCAGTGAAGAAACCAAGGCTGATATACTTGATTTAGAATCAGAAGTGTGAGAAAGAATGATTACTTTTTGTTAGGATATTCCTATGTATGTTTGTTTTAGGACAAAAATATTTGAGTCAATTTAAATCTTTTTGAAAACTTCTACATTAGTAACAAACAGTAACTACTGAATACAGGGAAAAATAACCAAAATAGCTACTGTAAATAGCAGTTAAAGTTTAGTCTAAAAATATATTTGCCAGTCTTTATTTAATGTTTTAGATCAAATTAAAGGATTTTTTTTAAAAAACTATAATCTCACATTGAATATTTGTCAGCAATTAGTCTCAATATTACATGAATGGAATTGTGAATGGAATTGTTAAATATGCTGCTTTCTTACAAAAATACAGAAAAACAACCCTCCCCCCGCCCCGAGGAGTTCATATTTCCCCCCGGGTGAAAATGTCTGAATTCAACACTGTTCGTAATAGTAGTGAATCATCTTGCTATCGAATAGGTGTTCCTTTAATGACACGATCACCTCTTCCAGTGACACATGCCACTAGAGTTTCCCAAAAATCATCCTTTCCCTTTTATGTTGAGATCCCATTTCAGCTCACTTTTTCGCAAAAAACGCACTGCTTCACGTTAAACAAGATGTCTGCTACATACTGTCGTATAGCAGTATGCACTAAATATGGTGAACTATCTACTAAGAGTGTACAATTTTGCTCCATACATGATTCAGCAGACTGACTTAGCAATCGTGGAATTTTAATAAAACTTTGGTAGTCCCAGCGATAAACCGTGTTTGTTTGTGTCATATTCTGTAGGAGTTTGGATGCAGATTGATGTTAAGCGTTGCAGTTCAGTAGTGTCACTCGCTTACCGATAAAAATCGATTCTTATGTACACTGTGAAGATTAGAAAATACATATTGCTCGCTATTATTTGATGGATCAAGACAAAAGTTTTAGGTTAAGTTGATCATAAAACAGGACACATAAATACAGTTTATTATTCACGTAATTTCCAGAGTGTTGCCACATAATAATTGTATATTGACACAAAGTCATACTCGTACATTCATGAAAATCAATTATTATTAACTGTGAAGACAATAAAATACATATTTCCTCTGCTGCTATTTGGTGCATCAAGATGAAAGTTTCAGTCTAAGTTGATCATAAAGCAGGAAACACAAATGCACTTTAGTGCTACCTCGTAATAACGAAAAGAATCCCAAGAAGGGACTTTTCTAGTTATATTTTCTTAAATATCCCTCCTTTGTAGCCATAAATGTCTCGTTCGTTAGGTAAACTGAAAGCCCCTTACAAATTGCTCGACTTATAACTACTTCCAGTGTTGTACTTACGGTCGGTACATTGACACAAAGTCGTACTCGTACGTCATGGAAATGAAATGAAATGAAATCTTTAAGTTTTACGTCCCACGGTTATGCCGATTAGGCTAAAGGAGACGGTGATTATGAGAGATGAGTGTAAATGGTGGAATGAAGAAAGTGGGAGGAAACGGGAGAACCCCGAGAAAACCCACTAGCACTGTGTTTGTCCACCTCAAAGTTCACTTGGCGGGGGCTGGGATCGAACCCGGGACCCCAAGCACCAGAGGTAAACGCTCTACCACTGAGCCACCGCGCCCCCGTCATGGAAATCTATTAGTACGTACTCTGAAAACTATATCAAACATATTTCCTCTGCTGCTATTTGATGTATTAAGATGAAATTTTCAGTTCAAGTTAAACATAAAATAGGACACCTGTATACATTTTATTATTCACATACTTATCAGTGTTGCTACGTAATAACTGAACGAATAACGACAAGAGACGTTTACTAGGAAAATTTTCTTTAATATTTCTCAATTAGTGTTTCTTTAGAGACAAAAATGTCCCGTTGATTACGTAAACTGAAAGCCTACACTTAGAAATCTATCGAGGTATAAATAGTTCCAGTGTTGCCCTAACGGTCTTATCTACGGTTATTTAAATTGATCCCATCGATGGCTGTAAACATATATATCTGCTAAATGGTTAAGCGTCCCAGGACTCAGGTGTTGCACTGATATGTTGACCAAGAACTATTTTTAACCTAATGACCCTAAGGAACATTTCTAATATATTGGTAAAAGTTCTCTAGTGTGGGGGGAGTTACCACCCCTTGGCACTTGGTCTATATTATTTTATTGGTTATAACTAAATTTGTTAATTACGTACTGTAGTTTAAAACTAACATGTTATTTTCTTCTAATTGCAGTCTTTGCACGGTGGAAAATGCAGACATCCTTATTTGCAATTTACAAGATGTTGATCTAGTACCGTAGGAATAATATTTCACTATGAACTGGAAATATCGTGTAACGATATTGTGTTCTAAATCTTATGTATGAGAAGAAATAAACTTATATAAGCAGAACCTAATTTTGTTTTCTTACACCATCTTACCTAACAAATTTTCTATTGAAATAAAAAAAAGTTAAGTACATTGTAGAATGAACATGAATTTCCGTAGATTGCCAAAGGTAAGTAAAAATGCATTTAATAATTTTCGAATATAGCAACTAGAATTGGTACTTTTAATCCAATGTTCCCGGGATTGCTGCAAGTGTGAGTATTGCTGTTCTGAGCTTTCGTTACCATACAGCTGCAACATCTTCAGAGCTATGTGTTGGAGTGTGCTGGTCGTACAATTTATATTGTAGTCTTTAGGAATTGTTGTGTTTCTATTGGTTGCATTTGTTGGCCAATGGCGTGCTCTGATTTTGCTGGTGGAAATTACTCTCTGATTGGCTGATGGTTCTTTTCGTACTGAGAAGCTGCATCCAGATGTCAGGTAGATGATAACCTTCGTTTCTGTTGATGGATGGCTTGTGTGTACGGATGAATAGAGATTCGTGTATTTTCCTGTCCCAGAACTGTTTGCTTTTCTTTAGTATTTCAATTTGGTCCCATGTGGACGTATGATTGTATTGTATGCAGTGTTGGGCTATTGCAGATTTTTCAGGTTGTTTAAGTCTGGTGTGTCACTGGTGTTCTTTCATTCTGTCTTCAATGTTCCTTACCGTTTTACCAATGTAAGCGGCGTTACATTTACAGGTGATCCTATACATGCCCGGTGTCTTTAATCCCAATGAGTCTTTGCAGTTGGTAGTAAACTCCTGATCTTCATTGGAGGGCAATGTACAGTCCTGATGTTGAATTTCTTCAATAATCTTGCTAGTTGGTTGGAGGTTTTTCCCATATATGGAATAACTGCAATATCTTCCTTGTGTGCCGTGTTGTCCTCTTTTGTGGTGCAACTTCTGCTACTGTATTTTCTCATGGTTGTCTTGATCTCTTTCGACGAATATCCGTTGAATTTGAATACCGTTTCCAGGTGGGACAGTTCTATGCTTATATTATCTGGATCTGCTATTTGTTATGCTCTGTGTATTAGAGAATTTAACGCCCCTATCTTCTGTGCAGGATGATGAAAACTGGTCGCATCGAGGTAGAGATCAGTGTGCGTGGGTTTCCTGTAGATTGAATGGCCTAGACTTCCATTTGGTTTCTTGTATACGAGTACGTCCAGGAACGGGAGTCTTCCATCTGTATCTGTTTCCATTGTGAACTGGATGTTGCGGTGTATAGAAATCAGATGCTGCAGGAATTCGTCGAGTTTCTATCTGCCATGGGGCCATATGAAGAATGTGTCGTCTACATATCTGTAGAATACTTTAGGTTTGTATGTAGCTGTTTCTGGCCCTTTGTGTTAAAAATGCTCCATATAGAAGTTCGCTATTATTCATCCGTACATACAAGCCATCCATCAACTGAGCCGAAGGTTATCATCTACCTGATATCTGGATCCATCTTCTCAGTACGAAAGAACCATCAGCCCATCAGAGAGCAGTTTCCACCAGCAAAATCAGTGCACGCCACTGGCCAACAAAAACAACCAATAGAAACACAGCAATTCCTAAAGACTACAATATAAATTGTGTGACCAGCACACTCCAACACATAGCTCTGAAGATCTTGCCGTTGCATGGTAAAGAATTTTCAGCACAGCAACACTCACTCTGGCAGCAATCCCGAGAACATTGGATTAATAGTAGACGCCAGCAAAGCTTCAAGATCATATAGAATTGATACTACTAAGTAGAAAACTAGAATAAAAGCAGATAATATATTTATTAATTATTATATTAAAAATATAATAAATGTCTCAATTACAATAACAGCCAAATGTTGTTTCTATTTATTAAAATTAAATGGCAGGAATATCAGCCGGTCTTTCTCATAACCCTACCAAAATGCTAGACACATCGTATAGTATGCGAAGTAGAGTCATTTAGTTTCATGACCATCAAAAGAATCGCCGCGCTTTGATAAGATAAGTAATCTACTGTTTGAATATGGATAAGTTTGATACGTAGTGTGTTTCACAACCAGAAAGCTGATGCAAGAGGATGACGAAATTGTGTTAGGATAGGAGAAGTTTTTCCTGGATGTAGTTGATGAACTTTGTGGTCCTTGAAGAGTGCCCCTGTTTACGTAACTTTTATTCTTTCGTAATATGTAATTTTAATCCCTCACATGTATAACATGTTCGAACAATGTGTGAGAAGTTAAAAATGCTCGTTGGCAAAAGCTGAAAATGACCCCAGGACCCTTTCTTGCTTTCTTTTATTCTTTCGTATTATTATAAATAATACTTCTTGTTAAAATAAACCAGGACCCTTCCCTGATTACCAGGGACCACCACAACCTATACAAAGGAATCTATGATTCTGATATACTAAAAGCCTGAAAACAATGTGTGAATCAGTAAAAAATTAATCCCTTATAATGATTATGAAAATATTAAAATGACAACCCATATATGGACACAGGAATTGAACCTGGAGCCCGGTGTATACGAAAAGGATTGGTAGGGGAGAAAAAAGGAATAGGTGTATTTCGTTTATTTTTCATTCATTTATTCATTCTTTACATCATTAAAAGCTCTTCGAGCAATTGTAAGTTTATTAGCACTAGAAGGAAAAAACCTTTACCCCTCTAGAAGTACCGAGCCGTCACTTTGACGGCTATTTGATTTCAACAGATGTATATAAATTTTATTTATATTTCTCATATTCTAGCTTGAATTTAATCTGTTTAATCGACTAGCTTGTGTTTAACGTAAGTTTTTCTCCTGATATAATACGGAGTGATCCACTAAACCCCGTCAATATATTAAATATAATATTAATATCGGAAGTTCGTCCACAGGACAGTGACATGAAAAGTTAATATAAAGGAATAATATATATATTCCTACTTATGATATCCTTTTCATACTAGTCACGTGATCACCCTACCTGTCCTGTAGACATTGGCTGGGCTACTTTTCTTTAGCACAGACCCTGTGTATAATGAAACTAAATAATTTGTTTTATATCGAACTTTTTTTTACATGGAAGTAAATTTACATTTTCAATACATTTTTCTTTCAACTTGTATGCACTGAACTCAAGACAGCAACACTTTCCTCACGCTTACATTTGTGTATTGTGAGTGGAGTTCCTGATTGCTATCCATAAACGTTTGTAGTGAACATATCTTTTTTTTACTGTTTCAAGCACATTTTGAGTTCTCCTCTATTTGGACGCAGACTACCAATCAAGGTCATCTGTTTCTTTTTCAAAAATTCGGCTCATTTTTAACCTGTAAGAAAAGTTATCACAAGTAACATTTAGTCCTCTGTTGAGAAAAGGATCCATCGTTTTCAGAACAATATATTCGCCTAAATATGAGTCCCGATGTCGTTCTTAGTCGTTTCCCAGGTAGGGTAAGACTTTTAGTTCATACCATGACTTTACAACTGCAAGCAACCAAATTTGAATCCAAAATTTTCAGGCTTGTTAGGCATATATTACATGAATTTACATCTCATCTTAGTAGAGAATAACTGTTCATCTACACAAACACTGTCGTGGGTTTTATAGTGCCTGATACAATTCTCAATGAATAAGTTCTACACAGATGAAGTTTTTCATCAAATCAAAGATACTTCATTATTTCAAGAAATACCTTTCTTTCCATAATCTTTCTGAAAACACTGGTCCACCGCTCACGTTCTATAGTTCCTTTACGAGTATATCTGAAGCTACACAAAATATCAATATTGCTAAAAATGAAACGAGTTCTGCAACTGACAGTAGCCAAAGAGAATCTTGACGCTGTCTGAGCTTCAACGACGGTGCATTTCAGAATGTTTCTCAACATTGTCTATGAACATTCGAAAAACACTACCAAATTCACCATCTTCAATATGATGTAACGCATACTATAACAAACAGGTTTCTCGCGAAGGATGTCGTATGAGGCAGTATGCCCAGCTTTGTTCCGTCTGTCCACTTTACTCCAATGCGCCCCGTGAGCTGCTCTAAAAATATTTGATCGATTACCTCTGGATACTTCTGTATCTGTTTCCTTCCTCTTATCCGAAGAAGTAGCTTGAGACACTGCATTCTCGCTACTACTGTTGTCTTCATCGAAGCAGTTTCCCTGTTGTTCTTCCAACCGAAATTCATTTTCACTCAATCCTTAGAAACCACGTAACATTTTATCAGATCTCATCTTGCTTTTGTAATTATTCATATGTACCTTCAAGAAAACATTTATTTCTACAAGAACAATGTTACCAACGAGATACGAACATAATTGAAGAAGAAACACATTCAAAGAATTGCCATATATATTTTTCTGTACAGCTTTGAAAAGCAGAAATAAAACATATCAAATAGCAAACTCGTTGGAAAAAATAATGTAAAATATTTCAAAATGTATTATTTCCTAATGAGATATAGGAAATTCTTTTACGTGATGCCTTCAAAATGACGGCTTGGTCCTTCTAGTGTTAAATCTAATTAACTCCGATACATAGCATAGTCGATTGTATCATTTATTTTTTCGTTTTCATTTGTTAATTGGGTCGTATCTTTTATTTTAAAAAACTCGTAAGAACAGCTACGCTGCGATTATTTTATTCTTTCGTTTTCATTAAAGAAAACTCGGAGGAATTATATTCCGAGAGATTTAAATGTTGTTATAATGCAGAGTAGCATGCTGGCATATCGGTCTGCGACGAACTGAAGAAACGAGCTGAGGTTTTCGCGCGCTTTTGGAATCCGGATGAAATGACATTAGTACTATTAGATAAAGTTGTTGACGATGTGATAGCTAATCATAACCGTTGATACATGACTAAACAACATGTGACCATTAGAGAAATCTGATGACACAGTGGTAAGTAATCATGACCGATGATACATGAGTAAACAACATGTGACCATTAGAGGACGCCATGATGAGTAAACAGGAAAGAAAACCACCGCTGCATTACTAAACAATATATCTATGGTATTGGCCATTAGAAAAATCTGATGACACACTGATAAGTAACCATGGTAACAAACGCGTGACTTTACTACGATTAGAGAAACCTGGTGACGTAATAATAATAACCAAGATTGGTACAATATTGACAGAGAAATACGAATGGACAATTTTTAGTATTTTCGAAAGATTTTATTATTTTGACAATCTATTTTAACAATGAGTATACTATACATACGATCTAATAAATAAGAATTAACGACTTTCTATAAGAAAGAAGAGTATAAAAATAAGAAACGAATTATTTATAAGTTCGAAACGTAGTTTCTCTTTATGAGCTTGTCAAACAAGCGAATTATTCAATGGATCACAATCGACAATTATTCTGTTAAGAAAAAATAACAAGCATACAATAGAAAAATATGTTTATTTATATTTGATGAACAATAATATTATTTGTAAGTATGAATATAAATGGCCGATATCTATTTGATAAAGTGAACAACATTATTGTTTTCTTGCTTAAGACATACAGAAGATGTGAATGACTGGAACATGGTGTTATCGTGTTGTTGTAAGTAATTACGTTTTCCTTATGAAACCTTGTTGTTTTCGAAATAATATTTGAAATTGTACTAACAGGATGGTTTCACGTGATATGACGGTGTTGGTAATGTGAATGACCGGACTATGATATTATGCTATTGTTTAAGGGAACGCATGTTTTCTTATGAATGTTTGATTGCTTCCGAAATAATATTTGCAATTGTAGTAACAGGATGGTTTCACGTGATATGACGCTGTTAGTAATGTGAATGACCAGAACATGATATCATGCTATTGTTTAAGAGATCACATGTTTTTTTATGAATGTTGATTGTTTTCGAAATAATATTTTAAAAATGTCGACCTACTAATAAAACTGTTTAAAGTACAATGTGATATGACAAAATTTTCTTTTTATATGGGGTTTGAAGAGAAGTTGATCATAGTATCATCATGGACGCGTTTAAGAGTCAAACAGATAGAGAAATCGAAGTAGATTGGGATTCTTCGTTCGACTTTGTCGAACCACCAAAGTTGAAGTTTTCAGAGAATTCTCCTTAATCACCAGATATTATTGAAAAAGAGATCATTGATTTAAGGGACGATCAAGTAATAATTCAATCGCCTCCAGTGAGATCACCAGCTTCCTTATATGGTTACAGCAGTAAAAGTACCAGCATTAAAATGGAACATAATGGAGGGGCCAGCATCATCAAACAGTTTATTCCCAGAATTGGATGGACTAGCATCATCACCAGACGTGGAGGTAGCAACATCTCCCGATTTATTTCCTGAATTGGATGGACTAGTATCATCACCAGAAGTGGAGGTAGCACCACCTCCCGATTTATTTCCTGAATTGGATGGACTAGCATCATCACCAGACGTGGAGTTAGCACCATCTGATTTATTTCCTGAATTGGATGGACTAGCATCATCACCAGACGTGGAGGTACCGGCATCTCCAGACTTATTTAGTGAGGGAGAGGAAGAACAAATCCTTCGCTTATTTGAAGAATTGGAGGAATGCAGATCAGATACACCACCAGCAACTGTTTCACAAACGGATTTTGAATGTACACCGGAAAAATATCAACTATACTTATCAGTGGGGTGGAAGGAAGAAGAAGAAAAGTGTGAGTGGAAGTGTGACAATGTGGACGAAAGGTGTATTAAAACAGTATTATAAATTTGAAACCAAAGAGGGTTCTACTACGTGAAGAATGCACCTTAAATGATTTTAACCAGTTTGGATAGGTGTTTGTAAACAAATTATCGCTTCAAGCGGAAGCGTGGTGCATCATGAGTGATAATATTGTGATACATAAACTGTTTGACGTGTATATGTAGGACCATTTCAGTAATCAAGTAAACGTTCACATGTTTCGTGAACATTACGAACATTTATTAAAAAAATCCTAATTTTATTGAAGAAGAATTAGCAAATATACTTCTTAACAAAGACAGAAGTTTAACTTGTATCTTGTAATTTTTGAATATAGTTTTCTTTTTCTGTATAGGGTTATGGCACTATATATCGAACACTTAAGGACATTCCTACGAATATTTAATCATTATTTTCTATCAGTGAGGAACAGGACACTATTTTAGCGATAAAACTATAAAGATGTTATTTATTGGTTGAAACCAACCCTTTATGACAATTATAATTAACCATTTTGAAATTTGAAGAACATTTAAATACCAAAGTTGTATTACTTCATGTATCGAACGGGTTGTGTTATATATCGATCAACGAGGCTTTAATTACCGAACAGGCTGTTTTATATATTGAAGAGCGAAATTTAAATATAAAAACAGAACATTTTATTTTTAAACAAGTTCACTTTAAGGATAATATGTATGTAGTTTCATTGTAAACAAATTGCAATAACTCTAAAATATAAACTAAGATAGCAGACGCAAAGAGGAATACATACTAAAATGTTATAAGCTACAAAATGTTTGTTTCATATCGTCACTATTCAGCACAGAGAGGAGCATCTTACGTTAATCTTTTCGGTTGCCTTTCTTCTTATTCGGTTCTTTCTGGCATTCCTCGCAAGATATTGCATACACTTTCTTCAGCCTAAATTGTTGGGGTTTCTCCGTGGCTTCAGGAAGTTTGAGAAACTCATGAAAAAATCGTCACTACTACTTGAGGAAGGCGAGCATAATAATTCCGAAGCAATCTCATCTTGATGCAATATTTTGGCTTGTGAATTTTTACTCCAGTTTTCGAAATGATGGCACCAAGAAGATCCTTCTTCGGTGAAGGTGCGTACACATTTAAGCGTTTATTATGCCATGTGAATTCACGATTATCACTTTCCTACTCTTCGTTTTCTTCTTCTGAGCTTCACTCATTTGTTGTTTAGTTTTTATCAGACAATTTAGTTTCATGTGTCACACTGTACCGGGTTTTAACACTTTGCAATAAGCATCCAAATCTGAATCACCATCACTCTGTTCCTCTTCGTCACGTCTTAGTTTGTCACGGAACATATTAAGAACACAAGGAGGCATGAATTCTTCCAGATCATCAAGCACGAACTTCAGTTTTTGATGAGGAGTAGGGAACTTTTGTTGAGAAGATGAAGGGGTACTCTAGTCACACTCTTGCTGTGGTTTTCCCACTGGGATCTTCCGAGTATCGTCAACACCATGGTATAGTCCACAGCAACAGGACTCAATGGATAAAGACCACACTTACGAAATCCGCTTTTCACAATTTCAGGTTTGACGGCATCATTACAAACTCTCTTCAATTGGGGTGCAAAATTTACCTTCGTTACCGATTTTCTAGTCCTAAAGAGCATTCTTCAATGCTCGTTTCAAGGGTGAAAATACGCCTACATCTGCTGGTTACAGTAGATGAGTGGCATTAGGGAAAAGACAATACACCAGTATTCGATGATGGTGACAATATCCACTGACTTGAAGTGATAGATGATTCCTGTGCCCATCAAGAAAGAAAATAACAGGAAGTGTGATTTTCTGTGTCTACAGAATAACAGTAAGGCATACAATAAACTAAATTTTAGGATATGCAGAGGTAAATATAAAAGCTTTGCTACAAAAATTCCTACACAGACCATAATTCAATGAGCTCCAAAATACAATGTAATGAAATAGTCTATGAGATTCAGTCTACAGAGCAATTGTTACTTAAAGAATGGGCATACACTATTTCGAGAATCGAGACAAGACGGGAAATGTTTGCGATACTTATCGTCTCGTCTCGATTCTCATCTCCAAAGTGAGACGAAAAATTTGAGTTAATACTGTCCCGTCTTGAATGTAAAATGTTAATTCTCATGCTATTTTGTTTCATTTAGAAACGAGATGAGAAATTCCTCTTCTCGTGGGCAACATTAAACCAAACCGAAATATTCGTTGCAAATGTCACGTTTCTGCTTGTAATGGTATGACCTGAGCGATAATTAGCTCCTAACTTTTAATCTTCTACGAGATAATAATAATTATTACAGTATTAGTTTATTATTATTACTATTATTATTCCTGAGGATTTGATAGTTCAACTATTAAAACATCCGAGTATTCAAATATCTGAATATAATAAAACATATGTCATCGCCGATCAATCGCCATCAAAAATCATAAATTAAAAAAAGAAAGAAATTACGACGTGGATTCGCACAAACATCTTGACCAGTGAACCACGATCGCTGCGCGGTAAATGATTCGTCTTTAGTCTTTTTACATTAGGTTTCTTTGTCTCCGCTTGCAATTTTGTATGTTATATTTCTTCGATTCAAAATGTCTTTCGTATTTCTTTTATGATGTCGGCAATGTTTACAATAATAACTTGATTTGTTTTTAAACCGTTGGTTCACAAGTTTTTTTCCCTCCACACGAAACTACAGATATGACAGATTGAATTCTCTTACTCTCCATTTCTTTCAAAGCAGACGCCATTACCTGGACAAAGACTTATTTCCGCCACGATTCATATTAACCTAAATAAATTCATTTTTCGGAAGCGGAATTTTCACTTTCCGGATTTCGGAATATTATGGAATTTAGTTAAACACCGGAATTCAGAAGAATTCCGGAACTCGGCAAGAATCCGGAATTTAGAAAATCCCGGAATTGAGAAAAACTCCGGATTTCGAAAAATATCCGGATTTTTTTCGAATTCCGGAATGTTAACGAAATCAGAAATTTTTAAATTCCGTGTTTTTCCGAGTTCCGGAATTTGTCCGGTTTTACTTAAAGGAGTCCGGAAAGTAAAAATTCCGGAATTGGCGATTCCTAGTTTATACACAACCATTCAGAACACTAACCTAGTATCTGCCTACAAGCAAACAAGTAATGCAAAGCAATTTGTATCCTGCAATATGTCATGTATTAAAATCCGACAGGAGTTTCAGTATTTAACCAGAAATTGCGTGTGTTGGAAGCTAAGGTATGAAGAATTGTATTGGGTCTTATCTTTTTGTGTCTTATACAACCCTGCAAACCACTGAATACCTAACGGCTTTCGTTAAATCCAAGTTGTAGTACTCACAGTTTCATCCATTTGTGCCTATATGATCATGTTACTAAAGCTTATTATATGATAGCGTCACTAAGTCTTTCTCTGCTCTCCCGTAAAGTCGTGATACGATCTACTACATGATACAGAACGAATTATCAATTTAACCAAGTTGTTGCATTACTACACATCTGCTTCCGCCTCTGTCAACTCTGGTCGATCTCGTTGATCGCGACATATTAGCTTTTTTATACCCCTTTCTTCGTTTACTGAACTAAACAGTAACCATTTTGAATTATACTACTGCGCATACCTCGTAGATAAATATTTCTGGTGCCAATGATTTCCGTTTTGCCCAAGCAATGTTCTTTTTCGTATTCCCAACATGAGCCTTTTCTTACATTATATGAAGAGCATGTAGGTCAAAATACCTCATGTATTACGTAGAATGTAGGTTTAACTCTTCCAGCAAAGAAGGAACATGTGATCATAGTATACAACCAACAGAAGTGATAGCTGGCAATACAGTTGTCTTAATCCCTAACGACACAGGGGTTGAGGGGTGCCCTCCCCGCTGATTTAGTGGCAAGCACGTGCGCCTTTGGTGTATGGTGTCCCGGGTACGTCTCCCGCGGAAGGGCATTTATGATTTTTAACTGTCCTCGATGTTTCTGTGTTCGTGTCCCTGTCGTTGTAATTTATTAGAAGAAGCAAGTTAAACCACCGAAGCAAGTATAATTAGCAATAACTAAGTTACTGAAACACGTTCGGTGAGTCAGTTAAAAAATGGACGAAGCACTGGCTTTTCGCGCCGTACATGCGAGTTCGAATCTTTCTCGGCTTGATTTTTTTATCCATTTGAGAGAAAGTATTGCTTCTTTTCGCTACAGTAGTCACTCCTTTCGTATTTTTGCCGTCCTTCACAGTTAAAGTAACTGGCTATTCTTACTCTTTCTACGAATGATTGATCTTCTCTTTGCTTACATGTCAAACATGCATACGTAATGAAAAGACGCTGTTGATAATAATAATAATAATAATAATAATAATAATAATAATATGAAATACTACTAGCTAACTCGTATATGTATTTCGACAATATAATTTTATATTATTATGTGGATATAAGTAAGTCTGGCTATTGCTCCCCCTCTAATGTTTTCGATGCGCCTTATGGGTCCACGGTGTCCAACGTTGGTCCCATCCCACTATCATCTCCTGTTCTCGATATAAGTTATCGACATTTTGCCTAAAGAGAGCTCTGCCGTGGGCCCATGATTCCCTATGACAATGACTCTTCGCTCATTTTGCATTGAAATCGCTTATTTTTCTGAGTACTATGAGTGCATACTGTCCAACGTTGCTCCCATCACTCTATAATTTCCCGTCCTCTCTATATAAATTGCTAATATATTGTTTGTAAGGGAGAAATGGCGTTACAATCATTACATTTGAAGAAGAATTGAGAAAGATACTGCCTTGCCACAAACAACACCTATTATTATTATTATCATTATTATTATTATTATTATTATTATTGTTTTACTTACCACTAATGTTGTCTACCTTTACTTGTAATGCAATGTGTTACTAAAAAGCAAATCAAATAACACTCCTCGCCATTCAGGCTCCCGAGCTCGAAATACATGATTTACAGTTCTCTGTGTTAGGGGAAAGCACATTTATTATATTATTCTGTCAAATAACACGTTTCACAAGTTTCTTCACTTTCAATGTGTAATTTCATATCACCACTAACAATCACCTTGTTCCGATAGGGAAATTTCCCCGTTCTGCAAAACGAAAAGCCCGACCATTGCGAAAGGGCGTGAACCCTGTTTAGGCGATTGATCGGGTCCAATATTTCAATAAAAGTGGAAAGTCCTTGCAAACAAATATTTCAGTAAAAAAGGAAAAGTTACTCAAACTTTCTGAATACCTATTTACGGGCGAAATTTGGTTCCCTTGGAACTTTTTAAGATTTTGAAGGGCCGCCATTTTGAACATTTTCATTTGATTATTCTGGTTGACGAACTCATCAAGATATTTCAACAGTTAATGTTTGTGCCAAGTTTCGTCTCAATCCGCTGAAAATTAGGGTAGTTATGGCATTTTCAAATAGCGTTTTATATATATATATATATATATATATATATATATATATATATATATATATATATATATATATATATATACAGACAAATAGGTAAATAGACACACAGAGGGAGAGAGAGAGAAAAAGTGTTTTGCTCCCTTCTCTCTTCTTGCACCAGTGCTGCGTCAGAGTTAAACCAGGCCTCTTTGCAAAACGTATTAACCAGGGTAATCTAAACACAAGCCTCTTATTTGCCAACGTAGAAACGTGGTCGAGAGGTGTAAGACATGTAGAGATTGTATTTTTAATAACCATGAGTATGGGTTCGAACTCCTCCACTTCCATTCATTTTACTTTTTGCAGCTACGTCGGAACGTTCAATTTTTATTCTTTACTAATTGCAGATGGAGTTTACATTCAAAATAAGAGGAATTTTGGTGGTATTTTTCGGATATTCTTCTCTTTTGATATGAAGACAAGAATAATAGCAATACGCAAAGACAAAAAGTATTATCAGTACTAGACATTACCAATAGTAATTGCTACGAAAGACTAAATACGACCTCTTTTACAAACTCTCATGAGCTGTATGTATTATTAACAAAATTTTTTATAATTTTCCTTGTCGGAGATTCGAACTGGCGTCCTTTGCATTTGTAAACCAGCACCTTAACCACTACACGAAAATCATGGTGTGATAAACGTTTAGTTGTCGGCGTATTTGTTGTATTTGTGTTTTAAGTTCCCTCTTCGACAATTTTTACTTTATTTTCTCCGTTTAGCAGCTGTTTCTGGCTTTCTCTTTCGGTGTTGTCCTTTATTTACACTGTGCACTATTCGTATTCACAGCTTGTGCCCCTCTGTAATGTGTAATTCAGATTAGACTTTTCTTTTTGCACCTCAGTAAACATTTGATTGATTTAATGTTCATACTCTCCATGGATGGAGCGCAGGAATGACAGAGTCGAAAAATAGGTGTACATTTACTTTCTTGACAGATAATACATATTTAAAATATTCAGCAATTCGATTTATGGAAAATGAAGATAAAGAACAAACTTGTCATAATCTGTAATTGTTAGCATGATGTAAAAGCGTGGATATGACGATGCGGGAGAAGTTTCCTTTACCTGGGAAGTGGTAACGCAGTGTCATGCGTTAGGGATGCGTGTGTATAATGAACAATATGCGCGTTTACTACATGCATTATTAACACATTTTGTTTATGATCTGCTTTTATTTTGACAAGTTGTAAGTCCGCAAAGGATATGGTTGGTTTATAACATATGAGAATTGGCGCGTGAAAATTTAGGGAATTTGTATTTGCAGGAAAAACTAATGGTTTAACTGTTGACGAGTTATTGGGTGTTCTTCCGGGGACAAGTAAGATTTCTGCACCAGAACATAGTACATGTTCTACACCTGAACCTACATTGTATGGTTCAGGCAAAGGGAATTACTTTTGCATGATCAATAGTAGAACTAGACACTATCCTTATTTTGGTCTGCTTGAAAAGGAAATTACAATAAAACGCATATGCACTAGTGGATCCTCAAGCATACATTCGCTCGTTATTTGAATTTGTACAAGAGTATACGCTAGATGACATCGATGATGATATCTATATTGGTATTACTATTGAAAGTTCTGCGTCAAAATTAGACATTTCAACATTTAGTTCCATACCGTCTTGAATACTAATGAACACAGCATTTTCATGGATTCAGTAATTTTTAGGGTACACATTGTAAATCTCCGTAATAAAAGAGGACAATTACTAGTAAGTAAGTACATTGATTTCACTACACATCCCGCTGAACAAAAAACAATGACTGTTCTTGGAAGGTCAATAAGAAATATGATCAAATTTATAAACTAAAAATCATCCGGAACAACTACTGAAGCAAGCAGATCACTAACATGAATGTAGACATCCAAGAGCGATGCTGCTGCTGATGTTTAAAATTTTTTAGTATTTTCGAAACATTCCTCATTGAATCACAAATAAATTTGTTCAGAGTATGTATAACATACGATCCGTAAAATATGAGCTTCTAATTATATACGTACGACGTATTCAAGTATATATCACTTAAAATCTTTTTCTAGGAATATTTTTATTAGTTCATTAATAAATTCATCATTTTCAATTGGTTTTTCATATGTATTAAAAAATTGTCGTAATGTTGTGAATGTTTTTTAATGGGATTTCTGAAACTGTTGTAGAATTTCCTCCTGGATGTCGGTATTATTATTAAACATATCACTTTTGTTTTTAAAATATCGTTATTAATTACCAAGCATTTATGCGCTGCACTTTGTTTATAATTATCTGAACACACATCAAACACTAACAAACTTCTTCTCTTAGGCTGCCACAAATGGAACGTTTTTATTAAACATTGAATGTTAATATCATTATTATGAAATTCACACATACAAAATGTTTCATCAGACATGATTTGGCTTCTGTTCAGCAATACATAGAAACAGTTTTCAAATAAAGTCTTTGTCTTTATATTTACATATATACACAAGCACAAAGACGATGGAAATGACTGGATTAGACACTGATTTGTTCATTTTTAACGCGGTATTTATATATATTGTTATGACGTCATTCAGCAGGTTTTAACGGAAAGGCCACACTTAAAACATGTAACCAATAGCTTTCATTCTCTTTTATGACCACGTTGTTTCTTGAACAACTCTCTTGTTATTAGTCTGTAACATTTTAAAATTATTATTGAAATGATTATTGAAATGTATTTTAGCAGTATCAGTTTAGGAAAACATTATAGCATTTAGTTTTTTCTTTGTAATCTCACACTAGTACTATTATTACAAATAATAATAAAAAATTGGAACCCTTAAGTTACGACAGTAATTTTTAATTACTAACTGTATGAAACATTGCACCGAGCTCTCTGTTAATTTTTGTTAAATTACATCGACTGCTTTGTTTAAAAAAAAAGAATTTTAAATTTGGAACAAACTCACAGCTAGCACAATAGATGTGCATATGAAAACAAGTCTCTGTACCATAATTCACGGTACTACACGCAACATATATTATAAAGTTAGAAGTTCCTATGATACTAAGGATATATTCTAATTTTAAAAAAAAGGATAAGAGAGAAACACAAATCAAAAGAGTTTTCATTACCCCTTGAGACAAATAGCAGAAATACAGAGCAAGATTAGGTTAGGTTATGTTAGGTTAAGAACGAGCTTTTAATATTTTTACACTGTAAGTGCTCCGAATTTACAAAGTAAATGAACCGATTAAAGTTTCAAAATAAACAAAGAAAAGGATAAGGGAGAGAGAGAGAGGCAAAAGAATAATAAACAAATACCAGTAAATAGCTAAATAGACTTAAAATAGATAAATGTAGAGAGAAAGAAATAGACAGAGACTTACATGGAGTGAAGTAATCAGAATACATATATGTAGATAGAAAGAAATAGCAAAATAGCTAAATACATATAGCTGAAGAGAGAAAAATAGCTAAATAAATATATAGCTTAAGAGAGAAAGAAATAGACAGATAACTAACGAAGTATATATAGAGGAAAATAACAGAGACATACAGAGAGAGATATAACAGAGACATACAAAGGGAAATAACAGAGACATACATAGAGGGAAATAGGCAGAAACTAACATAGAGGGAAATAGACAAAAACCTATATAGAAGGAAATAACAACAGAGACATACATAGAGGGAAATAACAGAGACATACAAAGGGAAATAACAGCATAGATATACGTAGAGAGACTTACATAGATGGGGAATAAACACAATACATATACGTAGAGATAGATAGATATTTTAGGACGTAAAAATATTCAAAAATTTGTTCTAATCCAGTGAAAAGGTTAAAAATATTGTCACTATGATTTGTGGGATCACACAGACTGAGACAATATCGTAATAGTGTAATAAAGGCAAAGGGAGGAAATTACGTTTCGCCATTACATGTTGGCTCACAATTGTGGTCAATTAATAATTTTCGTGTTGTACAGTGTTGCTTTCCATATTTAGTTCATATTTGCAATTCTTTTTAAACACCATTACCTGTTTATTGTTCCCATAAGAAATGTACTTGAGTTCATTGTTGGTATGCATTCGAACACTACGACAGTGTCGTACCTGAAGTCTAACCCCATAGGATAATACCGTTGGACAGAACTGAGTCCCTATAATCTTGGCAAATATGTCTCCTGCAAAAAGTTATTAAATATCACCCATGTAACTGTACTCGCTCAACCAATTCTAAAATAAAACCAGTGCGAAGTCACAATTCCTTATCACATACGTTAGTAAACCTATTTTATACCCCCACTTTTTTATCTTGCGCCACCCCCTGTAATTTACTTTCATGAAATAATAAATAAATTTAATTCGCGTTATAAAATAGTAGAAATTAACAATTTCATATCACAGCTTGGCCTGGGGTCGAATCCCGTACCTTTAGTGTATGAGTCCAGCGTCTTACTCGTTACGCCACAACGTAAGGTAGTGTAATCTAATAGCGAAGCGTGTCAGCTGGTAATTACCGTTTCAACAAATATTTTAAATGAAATTTACTAATGTTTCTCTTTTTATTATTAACCTCATAATATATAAGTAAATTATGAGTGTCAACGCACAATCATCTTGTCGCAAACACAGTGTTCGTTTAGTATCTTATTCCACTCTAAATTAATTTTATATATTTGCACTCTTTCTATTGTACTTCTGTCCATGAGAATTCATAACTTTAACAAATTACTTTTAATAAACTATCGAAAAAATAAATAAATAAATAAATAAATAAATAAATAGATTCAGTCCACGTTACATATAGTAAAAATAAGAAAGAAAAAACCTTTGTTACAACTTAGTCCAGGCTCGAACCCTGTACCTTCAGTGCATGAGTCCCGCGCTTTACTCACTAGACTACATGATGACGTGACCTCAATACCACGCTTCCTGAGTAGCACGGGATAATGACGCAATCTCAATGCCACGCTTTTTGGGTGGCACGTGTTTCTGCCAACGTATCTTAGTTCAGCATTTATAGTATTTTTTTTTCTTACTGGTATTTTTTCTTCTTATTATTATTACTCTCATAATATAAGTAAATTATGAATGTTTCAAAAAAACGTACTAAGTTCTATATTATGACGTACGTACAATGTAGGGTGCCCTTCCACACTACCACTATGTCTTCCAATTATGTGATCATGCAGACTTTCTTGAGACTTCTTGCGACATCTTCTGTAATTTACTTATGTCATCTATATGTAGTAATAACCATGAAAATTATTTATGAATAAACTTTCAGGGAACAAAAAATAAAAAGAAAAAAATGTTTGTCACAACTTGACCGAGGATCGAACCCCGGACCTTTAGTACATCAGTAAAGCGCCTTACTTGTTAATCACAATATGGCAACGGAAGCTGACGCGATCTCAATGTCACGCTTCCTGAGTGGCACGTGTTTGTACTATCGTATCCAAGTTCAGCATCTATTTTCAATACAATTTACTACTGTTTTTCTTATTATTAATATCGAATTATATTTCTGCTTTTAATATGGTAGTACATTTGGTTTCTACGCTCTTTTCACACATGGAGCGTTCCATGTAATTTTTATTACGATTAAACTTGTAAGAAAAATTTGTACATTAAATATGTTTCAATTAATTAATTCTCTCACCATATGCAAACTGAAATGTTCACCCGCTATCCAAGTCTCCAAGAAAAGGATACAGAATATTATTTAAATAAATATTATTAAGTTTTCCATCACTGTAGTCCACGCCCAACCTTCCTTACTTCTTATGTCTGAATTACTCTTTCATCAAATTGGAATTTATCTCTGTGGATCTGTATTCTCGAATATATATGTGTATATATAATACTGATACTCTAATCCTATTGATAATCTACTGATCCTCTTCCTCCTTCTACACTTCTCTTAAAATTCATTCTTTCTACGCAGTAGATACAAAATTTCAATTTAGTTTATTTATACTATCTAACTTTAAGTTCTTGAGACCATTCATCTTGCTACCATGTAATGGATTTAGCTATATGGAATACAATATTCGTCAACACTAACTTTGTGGTGCAAAACAGAAATGGTTTTCCATAGAATTATCAATATGTTAGCTATAACACGGCACGGCTTTCAGGAATTCAATTTCGATTCATTCTCGAAATATAATCGGCGTAAGCTATCAAATTGTTATAGAGAAAAGATAGGCGGTAAGAACCATAAAGTTTAGTAAATTTTGCAGAGTGTAGTGGTCACCCAATGTTTGGATTGGCATTATCCATTTGTCTTAGCTTTTAAAAACATAATCATATTCCAATAAACTGAATGAAAGTTAAGTGTTAGAATATTCAAGATAATTCCATACACTATCAAACTTTGTCCATAGTTAAGCGCACACCCACCTTAGTAAGTAATTTTTATTTGTAAGAGACAGTTTCTATTTCATCTTTAGAATTATTGAGAGTTCGATTCCCGGCTTGTGGTTCCTATTAATTTTCACGAAGAAAATATCGTGACATTTTTAAGAAAATAACCACGGTGCTGAACATCAGCATTAATACTATTATTAAGTATCTGAACTAAAGTTCTTCTTTGGGGCCTTGGCGGGTCACTGGAAAAAAGTGGTCGTGCGTTCACCACTGATGCTTGGGCTTACTGATTCGATTTCACCTCACACCAATTATTTGAACATTTTCATAACAAACATCAAGTTTGAATTTTGTGGTGGGCCAATACCGTGTGGATGTGTTATTTCAGGGTTTTCCCGTGACTTTCTATTTACGTTCTGAGAGATTTATAAAAGCGATGGTACAACAAATCACCGTCTCCTTTAGCCTCAAAGACTTCATTTCATTTTTCAAGTTTTTCTTTAATCCAACTGGATAAATGGTATGTTAATTAACACACAAGTTATAGTTTGTCCTTCTACACTGAAACCCCTCATGTATGACATCCATACTTTACCTTAGATATCTGAATATTATCGTGTTTTAGCACAAGTTTTTATCTTAAAGTGATTTCATATAAAATACCCTGGGTACATAAATGCAAATCCACATCTTCAAACCCAAAAGAGATAGCTAATTAATTATTCAACTAATGAAAAAAACCTGAACTCATTGTATGTTCGTTGCTACCAAGAAAATTTTAGCGTTCGCACGAAAAAAGTCTTCGATTTTCTTTAAATTGTCTGCATAAAATTTCTCGAGGTTCTCCCGTTTCCTCCCAGTTTTCACTATCTGTATTTCATTCATACATCTTAAACTGATCTGTTCTGAGTTAACCAAGAAGTAAAATTCAAAGATTTTATGTTACTTTTCCTTTCAGTATACTATATAGTAAACGTTTATCAACATCCAGTCTTCCCTAATGAAAAAGCATGAAGATTTTCTTTCCGCTTCTTTTTTTTAAATTCTAAGGACAATAGTTATTACTCTATTATCAAAATACTGCAACACTGTTACAAAGGTTTAAAAAATTCAAAGGAAAGAAAACTCAAATTTTCCCTTCACCCAAAAGAAACATATTTTGTTTACATATTTTTTATGCATACATGCATTTACAGATATTTTTCAATATTTTTCTGAGTTTCTGTCTTAAAATTTTGATTTTTTCAAGTCTTTCATATTTTGCGCACGCTTTCACCAAAACATCATCATGCCCATCTTCTAATAGTAATACGTCTCCATCAATATTTCCCCCTCCCCCACCATTTCCCTCACTGGTGCTAGTATTGCTGCCACTTCTTCCACTGGTACCTCTTCGTCTTCCCCCACTGGCATCACTTCTTCCACCACTGGCAGCACTTATTCTTCCACCATTGCTACTGCTGTTTTAAACACTTTCACCGTGGTGAAATACCTCTTCCGCTTATTTTTCATTGATATGGTGTGCTCCTCTTCCTCTCTTCTCCTTCTTTTACCTTCCGCTACATCCAATAGATTATCCATCTTATTGAACCACTGGATGTGGTTCAACGATGAGGAGGAGGAGGCGGTGGATGTTGAGGGTTGCGGTTTCATTTTCTAAAATAAACAAAAAATGAAAACTGTAATTGTTACAACTTATTTTCAGCAGAATAGTATCAATTATAATTATTCTTTTAATATACACAATATATATATATAGTTAGCTTACAATGCCAAATCTAAGGGGGGCTACTTTATTCCGTTTAGATTGTTTCTACGAGTATCAAATAAAAAAGTTTTCTTCATATGTCTAAGCTAAACTCATAAAAAGTTAAAGTTTGATAGGTCCACGTTTCATATAGCATCGTTGCTAAACGGGACGGTCAATTCAAACTTAACCATTACTAAACAATTACCATACATGTCTTTCATTGCTTTCGCAGATCGAATTGTTTTCCAATGATCGTTAATAGGTTCATGTCTTATATAACCACTCTGCTCAACGCTTGGTGAACTGAAATTAAGCTACTGCTAATAAATCTTGCAATATGTTCATGAATAAAAACTGTCACCTAAAATATCCGGGCGCTAATATCTTTCGTGTTCAGTGCTGGCGGACCCGGGTTTGATCAACACCACCTAGATTACAAGGCCTTCGCACTGGTGTGTGACGTCACACTAACTAGGCCATGTAAGAATTATTGCGGACAGAGCGTGTATAGATACCGCAAGTGAATAATGACGTTAGGGGGAAATAAACTGTAGTTATACCATAATTGAAATAGAAATCTATTAGGTTTTAACTATTTGAAATTTATTTATTGGTTAAGCGATATTAATAAAAATCTCATATAGCCTCTGTCTTTATAGACAGATTTGTGTATATATATATATATATATATATATATATATATATATATATATATATATATATATATTACTCCCGGACTGTTTCTAATTTCTTGTTCCCTTATAACTCAAGAAACACAAAACAACCTGACGAGTGCACTAATTGCTACCTTGAGTGGCTTAAGTTATCCAGCTATTCAGTTAAGTATTAGCTTTTTATGAAAATTATTCTATTATTTTAAAAAATGACCACGATTTATAATGATTTGATTTTACTGATTACTTCAAATCTATCTTTTGAAAGTTTAATCCTTGTAATGAATAATTTTAATATTTGTAAACTTAATTTAATTAGAAAATTTTAAACTTATACAGGGTGTTTCAAAACAACACCGACGACATTTGGGAGGTGATTCCTGACACCAAGATAGGACGAAAAGTATAGACCAAACTGGGTCACAAATGCTTCCTTTTGGAGTTATAGGCTGCCGAAAACATGAAAAATTGAACTTTGAAGGTCCATAGCTCCAAGACTGTGAGACCTACCGTAGTCAAATCTAGAATTCACTTAGGAACTAGTATGTGTTCTATCCAAGTTTTAGAATACTGCAGTACTTCCGCAATAATTTTTATAGAGGTAATTGGTGAGTACTTCAAATTATATGCCCGTAAGCAAACTCCCTCTATAAAAATTGTTGCGTGAGTACCGCAGGATTCTGAAACATGGATATTTGGATAGGGCACATATTAGTTCCTATTTGAAGTCTTGAACCGACTGCTGTAAGTCTAATTTTTTTGGAGCTATGGATTTTTAAAGTTCAATTTTTCATGTTTTCGGCAGCCTATAACTCCGAAAGGGGCATTTGTGCACCCAGCTTGGTCTATATTTTTTGTCTTATCTTGGTGTCAGGAATCATCTCCCAAACGTTGTCGGTGTTGTTTTGAAACACCCTGAATATTACAAATATTAAATTTAAAAAAGATAGATAACATTTCAATAAATTTGAAGAAGAAATCAGCAAACTCAAGTCATTAAAACTCCAGTTCATTTTACGGGAAAATACAAATGAAGGAATCTTTATGTGTCTAATGATACATGACTTGCTAGTTATTTTTTCAGCACTTCGCACACCAAAAGGAAAAAAAAAAACTTTCTCGTTACTATATTAAAACTTTATAATAGGATTATTTACTCGGAAAATATTACTTTAAAATGTAAACGTAGGGAATCAAATGAAAGAAAATTATATATGTTCGTAATAATTATAATGAACATATATACAAAAAGATATAGAAATGGAGGCTTTCCATCAAAGGATTCGGAGTACTAGAGTTACAACAACTGTCTGTTTAAGATTGTTTTAGAGTTGACAATTTTCTTTGTTTTGCACATTTGACGGTATGTTTGTTACGCTTATCAGATACTTCATTGTTTTTGTTTTTGCAATAGGTGTTCAAAAGACAATTTACACTAGTTACCACTATCATTTCAATAACCTTAATACATTCATGCCCATTTTCACATGCGTCCCAGAACCAAGAATCTTCACGTTTCAAATTTAGCAAAGTGTTTTGTAAAGCAACATGTTTCTGGTTTGTTGCCCGCAAGAAATTTGTTTCCATTTCCGACGAAGTTAATTTGTTCACAACTACATATGCATAGATGACTGCTCTTACAACACTCTGTTCTGGATATAACAAACCACCTCTATCAAGATTTTTAATTAATCCGCACCATACAGCATTATCCATTGGAGCATCTGACACAAGATACTGCTTGCAGGAAGAACACTTTAGTTTTCTTAACACAGCACTTGCACAGTATCCTCCTACGTACAACACTATTGGCATTTCATCATTAATACCCGAAATGTCGTCTGCAGTCACAGTTACCTCCAAAGAAGTGTCAATATACTTACAAATTTTTGCATCAGACCTGGCATATTCAACATTGCAATCAGTCGCAATTACAAGATTCGATAGCTTTTTTTGCAGTACTGAGGACATTCTCAATTTATTTTCCACTTCAAATAACTGTCTCATAGATATGTGGTACTGTGAGCCTGCCAGTTGCCTGTACAATCCAAATCGAGCTTCTAGTGCATCAGTTTGAAACTTGCCTAACAATACATATTGCATGTTTAACTCATTGAGACAGTACGATGTCAATTCCAGCAGAGCGTAGGTTGTGTGAGCCAGTGCAGAATGAGTTTCTTTGCTAAGAATGCCAGATTTCAGTGCTAGTTCTTGCCAACGATCAAGCCAACATACGAAAGTGTTGAGATATGAAGATTGCTCATTGTCAGAGGAGGTGCTGGTTAATGGAGTTTGCATAACATCTCGAAGACGTTTGCCTTTGAAAGGAGTTTTCGTATTGACGATTTTCCACCAATTTAAAATTATGTCTATAAATTTCAAAGTACCTTCGTAATGTGAAAGGTTATTTTCCTGGCCCACTTCCTTCAGACCAGCAACAACATGTTCACTGAACACCTGTAGAACATATTTTACACTTTGTCTTTCAAGGTTGGAAGGCCATAATGCTTTAAGTGAAAGGCCATAGCCAAATTTCAAAAGTTTGTCACTTTCAAGTTTGAAAAGTTTACGTAAAGTTGAGAAGGACGCTGTGTTAATAGTATCTGATGAACCATAAAAATCCGGAAAAAATATGCACATTTCATCATTTTTTTGGTTTAACCAGTTGTTTCTTACACTTTTCAGAAGATGTACAGGATCAATGACAAAAAATAGTGGCTTGTTGATATCACTTGGGTGGGGATACACAATACTTAATTTAGGAGGGTTGGAAAACATGGACATTGCTTTTCTGTTGATTGCATTATTGTCTGTTACAACACAAATTACATTCACCTTCACTTTTTCTAAGCCACAAATGATATTTCGAATAACACCATGCAAATCATAAGCTGTGAAAGTACTTACAGGCAAAACATGTACAACTTCCTTGAACGATGAAAGCACACTTTCTATCATAAACACATGCGCACTTGTAGCAACATTATCACTATTAGAACAAGCACCAACCACATTTCCACCCTTGTAGTCCATAAATGGTTTGATGTAGATTTCATCCACCATCATCACCACAAACTTTTCATACGATTGCAATTGTAATATTCTGTCTTTTATATAAAACAAGAAGTTTTCTTCCGTTTGTTCTAATTGGGGACTGCATTGAAAGGATGAGCAAATTCGCCTGATAGTGGATGGATGAGGAAGAATTATATTCCCGTGACTTCTCAGGAACTTATAAGCATGTGGAGAAATTACAAACAACAATGAACTGAACAGAAATAAATCACATGGATATCTGTACCTCGATTTCTTGTTTCGTAGTAGCTCAACTTGAGAGGCGAAGAATTTATAAAATGCACGATTTTCATCTTCTTGCTCTTGAAGTGAAAGTAAAACCGATTCTAAAATATCACATTTATGAGCAACATCTGATTTCACATTGTTTGCAGCATTCGAAACGCAGAACAGGATATTTTCCACCTCACAAATAGAATGAACTTTTAAGGGTAAAACGAACTTTTCGAAATTTCTAAGTTCAATACCTTTAAAGTATAAATGAAGTTGTAAATCTTTTTGAACTACGACAGAATCAACATGCACGGCAGTGCATGGCAGCCAAGTTCCGCGAAGCATATGAAAACTGGCCTGCACTGCCGTAAGCATATTATACACGAACAAGAGTTTTTGGTAAAATCGCCGATTTCGAGGCTTTGTAAAAACGATTCTATTAAGGGTAGAAACATGAAATTTAGAATGTGAGGAGATATCCCACAGATGTACTCATATGCCAAATCTCACATTCCTACCTTCAACCATATTCGAATACTGGACCCCCAAAATATGCAGTTTTCAGGCTCACTGACTCACTGACTCACTCATCAAATTGATTAGATACTTCCCAATTAGATAGAAACGTGAAACTTTGCATAAAGGTACCCTATAACAATTTGAGTATGGAAAAAGTCCGAAATCTGAGGAATGAGCTATGGGAATTTTTTTATAGGCAAAAAACTGTCCTTAGCAAGGAAAAAAAACCTTTCACTCACTCACTCATCAAATTGATTAGGTACTTCCCAATTAGATAGAAACCTGAAACTTTGCATAAAGGTACCCTATTACGACCTAAGTATGGAAAAAGTCCGAAATCTGAAGAATGTTCTATGGGAAATCTTTTATGGGCCAGAAACTGTCCTTAGCCAGGAAAGAAATCGTTTCACTCACTCACTCATCAAATTGATTAGATACTTCCCCATGAGATAGAAACTAGAAACTTTGCATAAAGGTACCCTATAACAACCTCAGTATGGAAAAAGTCCGAAATCTGAGGAATGTGCTATGGGAAATTTTTTATGGGCAAAAAACTGTCGTTAGCCTGGAAAAAAATCGTTTCACTCACTCACTCATCAAATTGATTAGGTACTTTCCAATGAGATAGAAACCTGAAAGTTTGCATACAGGTACCCTATAACAACCTCAGCATGGAAAAAGTCCGAAATCTGAGGAACGTACTATGGAAAATTTTTTATAGGCAAAAAACTGTCGTTAGCCAGGAAAAAAAATCGTTTTACTCACTCACTCATCAAATTGATTAGGTACTTTCCAATGAGATAGAAACCTGAAAGTTTGCATACAGGTACCCTATAACAACCTCAGCATGGAAAAAGTCCGAAATCTGAGGAACGTACTATGGAAAATTTTTTATAGGCAAAAAACTGTCGTTAGCCAGGAAAAAAAATCGTTTTACTCACTCACTCATCAAATTGATTAGATACTTCTCAATGAGATAGAAACTTGAAACTTTGCATAAAGGTACCCTATAACAATCTCAGTATGGAAAAAGTCCGAAATCTGAGGAATGTGCTATGAAAATTTTTTATAGGAAAAAAACTATCGTTAGCCAGGAAAAAAATCGTTTTACTCACTCACTCATCAAATTGATTAGATACTTCTCAATGAGATAGAAACCTGAAACTTTGCATAAAGGTACCCTATGACAACCTCAGCATGGAAAAGGTCCGAAATCTGAGGAATTTACTATGGAAAATTTTTTATAGGCAAGAAAACTGTCGTTAGCCAGGAAAAAGATCGTTTTACTCACTCACTCATCAAATTGATTAGATACTTCTCAATGAGATAGAAACCTGAAACTTTGCATAAAGGTACCCTATGACAACCTCAGTATGGAAAAAGTCTGAAATCTGAGGAATTTACTATGGAAAATTTTTTATAGGCAAAAAACTGTCGTTAGCCAGGAAAAGAATCGTTTTACTCAGTCACTCATCAAATTGATTAGATACTTCTCAATAAGATAGAAACCTGAAACTTTGCATAAAGGTACCCTATGACAACCTCAGTATGGAAAAAGTCCGAAGTCTGAGGAATGTACTATGGAAATTTTTTTATAGGCAAAAAACTGTCGTTAGCCAGGAAAAAAATCGTTTCACTCACTCACTCATCAAATTGATTAGATACTTCTCAATGAGATAGAAACCTGAAACTTTGCATAAAGGTACCCTACAATAACTTAAGTATGGAAAAGGTCCGAAATCTGAGGAATGTATTATGGAAATTTTTTATAGGCAAAAAACTATCGTTACCCAGGAAAAAATCGTTTTACTCACTCACTCATCAAATTGATTAGATACTTCTCAATGAGATAGAAACCTGAAACTTTGCATAAAGGTACCCTATAGCAACCTGAGTATGGAAAAAGTCCGACATCTGAGGAATGTACTATGGAAAATTTTTTATAGGCAAAAAACTATCGTTAGCCAGGAAAAAAATCGTTTTACTCACTCTCTCATCAAATTGATTAGATACTTCCCAATGAGATAGAAACCTGAAACTTTGCATAAAGGTACCCTACAATAACTTAAGTATGGAAAAAGTCCGAAATCTGAGGAATATGCTATAGGAAATTTTTTATAGACGAAAAAATGTCCGTAGCCATTAGGTACTTCCCAATGAGATGAAGATATGAATGTCTACACGAAGGTTGCTTATAATGGCTTGAATATGAAAAATATCCGAAATTTAAGGAATGTGTTATGGAATTTTCTATGGGTGAAAAATTGTCCTTACTCAAACAGAGATCGGTTCATTTACTGACTCATCATTGATTAGGTGCTTCCAAATGAGATAGAGATTTGAAACTCTGCGTAATGGTACCTACCTTATGTAATGACCTGTGTAAATAAAGGTTCCAAATTTAAGGAATGTACTATGGGAATTTTTATGGAAAAACTGTCCATAGCCATTAGGTACTTCTTAATGAGATGAAGATGCGAAACTCTCCATAAAGGTACTCTATAACGGCTTGAAAATGAAATTTGAGGAATTTGCTACGGAAATTTTTCATTAGAAAAAAAAACTGTCCTTATAATCAGAAATCGGGAACAATTCCGTTATTGAACACATCATGTGCATAGTGATAATGTCAATCGTCTGAGTGGTCGAGTTGGTGCCCTCCTCGCTGGTGTATTGGCTATACTTAACATACGTTATTCATATGTTACATACGCACTGCCCTCTTTCCCGCTTAGATGTTACACAATGTCGTTGCAGGATGTCTGATATCTAATAGTCTTCCGTACATTACGTACGTCAGCTGTAAGTTACATACGGCCATCTGTATGTGAGATCCTGACCGCCTACATACAGTCTTTTCGTTCGTGTGGAAAGTACGTTTTTTCGGAACACTTGTGCGAAAAGTACGTTCAAATATACTTTTTTAGTTATACGTTTAGTGTACGTTAAGTCCAACAACTACAGGATTTAGACATGTAACAAACGTTTTTACGTACGCCACATACAGTTTTTCTCAGTGTGCGAGTAAAATAAGTGAAAGTTAGTAATAAGTATAAGCAAGTTAATGAGGCACGTTCTGTGAATCAGTTAACTTTTAAAACCGTGGGCTAAGACACGTACATACTGCCGTAAATTTCGTGGTTGGAAACCCAGACAAGGAAAGCCAATATTTTGTCGTTTTTCGGTGAATATTTTTCCTTTATTGCAGTCATTGGTATTAAATAGATATTGAAATTAATTTGATAAGTAAGATAATGTAGAGGTGAGAATGTTTAAAATTAATGAAGTTTTCGGAGAAATGAGAAATCCAATTGTTCGAATTTATGTGAGACTAGCAACAAAATGTAACCGATTTCGTAAATATATTGGTACCAGAGTTATATTATAGTTACCACAGTCGTTATGTAAAAATGTTCTTGATACTTCGTGTCTCTATCTGTGAACAGTGTGAGAATCTCTTACGTATCAGCCTTTTCATCAACAATGGATTTCGTGCCTTTTGCTCTTCATATTTTCTGAATTTGCTCTTCGGGGTTTCGCTCCCAAACCCTCGCTTTTGCTAGTCCTACTTCCTCACACCTTTTAAGCTTACAATTTCTTTTCAACTATCTAAAAGATAAGATTTTGTATTCCAGGAAAATGCCTATTTAAATAACATGGTGATTTCTTCATCTTCCTTTAGACTCCTTAAAAATTAAAAATATTCAATTCTAGCAATTTTCCTGTTGGTTAGTCCCGGGAGGATACAATCGTGCCAAATTTGATCATTCTAACCGTGCCGGAATTGCCTAAACATTTTGGGGTTTAGAAGACGTCCAATATAAATAACATGGAAAAAGTTTTTCTGTTCCCCATGAAACCACTCTAAATTTGGATATTTTCATTTTTACTGACTTACTTAGGTAATACTAACGAAAGCGTTGAAGCATACCGAATTTCACGTTTGTATTCCAGTTTCAAGTACCTAAAATATGAGATTATTTGTCCAAGAAACGGTCTTTTTAAATAGCATGGGGAACTTCTTCATCTCCCCTTTAGACTCCCTAAAAATTAAAAATATTCACTTTTGGCAATTTTTCTGTCGGTTAGTTCCGAAAAACTACAATCACGTCAAATTTAATCATTGTAGCCCTACAGGAAGTGCCGTATAATTTTGGGGGTAAAAGGTGTCCATATAAATACGTACCATGCGAAAGATTTTTTAGTTCCCCAGAAAACCACTCTAAAGTTGGAATTGTTTATTTTTTATACACGCATACCGAATTTCAATTTTTTATTCCAATTCCAAGTTCCTAAAACATTAGATTATATGTCAAAAAAAAAGACCCATTTAAATAACATGGGAAGATCCTTCATCCCACTTCATCATTCAACTTTCCACGTCAACCGGAAGCACCCCTTTAATTTATGCCAGTTCATGTGGCTTTATATACAGTTAGGATATGTTGGTGGCAAATATTATTAAGTTTACAAGCTTTTTGAAAGGAGTATATCATTGGAAGGAAAACCCGAGGCAGTATGAAACTGCGCAACATGCGCGTCATGTAATGAACTCCGTAATTTCGCAATGTGAAAAGGTAGAGAACAACTAGGTATATTGAAACACCAACTAGCGATGTAGCAGCGAGGATTCAGCATCAAGGGTTTTGGGCCCTGTTGATACTGTTCGTATTTAGGCAATGAAAAATGAGATGTTAGCGATCGTGATTTTGTAGTTCGGGTAAATGAATTGGAATCTCGTTTGGACATAACGCTCTGACAGATATTTGATAGAATAAATCCTCCCCGCTGTTCTAGTGGCTAGCATGTGCGCCTTTCTTGTACAGGTTTTGGGTTCGATTCCCGGTGGGAGAGCCCTTGGGAACTAATGTTGTATGTGACACATTATGACTCCTTTAAAAATGTACAATTTTAAATTTAAATCCAGCAATATGCCACAATTGAGAATTCCAATATACGATATTGACATGGTGAACTACAAAAAGAAGTGAAATATGAACAAAAACACCAGAGGTGCAAAAAGTGCAGCCAAGTTCGTCAGCTTCAAAAAGTGTTGAGATGAGGATGGATGAGCCAAATTCCTTGGCCACTGCATCTGAAAGGGAGACTGGAACTTGGCGCGAGGTGTCAAGGTAAATGATGTTAAGGAACCTTAGAGATAATGGTGGTGGGCGTGGTGGGTTTGGGACCACCATCAACCTTAGGAATATCAACTTTGCTAATGAGCTAAGGCACATATACAGAATGCTGCAGTAAGATTGGTGTTTCGAAACCCAGACAAGGAAAACTTATATTCCTCCACGAAGTGTCAAAGTAAATTATGTTAACGAGCCTTAGGGGTGGTGTTTATGAGCGTGGTGGATTTGGCGGTCACCACTAGCCTTAGGACTGAAGTGTCCCGGCCGTGAAACTAGGAACAGACATCTTAATGTATTCGAATATGTTAGGTACCTCGCGCCAAGTTCCAGTGTCCCTTTCAGATGCAGTGGCCAAGGAACTTGGCTCATCCATCCTCATCTCAACACTTTTTGAAGCTGACGAACTTGGCTGCACTTTTTGCACCTCTGGTGTTTTTGTTCATATTTCACTTCTTTTTGTAGTTCATATGTCAATTCTGGAATAGTCGTCGAATCAATTCGAACATAAAGTACCATATCTAAGCGATATATTACAGTCCAAAAAGGATTTATTTTAGTCTGCTTATTCAGATCAACAAAGTTCTCAAATGTGTCGACTTTGTGTTGTGTTTCATATTCTTTGTATGTCTTTAGACTCTCTTCAATGGCTTGCTCCACAGCGTTTGCTTCTCGTCGTAGTCTCTTCAACGAAGGCGAGTCACGGCTACAGGTGCCTTCTGAAGATAAGTAATCTGGACAACCAGGAAATAATGTTGGTATCGCGTCATCTCTTAACCTTGGATTTTTTAGTGGCACGGTAAGCAATTTTCCACTTTTCTCGTCAAAATGAGACGTTTCCCACACTAACTGATCCTTTGGAAAATGCAGTTCACAAACCTAGAAGGACAAAAAAATAAAGTGTAAATATTATTTTTACTTTATTTATCTTACAGATATAGCCAATAAGTGCATTTTACACTTGAATCAATAATCAATACTTACAACAATAATGGGAACGAAGTCGAAAAGGTGTATATTAGATGCATCATCAACCATTCGCCTGGGTTCAATCAGGATAGCTGGCCACCGGATTTAAACCCAAAATTTCTCGATCGCGAAGTAATAATGCTAACCACTATCCTATGCTAAGTTCATACTACGTTATGTTTATAATATACTTTAGCTCAATTCTTGAAACGTAGAATGGATTTTGAAAAGTAATTATCAGAGAAAGTATCGAAATTGAAGAAGCAGGGGAAGTTGTAGGTTAGAATTAGTTTGACTTCGTTCTTCTCCCTTACTTTATGTTTCTTATGTCTTATTTATTTTCTCTCCCTTTTTTCTTTTTTCTTCTTGTTAATGTGAATTAGTAAAAGGGGTAAATACATCTCTTACACTACCTAAATGTTATGGCAATATAACAAGTAAATTCCTCTGGTGTCACTACATTGACCTGCTAATGAAACGTAGGTTTAGAAAAATCCTTCAGTCCAAAAGATTTAATATCAGTCCTGCCGATACTAAAATCTACGTTAAAGCCCATTCCTTCTGGGCCTTCTTCTCACTCACAAGCATTAGGATTATACAAGTTTTAAAAATAGTCATATATTTAGAATATCATCTTTCGTTGCAGCTTAAAGACATGTTTGATTTTCAAAATTTAGTTGTTTTTCTAATTACTTATTAAGTATTCATACTACTTATTACGCCCATGTATGGAACCCTATCTTTAAACAATTAACGAATTGTATTCACGCGCCTTTTCGCACCCATGTACGAAGCTTCGTCCATAAACAAATGATAATTTCGTATTCACGCACTTTCTCGCCCAAGTATTAAACTTCGCATTTGTAAAGAAATAGCACATGGTATATAGTGCCTTCTAGCACTCATTTACGGAACTTTAAAATGCAAAATTACGGAACTCGTACATTTAGCCTTCGCTTTTTTCAGTATCAAGGGCGCAGGCGTAGAATAGCTAGGCAAATCAAATAAAATATTTGGTGCAGATTTACAACATGTAGGAGTAAAGTTGGTAATTCCACGGTTGAAATGAGTGAGTGCATGGGAAAGAGAACATTCCGACTTTCGGAGGATTTCTGCCTCATGTACGAAATCCGAAATTTCACTTATAAGTTCAATCTCCCATGTATGGATGCATAAGAAGTCTTGTACGATTTTTTTTGTGTGTGTTATAGAAAATCGTACATTTCTCGTTTCCCCTCCTCCTGCACTACTTCATATCAGTTCACTTTATTCGCATACAGTCATTAAAACACTTTCTAAGGCAGTAATAGTGTATTGTTAATATATGTCATGAATGTAAGTGTGCTACCCTAAAATAAGATAGTACCCAATACCTCCCTTAAGAAACACTTCGTAAGTCAGTGAGATTGCATTTGGTGCTTAGAGAAGTTAATATTCTACCTATGACTGTAGATCTGTACACAAAAAATATTTTTATGATACATCAAATAGCATGCATATTGTCAATCAGTGCGCGATACTTTGGGCATGTGCCTGTAAAATAAGAATGCAGAATGTATTAGGGAATTATTTCAAGCAACAAAAGTGCATAAAGATATTTCTATTAATTTACTGACCTGTTGTAAATCTGCACACAACTTTCTATAGCTAATAAAAATGTCACTTAGTAAAATACTTCTTAAGCATTCATACATGCAACGTTGAATTTCTAAGTGAAATTTCAGGTTTCGTACTTGAAGTAGAAGTTCTACAACATGTAAATTAACATCTAATAAGCCTACAGTTTTCTTTTATATGCAGTCACTGATTTTAACCTTGAATTAGCATTTTTCTGACTATCTATTCTACGTCTGCACCCTATTAAGCTATGAGAAATATTTGTTTATGTATCTAAAAATAACAAGAACTAATAAAAATTAGTTCCTAATTCTTACCTTAGAGTTTTTATTTGGAAGATAATTATTTCTTTTAATTGCATGTGTCCACTTTTTCTTCCTTTCTTCATCAGTGGGAAACTGAAATACATGTACTTTAATTTCTTTATTGTAGTTTCCGCGACAATTAGGTACACAACATTTGTATACCATTTTGTCAGTTTTCAATAACTTCTGCACATTTAAAATAAATACAACACTGGTATTAATCTTTAAATAAATACATGAAATCTTCACTTGATCCGTAACAAACAGCACACACTCGAATTCTGCGGTTGGCCTAGTCAATGTGACGTCACTCAATGTTTGCGACTCAGTGCGAAGGCTTTGTAATCTAGGTGGTGTTGGTTTGATTCGCGGTGGTTCCGCATAACGTAATCGCTAATGTTCCCGCCTTTGGTGGAAGTGGGAGTAGGTTCAATTTCCAGTGGTCCCGTATAGCGTAACCGCTAATGCTACTGCCTTTGGTGCGACGGGCATGGGTTAAACTTCCGGTAAAAAGTAGCGCTCCCCTCGCGTACCATAGTAGCTAACGTCCATGCGTTCGGTGCAAATAAACCAAAGTTCAATTTCGGTAAAGCATTCAGGAAAAAGTGTAAAAGCTTTTGCGTCAACCATCCCAAGTAAAATTTTTCTATCGTTCTTCTATCGTTCGCAAGAAATCTCATTCAAGATTGGTATTGTTTTGTAGATAACGTGGGATGATAATTACAAAGTTGCAGTGAGAAAACGTCGATGTCTATTAACTGAAAATTTATTTATTTGCATTCTCCACGAATGCAAATATATATCTCTACTAGTAAATCCATGAATTGTCTTTCCGCGTTTATATGTTCCGAATGTTTGGAAGTAAGTAGTGTGTATATATAGAATTTATATAGTGACGTATCATATTATTTTTTAATTTTTTTGTTTATACGAATGGTGGAATGAATAAAGTGGGAGGAAATGGGAGAACTCCGATAAAACCCAAGTACATGGTGTTTGTCAACCACAAAGACCAATTGGCGCGATCTGGGATCGAACCAGGGATCACATGCACAAGAGGTAAACGCTCTACCACTGTGAATCTGCGGCCCCCAGCAACGGCAAAGAAGCATTTCCTTTGCACAAAAAATATATATTAAAAAATAATGATATTTCACTATATAAATTCTATATACACACTACTTACTTCCAAACATAATGAACATAAACACGTGAAAAAAGAATTCATGGATTTACTAGTAGAGATACATACAGTTTAATAACTAGTAGTAGATTTATATTTGCGGAGAGTACAAATAAATCAATTTTCAATTCATAAACATCGATGTTTTCTCACTGTAAGTTTGAAAGTATCATCCCAACTTATCTAGAAATTTATAGCAATCTTTTATGAGATTTCTTGCTAACGATAGAATTAAAAACTCGACATTAGAGCAACAATTTAGCAATACAAATAACCCATAATTCTGACGTTTTAACTCTTTTGATCGGAGTATTATAGCCCTAGGTTTACAGCTAGAAGTTATTCAAACCTCACAATTTGATAAAGAATTCCTGCTAAAAGATAGCAGCCCCAAACTCGAAATTACAGCATCAATTAGCCCATAAATAGCCCATATTTCTGACGTTTGATTTTCTTCGATTCGAGATGTCTAACCTTATAAAGGGTTTTTACTTGATGCCAAGCTAGACTCACAGACTTTGATTCCGATTTCCCGCTATAAGGTAGGAGCCCAAAAGTTGGGATTAGAGCAACTAATTAGCCCATAAATAGCCCATAATTCTGGCGTTTGAATTTTTTCGATCGGACAATTCTAACCATATGGGGGGTTCTAGCTTGATATCAAGCTAGACTCGCCCATTTTGAATCCGATTTCCCGCTAAACTGTAGGAGCCCAACAGTGGGGATTAGAGCAACTAATTAGCCCATAAATAGCCCATAATTCTGGCGTCGGAATTTTTGTGATCGGACCATTCTAACCGTAACCATATGGGGGGTTCTAGCTTGATATCAAGCTAGACTCGCCCATTTTGAATCCGATTTCCCGCTAAACAGTAGGAGCCCAAAAATTGGGATTAGAGCAACTAATTAGCCCATAAATAGCCCATAATTCTGAGACATGTTCCGGTCGTTTTAGTGTTGGTGGTTGGTCTAACTTGATACTACACATCCACGCTACAATCGTAATTTTAAACGCAAGGTCTGTGAATTTCCTCCATCGTAACCCTCTACAATCGGAATTTTAAAACTCAATGTATATGAACACAGATTATTCACAATTCATTACTGTGCCTTGCCGGCAGTCTATGGTGGTATGCGGCCCCCACACCAATTCATTTATTTTCATTTTTTACAGAATACTTGTACTCAAAATATAACCAAAAAAAGACATTTCTATCCTTTAGTAGTTCCTTATTAAATAATTTCTCCCTTTAGTAGTCTGTGAGTAACCCGTAACCTTACCATGTAATATCGCAAAGTAACAGCCAGTGTTGCCCCTACCATATTCATTCCATGTTCATAACCAAATATATCTGCACAAATTTTTACAACGATATTCTATGTGAATTTTAAAAAGTTCATACTTTACAAAATGGTCATCGAGTAAATTGCATTTGAAATAAATAAATAAATATTCCCTTCATTTCTATGCCTCCTGGTGCTTTCATTCCATAATACCCTAAGACACAGTCTGTAGTGGTATGCGTCAACACATTTCATTTAGTTTCATTTACTTTTTACAAACAAGGCAAGACATTTATTTTTCTGTACTTGTAGTCAAAGTATAACAAAAAACATTCCCATTCCACAATAATTTGCTATTTATTAATCTCTCCTGAAAAAGCCTTTACACTTTCTCCATTGCGTGCCCCCACGGAAAATCGAATTTGGGAGCGCTCACACCAAAGGCGAGAGGGTTAACGACGAATAGCCGATAATGATGCGAAAAGTACCTACACGTTTGGATTAATATACCCCTACTTAATGCAATGGAAATTCTTGTATTGCTTATAAAAACGATAAAAATTAAGTAGCAAGAATATATATATTCTCAAAATTGGAATACCTCTAAAATTAGTCAATTAAAGCGTAGAGTAAGAGTGAGGGAGAGAGAAAGAATTACACTCCATTGGGTAAAAATGAAAATTGAGAGTTTAATTAGCTCTTTAGGTATTTATGTATTGGTTTTGAATCGAAATAAAACATCAAGCACAGGCACTATTTACATGATGAAACAGCTTTTTGTAGACCTCAAGTTGTGCCTGCTTTATGTTGTCTACCATGGCCAAGTCTTACACCGAATATTTGATGATTCATTACTGAAAAGCTATAAAAATTATCTCAAACGTCAAATGACGTTTAAAATATGCACAAGTATAAAATACACGCCAAACTAAACTTTACATAGTCTTTGATAAAAACGACTAGGATAATCAAAGAACACTCAATTACCATATATTTCTGAATTCAAGGCGACACTGAATCCAAGATAATCCCACTTTCTAGTAGTTAATAAAAATGCAAATAGAGCCCAGACCGAAATATTGCTAAATATACTGTAGAACTGATGAAATAAACTGGATTTGTGCTACGTTTTCTCCTACTTTCTGAAACGGAAAATTCCAGATCACTAAAATAACAACTAGAAAACGAATGACCTTAAGGTACAATAAAATATTGGATCAAGTGTATTGTCTCAACACAAAAATTTCAATGAAATATTGAAAATGAGAAATACTTCAATTTCAGTTAATTTTGTTAATAAACTAGTATTAAAAAGTCTCTGTTTTTGGAAGGAACAATGTGCAATACATATCTTTTTTGGCATATACCCAGAAAAAAGCCTAAATCGGAAAAATTAAAAGGAAATACAGTACTTTAACCTTCCCTCAACCAAGGGTTATCAAAACCCGTGTGGGTAAGTACTTTTCTAATAAAAAAAATGGCAACAGTTACGAAATGAGTGAAACATAAGTTATACTAATGCCGTTAATTAGCAAACGTTACTACAGAGCATAACTGTTTGTGTATGTGTGTGTGTTGGTGAACCCGACAATCTTTGTAGGTCAATCTGTCTACACTGCAGCACTGTGAGCAATTTTTGCAAAGCAAGCATTGTTTTAGTGGTTACTCGAACAGTTTTTTTTTTCTTTTAAAGCGTGCTGGACCCTTATATTGGTCCCACCGCGAGATCTTTTGACTTCGCTCGTTTACATGGATGTAGCCGGTTTATATGGTTTTAAGATTCAAAAAATTTGTTTCTCAGTTGGTGCGTGTTGGTACCGCAGTGCCATCTACGTGTGTGTTGCAAGCAGGAACTAGAGCAATCCACGCTCACTGCAGCTGTGTTCGCCATTCTTGCTGATCAAGTATTTGTTGAAATGCTAAAAAGAAATCCAGATATAGCAGATGTATTATTCAACGTAAGAATTCGGATATGAACCACCCGATCAATCTCAATCAAGTTTTCAACATAGATAAGGTTCGAGATTGTAAAGGTTTTATTATTTCACTTTGACAGCAGGACGTGGGACAGGAGCAGTGACGACGCCAGCTTTATGTCCTTAAGGGGGCAAAGGAGGGGCTGATACATTTTCGGGGGGGCGGCTATTTTCCACACAAAAAATGGCATTTATTATTTGACGTTTGACTTACTTTGACGTTTAAAAAATGACGTTTGACTTACTTTATATTACATTGTGTATTTCGTTATTGTTTATATTAGACCTATATGATAAACTTATTGCAAGTAAAATTTGTAACTAACAAATAAGTAACGTCTGCACATGAAATATTTTTCAATGCAACTTTTGAAACCTTAACATAAATTGAATTACTTTTTAATTACTTTTTGAATTACTTTCGCGTATGATACAAGTAACACATTTGTCTAGTACTATATGCCACATATATATATTAATATGAAAATTTGTATTGATACATACAGAGATATGTTTTTCAAAACTACAGTTTCATCTTTGTACTTAGTACCTACATTCCTTCTGGGTTGGACAACGAGATTTTCAGCAGCAGCTCCCCTTGAATTATATGAATATGCCTGCCGCTTCCTTCCTTCCTCAATCCTTTCTTCCTTTTCTTTCCCCGAATAGTGTGCTCGCCGAGGGAGTCATCATTCAAAACGTTATGGGCTGAATGGCCTTAGATGCCGAAAGCCCTGAAATGTAAATCCAAAATCCTCCCCTTGTTCCACCAAGGATAGTCACCGAAGTAAATTAATGCGGAAATCAGTGAAACACTACGATACTGTCCTCCGTTAAATACAGTGGTGAAGAAGTGAGTGGCTTAGTTTAAACGTGGCGATTTCTCAACAAATTATGCTTTACATCCAGGATGACTTAAAGCAGTGACTGTTCTCGAAATCATGGATGCAATTTGTGACATTATTCTTTAAAATTTCGACCAGTGGTGGATATAGTCCGGGGCCGGGGAGCCTAGGCTAGGGATGCGCACGAGACGAGTCGAGACAGGATTCTCCTGACAAAATTCGAGTCGAGACACGGCTCTTCCAATAGAGAAATATACAATTTTCGAGTCGAGACATCACTTTCACAACACATTTTCGAGACGAGACAGTCACAAATCTTGTCTCGTGCGCATCCCTAGCCTAGGCCAACCCAGATTTTAAGTGACAAAAATAATTTAAACTACTGTTTATATACTTTTTAAAGTGTATAGTAAACTCACGATATACTTCTTATAGTCTGGGGTCTGGCTGCAACCCCCTTCCATAGTTTTTACCGTCTCAGCAAAACTTCTTGAGTCATAGATTGTGGTCATTTCTTTGGAACGCGTCGGTAGCCTAGTTCAGAATGGCTTGGGTATATGCAAGTTCTCGACATAATGGGTTCCCAAAACATCTGTCAGAAGAATAAAAGAGTGATGGCATTAAGAGAAGTATTCTTCAAATTTGACTGTAATACTGATCATTTCGCTCACGAATAGTAGCTATGAACGAAATATGGTTGTATGATCCTGAAACGAAACAACAGTCAATGGAGTAGTAGCACTCATTTCTCCCTCGCCCCACGAAGTTCAAGACACAGAAGTAGGTTGACAAAGTGCAACATTCTTTTGGAATAAGTATGGAGTCGTACTCAAAGACTACCTCCGAAACGGTCAGATATTTAATCCAGAATCTCTACATTACTTACAAAACTGAAAGAAAAATTCAAAGTTCAACGACGTGGAAAATGAAAAGAAAGGAATTCTGTTCCTTCAGGAGAATACACCTGTCCATCAAGCCCCTGCAAACACAATTTGCAATGCATTATCTAGGATTTCAATGTCTGGATCATCATCCTTATTCCCCAGATTTAGCTTCGTTTAACTATTGCCTGTACTCATTTCCCAACTTAAACAACACTTAAAAGGACGCCATTTTAGATCTCATAAGGGTAGTGCTACTAACAGTAGTGCGAGGAAGTATCTAGATTTTGTTTTAACTTTTCTGCAAAAACTGGAGCACTGTATAAGATAGTAAAAGTAAACACAAATCACTCTTATTAGATAATCCAATATATGATATAGAAGAGTTTTACGAAATTACAAAACAGTTAAAGTGAAAAATAACATAGCATTGAAGAACTATGAGAAAAATTAATAGACATGCATAGTACGAGCAGTTATCTATTGTATTGTGTTTTAATCATTATTCTTTGTATTGTATTGGAATTACAATCGAGAATTTATATACAGTAGGTTATGTATTACAGTTATATCTTGATATATATATATATATATATATATATATATATATATATATATATATATATATATATATATATTCTTTCTTTTCTGTATGCATTTTAATCTGTAACTTTAAGATCTGACGATTGTAATGCTTTGGATGGCCTCTGAAGTTTCTGCAATAAAGACGATATGAATATGAATATGAATATTGACTCTCGGGAGAAGTGTAGAAGAGGTAAAACTTCACCATTCCACGTGCACTCCTTCTGGGTTGGACTACGAATTTTTCAGCAGCTCCTCGTATATTTCTAGTCAATATGGTAAACGTCACGTCAGTACTTAGAAACAAAATAAATAAGGGAGCAGTAATGCATACCAATTACTAACTAAAGATCAGCACTCTGATGACACTTTTTTTGGGGGGGAGGGGGATAAATATCAATTTAATTCCATACATTTATTATTATTATCATTTGCAGGAAGGGAAAACACAACTCTTTTTCTCCCCTTCAAAAAATTAAGTCCTGGTAGTCGCAAATGAAGCTATTATAAGCCCATCCTCTGAATATTGAAAGCCGAGAATAATGTTTCAGGAAATAGAAGTATAGATCCTTTAAATAAAACAAAATATGAAACTGAAAACTTCAAATCTCGATAAATACAAACAAGTTGTAATTGGTTTTACCTTTCTTTTGTTTCTAACCAAAGTTGATCCAAGGAGAAGAAAACAAGTGGACCAAATCTGCTCTTGTTTCGTAGGCACAATAATTAAAATTCATAAGAAAGAACTATAACTAAAATTTACCGGAAAAAGTCGCTAAATTAGAAAGCAGAAATATGCGTGGATACCCAGACGTTCAAAGAAGAAAGCTTGAGAACTAATCTGCTACATAGTACTCTGTAAATGCATAGATAGTACGATCTGACAATGAGATTGGTTATGAAATAACCAATATATAAAATACTATATAAAATAATATATGTAGGATGTTTTATGATTGTAGGAGTCTGGGGGGGCAGTCTAGATGACAGTCAGGGGGGCAGGAATAGCCACTAGCACGCTCGCCCCCTTGCCCCCCCTCTGGCGTCGTCACTGGGCAGGAGGAGGAGAGGGAGAGGTGTATATATAAAAATGAATAAAACTTAATAACTCTTGAACCACCCGACAGATCTCGATCAAATTTTCAACAAAGATGAAATTCGCGGCCGAAATTACTTTTATTATTTCAGCTTGATGGTGCAACGGAGTTGAGGGGAGGGATATAGGCCTATATATATATATATATATATATATATATATATATATATATATATATATATATATATATACAGAGAGAGAGAGAGAGAGAGCGGTTGTATCAGACTAACATTCCCAGCCATAATTTCTCTACTCACAGTGCATAGTCACTTGAAACCAAAAATTGAATCACCAAATCGTATGTGAAGAATTTAATGGTGTTGCTACCAAATCCAGTGGCGTAGAGGAATGTCTCTACGGGGGGTAAATTCCAAAATTTCACATGGAAAGTTACATCATATTCGATTTCTTTGGAAGGATTATTTAAAAAAAAAAAATTTACAGGAAGCTCGTTTCACTAAGTTCTACTGTTTGACATCTACGTCTGTTATTTGTTATTGATTTGCTAATATTAGATTACCAGTATCAGGCTTTTGCTTGACTCGTATTGCACGTACATGCTACAAACAAAATGACCGAATGGTATGCGATTAATCAAATTGTCATTCTTCTGTGTGTAGTGTCGTAGCGAGAATGCCTCCACGGGGGACAACGACAGAATTTTAAATTGAAAATTCTATCAATTTCAATTTCCTTAGAAGTATTATTGAAAAAGAAACAACTTTTAAAGGAAAAACTTTTCGTTAAATTCTATGGTTTGGCATCTACGTGTATTATTTGTTATTGAATTGGTATTATCAGACCACCCGTCTCAAGCATTTTTCTATACTCGTAGTGCGCTAGATACTTAAAAAAAATGTGTGACCAGATGGGGTGTGATGAACCAAATGCTGATGCTTCCATATCCAGTAACGTAGCGGTAATATCTCTATGGGGTCACGTATAAAATTTTAAATTGAAAATTGTATTAGTCTCAATTTTGTTGGATGTATTATTGAGAAAGAAACAACTTTCACAGGAAATACTTTTCCTTAAATTTATGGTTTGGCACCTACGTGTATTATTTGTTATTGGATAGTTACTATCAGACCATCCGTCACAGGCATTTTACTCTGCTCGTAGTGTACGTAGACTCTTCAAACACAAGGTCGAATGACCAAGTGATACCAAATCGTGATACTTCCATATGGAATACTATATGGATACCTCTATGAGGGACAACTTTAAAATTTCAAGTGGAAGTTGTGTCAACATAGATTTCTTTGGAAGTACTATTGAAAAAGATAGAACTTTTACTCGCAACACTTTTCGTTAAATTCTATGGTTTGGCATCTGCCTTATTTGTTGTAGAAATGAAAATGAAATGAAATATTTGACTTTTGCGACCCACGATTGTGCCGGTTAGGAAAAATGAGGCAGTGATTATGAGAAATCAATTAAATGGTCTAATTAAGAAGTTAGAATAAACTGGAGAACCGCGAGGAAACCCACGCACACGGCGTTTGTCCACCACAAAATTCACTTGGCGGGAGCTAAGAATGTGTCCCCGGCGGATGAATAGATAAGCTCTTCGCCTTGTAATCAAGGGATCCCAGGTTCGCTTCCCGTTGCGGACAGAGGAAGTCCGGATCCCTTGTTCAACTGTAGGTTCCATTCTTTGGACGTCATCATCTCATGGCAGGCAATGGCAAACCATCGTGGGTTGACCTTGCCCAAGGACCTTCGGGTCACAGCCCTGCCTTCGGTAGGAACAGCACATCATCTTGATCTGCATTTCCGAGGTGCTGATGGTGCGTAATACAATTCCCAGCCACCAAATACTCTCCCATACAGTGTATTAAACTACCAGATGGTGCCCAATTTCAACACCCTGTATCAGCCACAGGAAACATAACACCACTTTCGTTTCTACCTATTATTTGTTCCGTACTCTAATGCACATCATATGTGCAAATCATTGATCTGAGAGTTGCTGACGGTACCTGCAAAAATCCGAATATAAATGTAGTTTCCCATATACTCCATTATAAACATGTGCGATATTTTGGCCCTACTTTCTTGACATCGTTATCAGTGTCGTCGACGTATTTTTTTCCTTAGGAGTTGCCTTTATATCTATAGGAATACAGCAAAAAACGAGGCAAATAGAACTTTTATTTTTGACGAGAACTTACACAGGGTCCTTTTACAACACTAGTTGCAAGTGGAATCAGGGAGTGTATATGTCTCTAGTGTGTCAATATTCCCGACCCTGAAATTATTGTTTATATGTAGGTGCTTGTTTCTTGTGTTTGACGGTGTCTAGAAAGTGTGTTAATTCACCAAATTATTTCTATTATGTGTTTGGTGAGTTCTGAACAAAGTGCCAACGACATCCCATTTCCCAGCTCGTCAAAAAGGCATATGAGTTACGTATATTCTGAGTCAAAGGTAGATGTAGGTATGTGCTGGGCAGCATAGAACTGCTGTTCAAGTTGCTACCGATATTTAAGAGGCTGGTTCCAGGGAACGCACCTGGAACTCACCTTATATTTATAAATTTGAAGCTGTATGGCTCTGCCTGCACAATTCATCCCATATAAAACATTTTTAGAAACCTAGAATTCCTGCAATTAAAAATGACCACCTGCGTGGCTTGTATACTCACGCTGTCCAACAACAAAACGATTGTAAAGTGTTCTATAACATAGCAACACATTTTGGTACTTTTCATGTATAAGAAATATGAAATTCTGCGGGTTACATGCATAGGATCAAAACTTCGTAGTATTCAAACTACGTAGGGTCCACACTGCGTAGGACCCAAACTGCGTACGACTGAAACTGAAACCGGCGTAGGATCCAAAAAAGGTATGGTAATATGATCGAACAATAAATAAAACAATTATTTTGTAATCACAGAATACTAACTAATAATATTTTTTGAAGTTATATAGGAGAAAACCGGCGTAGGATCAAAACTGCATAGGATCCAAACTGCGTAGGATCCACACTGCGTAGAATCCAAATTGCGTAGGATCCAATCTGAATGGATACGAAACTAACAAATACAATAGTGACAAATATAATTAAATAATCATTCAGGGGTATACCTAGAAAGATTTTCTTGGGGGACTATGACTGTCTCACGAGGGAAAGAAAAGCTAACCGAAAGTTTTGTGTTAGCAGAGGGGGAGGAAGGGGGAACCTCCGCCCAGTTACAAACGTCTGATCAATTTGGCAAATGTCTTGTTCAGATGATTATTGTTACGTTCAATTGACTTACTTAGCTTAACATTTTCTTAGTTACCTAGTTGCTCTGAATTATCACCTTGTTATGGACTTGCCAGTTGGCACAGTTGAAGGTTCATGTAATTAGTAAAGGTTTCTGCTAGGTGGGGCTTTGTCACAAATTTACTAACTTCTGAGCAAGTTGAAAAATTAAAATGCGTTGTTATCAGTAGAAAACTTAAAAGACTGCCGTTACTTTCAATTGACCTTCTTCGCTTAGGATTTTCTTACTTACCCACTTCCTATGATTTGAATTTCTTTATGAACTTGGCAGTTGCCACAATTGAATGTTTATGTCGTTAGCCTAGTTTTAAGTAGGTATGAATTTGTCGTCAGGTACAATATTTCCTCAAAACATCCTTGCTTTGTGGTGGACAAACACCGTGCTCGTGGGTTTTCTCGGGGGTCCTCCCGTTTCCTCCCACTTTCTTTATTCCACCATTTTCATTCATGTCTCATCATCACCATCTCATTTAGCCTAACCGGCATAACCGTGCGACGTAAAACTGAAAGATTTCATTTCATTTTCCTACGGCCTTCCACCTCATAAACTACAAACATACCAAACTTCCTAATTTTTAATCCGATTTCAATACCGGCACCTAAAATACGAGATTTTATACATTCAAAAAGTCTATTGAAATTAGACGTTTTTTTTTTGTCTCTTTAAAGGTGCTAAAAATGGAAAATATTCACTTTTGGGAATTTTCTATATAGTTCCAGGAGACTGCAAATTTTGCCAAATTTAAATGTTGTAGTCCTCTTGGAAGTGCCTAATCAGTTTTGGATGTAGAAAATGTTCCATAATGCCAACCTGGGATGCTCTTGACTTAAATGGAATAAAACTAGACTATGTAGAGCACTCTGAGCTCCCCAGATTGATCTAGCTAACATTAATTAACTTTGGTTTTATTACTCTGTTTACTCGCATTCTGTGAGAGATAATTGGGGATGATCAACCACTGGTTCTATTAATTGAGGGCCAACCAAATCCCTGTCAAAAATGATAACAGAAACTTCTATTTTAAACATGTGTATTTGACAGATTTGTTAAACATTTGTGTTCAAAGTGTTGTTAGTGTAATGTGAACTCAGGAGATTGTTGTTTAGTGTATGAATCATGTATAATGAATTGGATTAGCACAGAATCTGGTTGTGACACATATCTGATGGTGTTGATGTTCGAGCCAAGCACTGAATATCCGTATTTCAGAGACAACAGTTGGTTGTACTCTATCGTTGATAATTCGATTTTATTCTGACGATTCTTTGACGATTCTCCAAACAATACTCTAAACAATATTACTTCTAATACTCTTCCAAAACATCACTGATAATAATAATCTCAGTGAATAAAAACAAAACCTTTTATACAACCCAAACTGCTGACGTTCCAATCATACGGTTTCAGCACTCGGACCGATTTTCATCCACGTGCGTCTCAGATCTAAAAAGATCTTACACATCCAATTTCTCCTAACCTCAATTCAGTCATGATGACACGAAACAATGTCACTTTTTCTGATGTCCTCAATGTCCGATGAAAGTGTAAGTGTTGACAAATTAGTTCCTTAGTATTACAAACTTTTGTTGTCAGAATAGTATGCATACAATCTGAAATAGTGTTTCATCTGCACATATCTTTTAAAAACAAACAAGATTAAATTAGGTTTCTATAATCAAAATAATATAACAAATTAATCCACACAAATCAATGAATTATCTATGTTCTTGACAATAAATACCTTGGGATGCTTTAAATTAAAATAACATGGAATGATTTTCAGTTCCCCGCAAAACACAACTAAAGTTTTAAACTGTTATTTTATTTATTTATTTATTTATTTTGTAATTATATAGACAACCCTATCCAGACTCCACAATACCAAATTTTAATTGTTTTTTAAATTCCAATTTGTGGCCCCTGTGGCGTAGTCGCTAACGCTCGCGCCGAAGTCAAGAGCGGTGCCGCGTTCGATTCCCAGTAGGGCCACTAGGTCGAAAAGCTGTACAGCGTTATCAGGCCAGCAATTCCGAATGAGGTTTTTCCTCAGTTTTCCTCACTCACACCAGGCAAATGTCGGGATTGTACCTCACATATAGGCCACGAGGCTTCCTTCTCCTCCTCATCTCTTTCTTCCTTTCCTTCCCCGGTTTCTGTGCTCGCCTAGAGACGTCATTCGTCAAACGTGACGGGCTTAAGGCTGTTGATGCCGCTAACACCATAAAATTGTACAAATATATAACATATAAAACTATATGAACTAAGAAAATAACGCATACTTCTGGTTATAGTGGAAATGGTGAGCTTTGGAATGGCTGTAGGATTCCTGGTCTAACCCGGAGGAAAATTCCAAAAAGTGAATATTTTCAGTTTTTAGGGAGTCTAATGGGGAGGAGAATAACCTCCATGTTATTTAAATGATCGTTTCCTTGAGACATAAAATATCATGATTGAAATGGGAATATGAATTTAAATTTCGGTATGGTTGTAGGCTCAAGAGGTGAGAGGTCGTATGATAAAGCCTTGCCATTATCCTAGAGTATAGAGTTGGTGCACTCAAGTAACTGAATGAGTCGATTAAATCTATAACTTCCTAGACCTGGTATATTAAATCCTGTACAATCACGTGACTCTTCCGTGATTGGCACTTGAAAATAAGCCGGTTTTATGTCTAGCACTGAGTACCATTTATGACCTCCCATACATGATAAAATCGAACGTATGGGCGGTAAAGATACCGTGGAAAATTCTGCGTCCCTATTTAACTGTCTGGCATTCAGGACAGTTCTCAGACTCCCGTCTGGCTTCTTAGTAGACAACAATGGGCTGTTATATGGACTCAAAGCCTCTTCTACGATATCCTGTTTTAAAAGAACGTTTATATGCTCTCTAACTTTATCTCTTAATGCTACTGGCACTGGATATTGAGCGCGCCTAAATGAAACTTTGGTATTTAATTCAATGTGATGGCTATAGTTCTTAATGTTTCCTATACTTTCTTTCGTCCATGCGAACACATCGGAATACGCCCGGCATATCTCCAACTTTTGTCTTATACTACACTCCGTTTTTTAACCTATATTCAATTTTGTTTTGTCAAATTCCTTCCTAGATTGTATCACTTCCTCAATCTCTTGCTGTGTCAAACCGTGATCTATTAACCCCTACTCTTCGACGTAATCTTCTATTTTTCCAATTTAAGTATTAAATGTTAGCCATACCTGTTTCTGAGTAGGATTCACTATTTCCAGTAATATCTGATTAGGTGCTAATAAGGCTATATGAATAATAATACTTTTTCCTCTGCTCTTTTTCTCTATTAGTTTCTAATAAATATTCCTTATTTGACCACCAATTCACCAATTTTAATGGAACAATTATTTTCTAATAGGAGGTAAAAATGTTTTCTTTGCTACTACAAATTTCGGAACCATGCATACTCCCAAAATATGCGATATTCTATCTGAAACATTTAATGGAATATTATTACTCCAATTTCTGTTTGGAGGTCGACCAAATCTTTGCAAAAGGATCTGTCTCTTAGCATAATGAATTTTCAATTGTGAGGGTGTAAAAACTCATTGCCAATCAAAATTTGACTAGGGAAATCCTTAATAACTCTAAATCTGTGATGAAAGTTTCTACCATTTATTGTAAATTGAACAATTGCTACTTTAACAATTGTCAACAAATTGTGTGTGATGTCTCTAATTTCGTTTTTCTCGGGTATAACAATACCATTTGTTGGTAGTAATTTATCACTTATTATCGTTAATTATGATTCTGTATCAATTGTTGATTTTATCCTTCAATTTGCAATATAGACCGGTAAAAATAGCACTTCTTTGTCGCATTCTATTGAGGCTATTACTTCCTTAATTTTCCTAAATCTATTACCTGTAAATGTGCCTCATCCATTTAGAGTTCGTTTTAGTTTAAAGACTGAGTAGGTGGACTATAATACGTCATTCCGTTTAATTGTTGTGGAACCATTGTTGGCACCACTTGATTAGACTCTGGAGGCTGCTGAGATACCATTGGTATCTGTTGATAATATTGCTGTGGGAAATTTGGCTAAAACTGAGGATTATACAGATAACCAGGATTATTTTGAAAACTTTTTCCGCGCCAATTTCTCCTAAAATTTCTTTGTCCTCTTCCGTTTCCTGATGTATAATTGTTTCCACGTTCTCTATTATTTCCGTTATTTTAGTTACCATTTCTACCATTCTAAGACTGATTGTTTTCATAGTTTCTATTATTTCCTCTAAATTTCTGATTTCTAAAGTTTCTCCCACTATATCCTTTTCCTCGATCTGACCTTTGTTCCTTATTTTGGCCCTGATTCTGACAATCATTCGAGTCTTGACCTTGATCCTTATTTTGATCTAACTGAGATGCATTTGTTAACGATACGTGTAGCTCCTCAATTTTCTTTTCAAGTTTTGAAATTTGAGAAACACTAATTGGCTCTTTCTTAATTTACTTTTCTTCCTTCTTTTTAACTAATAGTTTATCTATTTCAATGTCACTATCGCCACTATCAACCTGTTTCTTCATCGTCTTTAGTAAATCTTTTACTGTTACGTTCCTATCTCTATTCTCCCTCTTCAGTCTTCTTTCTATTTCATACCTATTTTTTCCACCTTTTGTAACTCCTCTAAAAATTCTTCTAGTGTTACAAAGGTTTTCGTTCCTACATTTCCATAAAATGTGGTAAAAGACATGCAGCTATTAATCCTATTTTCTTCTTATCGTCCATTTTCTCATCTATTCTATCCGCTAATGTCAAAATATCATAGGCAAAGTTTATCACAGGTTCATCTTCTTTCTGCAACCTGACTCTAAACCTGTTTGTAAATCTAAGTTGAAGTTAGAATTTGTGTATTCTTCTATCAACTCCTTCTGTAACTCTTTGTATGATTTGTCTGCTACACTCTTTCATTTCAAAAATAACTTCACCCATTGTCTACCTACACCTTTAAAAACTGTAGTGAGTAGTGTTTTTCTTTTGTCTTTTTCATACCCTGCTATTTCACAAGCATCATCGAATTGATCGAAGAACGCCACTATATCCTGATCTTTCGTTAAATCAAATTTTGGTAACCTACTCATATCAGCGAACACTGCTACCCTTCTATCGGATGTCGACATATTTCTATTTTCTAATTATATTTTAGGTTCTTCATGTTCCTTATTGCTATTATTCTCTCCCTTTATTTCTACTTGTGTCTCTATTCGCTCCTGTTTGTGTTCTTTTATATCTAAATTATTCTCTTCAAATTTCCCTGGAATGTCAAACTTATTTACTGTTATAGGGTTACCCGGAAATTCGTAACAGGACCTGCTCTAAAATTTGGTGTTCCTAATTCTTGATGTGTTAATGACTTATCAACTACACGTTCCTCATTTATATTTGTTTGCTTCTTGCTTCCCCGCGGTGGTTAGTAAACGCACTAATTTATCGACACCTATATCTACACACCTTAGTGCTTCCTGCGCTCTTATTATAATTCTATTTTTCGTCATTAAACTATACTTATTCTAAATTATTTAAACACACATTGTATGATTTTAAACCTTTCGTATAACCACATATGTAAACAACTTTTGAACTATTTATGTAATAAGGCAAATATACTTTTATCCCACAGCCATTTCTAAAATTCATAAGGGATTATTATTTTTACTTCTACCTTATTAAAGACCACATAATATATACTTTTACTAAATGGAAAAATTATTTGTTTGAAACATTTCACGATGGCAGTTTATTTTCTTTCTTCTAAAACCGTGCAACTGTATAATGTTCAATGCCCTGGTGGGGTAATTCACTTTCTATTTGGAATCGTTACTAAGGCGTAAGCCTCACAGCATCTCCACCATGCCAACCCGCGTTGCTCTTGACTTAAAGGGTAATTAGGGATGATCCACCACTGGTTGTATTAATTGAGGGCCAACCAAATCCCTGTCAAAAATGATAACAGAAACTTCTATTTTAAACATATGTATTTGACAGATTTGTTAAACATTTGTGTTCAAAGTGTTGTTAGTGTAATGTGAACGCAGGAGATTGTTGTTTAGTGTATAAATCATGTATAATGAATTGGATTAGCACAGAATCTGGTTGTGACACATATCTGATGGTGTTGATGTTCGAGCCAAGCACTGAATATCCGTATTCCAGAGACAACAGTTGGTTGTGCTTTATCGTTGATAATTCGATTTTATTCTGACGATTCTCTGACGATTCTCCAAACAATACTCTAAACAATATTACTTCTAATACTCTTCCAAAACATCACTGATAATAATAATCTCAGTGAATAAAAACAAAACCTTTTATACAACCCAAACTGCTGACGTTCCAATCATACGGTTTCAGCACTCGGACCGATTTTCATCCACGTGCGTCCCAGATCTAAAAAGATCTTACACATCCAATTTCTCCTAACCTTAATTCAATCATGATGACACGAAACAATGTCACTTTTTCTGATGTCCTCAATGTCCGATGAAAGTATAAGTGTTGACAAATTAGTCCCTTAGTATTACAAACTTTTGTTGTCAGAATAGTATGCATACAATCTGAAATAGTGTTTCATCTGCACATATCTTTTAAAAACAAACAAGATTAAATTAGGTTTCTATAATCAAAATAATATAACAAATTAATCCACACAAATCAATAAATTATCTATGTTCTTGACAATAAATACCTTGGGATGCTTTAAATTAAAATAACATGGAATGATTTTCAGTTCCCCGCAAAACTCAACTAAAGTTTTAAACCGTTATTTTATTTATTTATTTATTTTCTTGTAATTATATAGACAACCCTACCCAGAGTCTACAATACCAAATTTTAATTTTTTTTAAATTCCAATTTGTGGCCCCTGTGGCGTAGTCGCTAACGCTCGCGCCGAAGTCAAGAGCGGCGCCGCGTTCGATTCCCAGTAGGGCCACTAGGTCGAAAGGCTGTACAGCGTTATCAGGCCAGCAATTCCGAATGAGGTTTTTCCTCAGTTTTCCTCAATTACACCAGGCAAATGCCGGGATTGTGCCTCAGATATAGGTCCCGCGCCGCTTCCTTCTCCTCCTCATCCCTTTCGTCGCTTTCCTTCCTCGGATTCTGTGTTCGCCTAGAGACGTCATTCGTCAAACGTGACGGGCTTAAGGCTGTTGATGCCGCTAACACCATAAAATTGTACAAATATATAACATATAAAACTATATGAACTAAGAAAATAACGCATACTTCTGGTTATAGTGGAAATGGTGAGCTTTGGAATGGCTGTAGGATTCCTGGTCTAACCCGGAGGAAAATTCCAAAAAGTGAATATTTTCAGTTTTTAGGGAGTCTAATGGGGAGGAGAATAACCTCCATGTTATTTAAATGATCGTTTCCTTGAGACATAAAATATCATGATTGAAATGGGAATATGAATTTAAATTTCGGTATGGTTGTAGGCTCAAGAGGTGAGAGGTCGTATGATAAAGCCTTGCCATTATCCTAGAGTATAGAGTTGGTGCACTCAAGTAACTGAATGAGTCGATTAAATCTATAACTTCCTAGACCTGGTATATTAAATCCTGTACAATCACGTGACTCTTCCGTGATTGGCACTTGAAAATAAGCCGGTTTTATGTCTAGCACTGAGTACCATTTATGACCTCCCATACATGATAAAATCGAACGTATGGGCGGTAAAGATACCGTGGAAAATTCTGCGTCCCTATTTAACTGTCTGGCATTCAGGACAGTTCTCAGACTCCCGTCTGGCTTCTTAGTAGACAACAATGGGCTGTTATATGGACTCGAAGCCTCTTCTATGATATCCTGTTTTAAAAGAACGTTTATATGCTCTCTAACTTTATCTCTTAATGCTACTGGCACTGGATATTGAGCGCGCCTAAATGAAACTTTGGTATTTAATTCAATGTGATGGCTATAGTTCTTAATGTTTCCTATACTTTCTTTCGTCCATGCGAACACATCGGAATACGCCCGGCATATCTCCAACTTTTGTCTTATACTACACTCCGTTTTTTAACCTATATTCAATTTTGTTTTGTCAAATTCCTTCCTAGATTGTATCACTTCCTCAATCTCTTGCTGTGTCAAACCGTGATCTATTAACCCCTACTCTTCGACGTAATCTTCTATTTTTCCAATTTAAGTATTAAATGTTAGCCATACCTGTTTCTGAGTAGGATTCACTATTTCCAGTAATATCTGATTAGGTGCTAATAAGGCTATATGAATAATAATACTTTTTCCTCTGCTCTTTTTCTCTATTAGTTTCTAATAAATATTCCTTATTTGACCACCAATTCACCAATTTTAATGGAACAATTATTTTCTAATAGGAGGTAAAAATGTTTTCTTTGCTACTACAAATTTCGGAACCATGCATACTCCCAAAATATGCGATATTCTATCTGAAACATTTAATGGAATATTATTACTCCAATTTCTGTTTGGAGGTCGACCAAATCTTTGCAAAAGGATCTGTCTCTTAGCATAATGAATTTTCAATTGTGAGGGTGTAAAAACTCATTGCCAATCAAAATTTGACTAGGGAAATCCTTAATAACTCTAAATCTGTGATGAAAGTTTCTACCATTTATTGTAAATTGAACAATTGCTACTTTAACAATTGTCAACAAATTGTGTGTGATGTCTCTAATTTCGTTTTTCTCGGGTATAACAATACCATTTGTTGGTAGTAATTTATCACTTATTATCGTTAATTATGATCCTGTATCAATTGTTGATTTTATCCTTCAATTTGCAATATAGACCGGTAAAAATAGCACTTCTTTGTCGCATTCTATTGAGGCTATTACTTCCTTAATTTTCCTAAATCTATTACCTGTAAATGTGCCTCATCCATTTAGAGTTCGTTTTAGTTTAAAGACTGAGTAGGTGGACTATAATACGTCATTCCGTTTAATTGTTGTGGAACCATTGTTGGCACCACTTGATTAGACTCTGGAGGCTGCTGAGATACCATTGGTATCTGTTGATAATATTGCTGTGGGAAATTTGGCTGAAACTGAGGATTATACAGATAACCAGGATTATTTTGAAAACTTTTTCCGCGCCAATTTCTCCTAAAATTTCTTTGTCCTCTTCCGTTTCCTGATGTATAATTGTTTCCACGTTCTCTATTATTTCCGTTATTTTAGTTACCATTTCTACCATTCTAAGACTGATTGTTTTCATAGTTTCTATTATTTCCTCTAAATTTCTGATTTCTAAAGTTTCTCCCACTATATCCTTTTCCTCGATCTGACCTTTGTTCCTTATTTTGGCCCTGATTCTGACAATCATTCGAGTCTTGACCTTGATCCTTATTTTGATCTAACTGAGATGCATTTGTTAACGATACGTGTAGCTCCTCAATTTTCTTTTCAAGTTTTGAAATTTGAGAAACACTAATTGGCTCTTTCTTAATTTACTTTTCTTCCTTCTTTTTAACTAATAGTTTATCTATTTCAATGTCACTATCGCCACTATCAACCTGTTTCTTCATCGTCTTTAGTAAATCTTTTACTGTTACGTTCCTATCTCTATTCTCCCTCTTCAGTCTTCTTTCTATTTCACACCTATTTTTTCCACCTTTTGTAACTCCTCTAAAAATTCTTCTAGTGTTACAAAGGTTTTCGTTCCTACATTTCCATAAAATGTGGTAAAAGACATGCAGCTATTAATCCTATTTTCTTCTTATCGTCCATTTTCTCATCTATTCTATCCGCTAATGTCAAAATATCATAGGCAAAGTTTATCACAGGTTCATCTTCTTTCTGCAACCTGACTCTAAACCTGTTTGTAAATCTAAGTTGAAGTTAGAATTTGTGAATTCTTCTATCAACTCCTTCTGTAACTCTTTGTATGATTTGTCTGCTACACTCTTTCATTTCAAAAATAACTTCACCCATTGTCTACCTACACCTTTAAAAACTGTAGTGAGTAGTGTTTTTCTTTTGTCTTTTTCATACCCTGCTATTTCACAAGCATCATCGAATTGATCGAAGAACGCCACTATATCCTGATCTTTCGTTAAATCAAATTTTGGTAACCTACTCATATCAGCGAACACTGCTACCCTTCTATCGGATGTCGACATATTTCTATTTTCTAATTATATTTTAGGTTCTTCATGTTCCTTATTGCTATTATTCTCTCCCTTTATTTCTACTTGTGTCTCTATTCGCTCCTGTTTGTGTTCTTTTATATCTAAATTATTCTCTTCAAATTTCCCTGGAATGTCAAACTTATTTACTGTTATAGGGTTACCCGGAAATTCGTAACAGGACCTGCTCTAAAATTTGGTGTTCCTAATTCTTGATGTGTTAATGACTTATCAACTACACGTTCCTCATTTATATTTGTTTGCTTCTTGCTTCCCCGCGGTGGTTAGTAAACGCACTAATTTATCGACACCTATATCTACACACCTTAGTGCTTCCTGCGCTCTTATTATAATTCTATTTTTCGTCATTAAACTATACTTATTCTAAATTATTTAAACACACATTGTATGATTTTAAACCTTTCGTATAACCACATATGTAAACAACTTTTGAACTATTTATGTAATAAGGCAAATATACTTTTATCCCACAGCCATTTCTAAAATTCATAAGGGATTATTATTTTTACTTCTACCTTATTAAAGACCACATAATATATACTTTTACTAAATGGAAAAATTATTTGTTTGAAACATTTCACGATGGCAGTTTATTTTCTTTCTTCTAAAACCGTGCAACTGTATAATGTTCAATGCCCTGGTGGGGTAATTCACTTTCTATTTGGAATCGTTACTAAGGCGTAAGCCTCACAGCATCTCCACCATGCCAACCTGCGTTGCTCTTGACTTAAAGGGTAATTAGGGATGATCCACCACTGGTTGTATTAATTGAGGGCCAACCAAATCCCTGTCAAAAATGATAACAGAAACTTCTATTTTAAACATATGTATTTGACAGATTTGTTAAACATTTGTGTTCAAAGTGTTGTTAGTGTAATGTGAACTCAGGAGATTGTTGTTTAGTGTATAAATTATGTATAATGAATTGGATTAGCACAGAATCTGGTTGTGACACATATCTGATGGTGTTGATGTTCGAGCCAAGCACTGAATATCCGTATTCCAGAGACAACAGTTGGTTGTGCTTTATCGTTGATAATTCGATTTTATTCTGACGATTCTTTGACGATTCTCCAAACAATACTCTAAACAATATTACTTCTAATACTCTTCCAAAACATCACTGATAATAATAATCTCAGTGAATAAAAACAAAACCTTTTATACAACCCAAACTGCTGACGTTCCAATCATACGGTTTCAGCACTCGGACCGATTTTCATCCACGTGCGTCCCAGATCTAAAAAGATCTTACACATCCAATTTCTCCTAACCTCAATTCAATCATGATGACACGAAACAATGTCACTTTTTCTGATGTCCTCAATGTCCGATGAAAGTATAAGTGTTGACAAATTAGTCCCTTAGTATTACAAACTTTTGTTGTCAGAATAGTATGCATACAATCTGAAATAGTGTTTCATCTGAACATATCTTTTAAAAACAAACAAGATTAAATTAGGTTTCTATAATCAAAATAATATAACAAATTAATCCACACAAATCAATAAATTATCTATGTTCTTGACAATAAATACCTTGGGATGCTTTAAATTAAAATAACATGGAATGATTTTCAGTTCCCCGCAAAACTCAACTAAAGTTTTAAACCGTTATTTTATTTATTTATTTATTTTCTTGTAATTATATAGACAACCCTACCCAGAGTCTACAATACCAAATTTTAATTTTTTTTAAATTCCAATTTGTGGCCCCTGTGGCGTAGTCGCTAACGCTCGCGCCGAAGTCAAGAGCGGCGCCGCGTTCGATTCCCAGTAGGGCCACTAGGTCGAAAGGCTGTACAGCGTTATCAGGCCAGCAATTCCGAATGAGGTTTTTCCTCAGTTTTCCTCAATTACACCAGGCAAATGCCGGGATTGTGCCTCAGATATAGGTCCCGCGCCGCTTCCTTCTCCTCCTCATCCCTTTCGTCGCTTTCCTTCCTCGGATTCTGTGTTCGCCTAGAGACGTCATTCGTCAAACGTGACGGGCTTAAGGCTGTTGATGCCGCTAACACCATAAAATTGTACAAATATATAACATATAAAACTATATGAACTAAGAAAATAACGCATACTTCTGGTTATAGTGGAAACTTGAAATTTGGCATATTTGTTCATTTCCGGAAATGATCAACCGAACAAAGTTCCAATAGTGAACATTCTATGTTTTTAGGAGGTCTAAGGGGAACTAGAAAATTTTCTTCATGTTTTTCTTGTGGATTTTTGGTCATAATTCTTATATTTTATGTGTCTAGAATTTGAATTAAAAGTTCAAGGTCATTATCCTTTTACGTTTCCGATAGCATCATACGCGTAAATCAACAAAAATTAAAAAATTCAAATTTATTGAGGTTTTTTGGACACCTGAAAAGTTATAGCATTCTGGGACTAACCCTCAGGAATATTCACAAAAGTGAATATCTTGTGCTTTTACGGATCTCTTAGGAAGGAGAAGATATTTCCCATGCTATTCTTGAGGGAGATGTTTTACCCACCAAATTCTTGGATGTTTCGAGTAGGGCCCCAATTGTGAGCTTTCGCATGCATGTATCATTCCGGGTCTAACTCAGAGGAAATTTCCGGAAATTGAATATTTTCAGTTTGTAGGGAGTCTAATGGGGAGGAGAATAACCTCCATGTTATTTAAATGGTCGTTTAATTGAGACATAAAATATCATGACTGAAATTGGGATTGGAATTTAAATTTCGGTATGGTTGTAGGCTCAATACGTGCAAGGTCGTGGACCGAGCTAAAATGGACCCCTGCTCTCCCTGTGCTCTTTTGTTTCCAGGTCCATTCGGATGAACTTGAGCTTCGCTGTTTCAGCTACTCCAAATACTATTAATTCTACACTATATATATATATATATATATATATATATATATGTGTGTGTGTGTGTGTGTGTGTGTGTATGCATGAGCTTGTCAAGGGAGACCTTAGGATATACTAGTACTAAATTGAAGAGATTCCGTACCCCAAAATGCAAACATTTTTAAAGCAACAGTATGACGTTGGCGAACACGGCTTGTCTAGGAACTGTTTAGTGACATATTTTGGTTTGAAATATAGTAGAAGAAAGGCAATTGGGGTTTATTACGAGAGAAAATTACCAACTTCAAAGTACCAAAGTACTTGGTAGAAAACCTTTGGCGGTCCGACCCCCATGGGCCCTCTCCTTCAGTACATCCCTGCATAAACTTTACAAGATTGGGAGGATATATTCTTATTTATATGGTTTTTTGATTATTTATCTATGACTATCTGCCATTTAGTATCTACAAGTCTTACTTTTCTTCTGCCTATATTGTATCATAGCATTAAATACTAACTCTTTGCTAATTGTATTTTAAGTAAAGGAAACGATTATAACACAAAAAATGAACTGATGGAATGAATGAATAATGAAAAGATGGTAATGCAACAATTGAAGATTTGAGGGTAAAAAGTAATAGCTTCAAAGGGAAAGTGTAAAAGTAATAGCTTCACTAGGGTTTCTCCTCATCCGATTTTCTTCAAACTTGGCACAATATATACTAGACCGAAAATAAATCTACACGTATTTTTGTCTTTCTTTCGGAAAATAGGTTTAAGGGGCCAAGGGCCCCTTTTCAAAAAAAGGGAACTCTTGACTAAAAGGGTCAGACTAAAGAAACGAAACTCTGGAGATGCAAAGAAGACTTCAAAGTAGGAAATACGGGTGTTGTCGTTTTTGCGAGAAAAGAGTTTCAGGGGGCAATGGTTTCCTTCGACAACGCACATTCCTTACGGATATTAGATATCGGTGGAATTGCTTGAAATCGTGATATGTTGTAGATATTGTGTACCTGAGAAAATTCTCCAAAGAAACAACAAAAAATCTCTGACCGTTTAGCTCCTTCTTTGAAAATGACCGAAGATAACGATATTCTGGATTTCGGTAAAAATGACTGAAACCCTTGAATGTTGTAGATATTTTGTTCCTGGGGAAAAGTCTTAACGGACATAACCACCAATCACTGACCGTTTGGCCATTATAGGGGCACTTTTGAAAGCAGCCGAAGATACTGATATTCTAGATTTTGAAGAAAATAACTGAAAGTGTGATATGTTGTAGATATTGTGAACCTGAGAAAAAGTCTCAATAGGCACAGCTAACAATCACTGATCGCTTTATCAGGGTCACTTTTCTGAAGGTGACAGCACTGTTTCTTTGAGACGTTTTGAGGGGCGGTGCCACTCGGAGGTCTGAGAGTGTCCCCGGAGATGATCAAATTAATACGCTCATAAAATAATAATGAATATAATAGTACCGTGTGCGAATAATATGTGCCTCTCGTAATACTAAGTGTGCTCCCGGAACATTTTTGCTGAAAGAAACACTACGTAACGGTATTCTGGATTTCGATAAAAATGAATGAAACCGTGATCATCATCATCATAAGTATCCTGCCTTTATTGGCAGGTCACTTGCCACAGCTGAGAAGTTTCCATGCTCCACGGTCCTCCGCTAACTTCTTCGTCTTCGCGTATGATCTTCCTGTTTTTATATCATCCATTATTTGTAGTCTCCTCCACCTCCTCCCTCTCTTTTCTGCCACCATACCCTCTAGGACGTCCCTCATGATACAATCTCTTCTTAGGCAATGTCCCAACCAGTTTCTCTTCATCTACTTAATAATATCTAAAAGTGTTCTTTTCTCACCCACCACTTCTAACACTCTCTCATTCGTTTTCCGTTCGACCCAACTAATTCTTTCCATTCTTCTCCACTCCCGCCAAGTGAACTTTGTGGTGGACAAACACCGTGTGCGTGGGTTTTCTCGGGGTTCTCCCGTTTCCTTCTACTTTCTTCATTCCCCCATTTTCTTCATCACTCATCATCACCGTCTCCTTTAGCATAACCGGCATAATCGTGGGACGTAAAACTCAAAAATTTCATTTCATTTCACTTTCATTCTTCTCCACACCCACATTTCGAAGGCTTCCAGTCGATATTCATAACTTTTACGTAATGTCCACGTTTCCGCCCCATAGAGTACAACACTCCACACGAAGCATTTTATGAATCTGTTTCTCAACTCTTTATTCAAGGTCCCACAAAACAGACTTTTCTTCCTCCTAAAGGCTTCTTTCGCCATTCCTATCCTTGCTTTTATTTCACGTTCGCACTTCATGTTATTACTAAGAATACTACCCAGATATCGAAAACTATTCACTTGTTCTATTTTCTCCCGTCCTACTTTTACATTTGACACAGTTCCCTTCGTTCTAATCACCATGGCTTTTGTCTTTCTAACATTTATTTTCATCCCGTATAAAATTAAGACAAAATAGTAGTATGTTCTGTTACTCAGACACTGTTTAGGATTGCTAAAGCTCTCTTTGATATCGCTCATTTTCGATGTGTTTTATATATAACCTCAGTAGTACAAAATGGATCGATCTGGGCCAAACTAGCTCATAATTGGCCAAGTAAGGAGCCCCTGGGAAATTGAGAACCTTGAACCTTCGAACCACGGTCTTTTACGACCTCCTTTTTAGGGATGTATTTATTCCCTTTTATGAGCACTTTTTAGGGGGTGTACTCGTTCTCTTTTATGAGCACGTTTTAAGGGTGAACTCGTATCTTTTATGAGCATATTTTTCAACCCTTATTTTAACATAGCAGAAATTACACTGATACTACGAACACATAGCAGAGCAGATAATACATAAGACTCGTTCTCTTTATGAGTATATTTTAGAGGGTGGAACATAGCAGATAATGAGCACATAACATATCAAAGACTCGTTCCCTTTTATGAGCATATTTTCCAATCCCTATTTTTACATAACAGAAATTACATAAGAATACGAACACATAGAAGAGCAGATAACACATAAGAGTACGTAGCATAGCAAGGGTGTACTCGTTTTCTTTTATGATCACTTTTCAACCCCTATTTTACCATAGCAGAGAATACATGCAGACTACGAACACATAGCAGAGCATAAGACTACGTAACATAGCAGGGGTGAACTCGTTCCCTTTTATGAGCATATTTTTCAACCCTATTTGAACATAGCAGAAATTACAGAGCAGATAATACATAAGACTACGTAACATAGCAGGGATGTATTCGTTTCATTTTATGAGCATTTTAGGGGTATACTCGTTCCCTTTTATGAGCATATTTTCCAACCCCTATTTTAACATAGCAGTTGGCCTATTTTTCCACCCCTATTTGTACTCGTTCTCTTTTCAAACCCAAAACTACTCCAACCCTATTTTAACACATAAGAGCAGAAATTACATAAGACTATGTGACATAGCAGAGGTGTACTCATTCCAACCCCTATTTTAACATAACAGAAGTCGCAGACAATGAGCAAAGATTACAATCGAACACCCACGGTCTACAGATAGTCATTTTAGAGGGTTTATTCATTCTCTTTGATGACCATTTTTTCAACCCCTAATTGAAATTACATACCAGAGCAGATAATACATAAGATTTGTTCCCTTTTATGAGCAATTTTTAGGGGGTGTACTCGTTCTCTTTTATGATTACTTTTCCAACCCCTATTTGAACATTTTAACACAGCAGAAACTTATGAACACATTCTTACCCCCTATTTTAACGTAGCACTGATTTCGTTCCCAACCCTTAATTTAACATAGCAGAAATGACACAAGCATGCCCTCAAACTACTGACAATCGTGAACAAAGGTCAAACTCAAAAACGGAGTCACATTTAGCAATTGGTCATCAACTAGTACATGTCAAAAAGTACTGACCATCGAGGTCAAGGGTCAAAATACTTAAAACCTAATAACTCGAAAACGGAGCCAAATATTGAGGTGCTGTTTCCACATTTAGTAATTGGTCATCAAGTACTACAAGTTGCAAAAGTAATGGCCATCGACTTCAAAAATTTAAAACGCGAATAACTCTTAAACAGAGGAACGTATTGAGGAGCTGTTTCCAAATCTAGTAATACGTCATCAACTACTACATGTTCCAAAAGTACTGACTATCGAGATCAAAGGTCAAATATTTAAGCTTTAATAACTTTAAACAAAGACTATGTGATCTATTTAGTTTTGTACCAAGCAGAGAGAAGTGAAGAATGAATAAATATGACTGGCTTACTTCGAGAAAGAAAGCAAAGATATACCATTTTAACTAGCTGAGAATTTTAAATCATCTTGTACTATTTAAGCAAACGAAAGGATAAATTTGAATGAGCTATTCAATTTTGAACCAACGAGAAATGCCATTTTATCCAGCTCAGAATTTTATATCATTTTGTACTACGTTAATAAAGGAATAGAATATTTAGTTTTGTACCAACTAGAAAAAAGAAGTGAAGAATGAATAAGATTTAGGTGGATTATTTTCTTTTTTACCAACTGGAAAAGAGAAGAAGAGCTACTTTAACTAGCTCGTTATGTACTGTTTAAAGAAACGAAAATTCACTATTTTAACTAGCTCAGAATTTATGTAATTTTTGAACTACTGGAATGTTCTATTTTTGTACCAAACAGAAAAGCGAAGAAAAGCCATTTTAACAACTTCATAATTTCTGTAACGAAAGAATAATTTGGATGTTCTACTTTTTATACCAACGAGAAAAAATGAACTAGTTGAATATTTTATATCATCTTGTACTATTTAAATATACGAAAGAATAAATTTAAGTGACCTATTCAATTTTATATCAATGAAAAATGCCATTTTAACTGGCTCAGAATTTGAGTGGTCTATTTAGTTTTGTACCAACCTAAAAAGGCGAAGAAGGACTATTTTATGTAATTTTGTTACTTAAATAAGCAAGGGAGTATTTAGTTTCGTACCACCGAGAAAAAAACAAAGAAATTGCACCATTTTGGAGTATTCAAATAAACAAAGGACTTATAATTTGTGTCAACTCAAAATCAAGTAAACGAAGTAATGCATTTGAGTGAGCTATTTAATTTTGTAACAACCAGAGAAAAACCGAAGCAGGGTATTTTAGACCATTTTGTATTTTTTCAACAAACAAAGGAATAAATTTATATTAACCAGAAAAAAGCAAAAAAGGACCATTTTATATCATTTTAAACTAGTCTAATAAACGAAGGCATAAATATGAGTGCGACCAGAGAAAATACTGAAGAAGGCTCATTTTAACTAGTTCAATATTTCTGTACAATTTTGTACTACTCAAATTTGGATAATCTATTTTATTTTTGTACTAATCAGAAGAAAATCAAAGAAAGGCAATTTTATACTTTTTTGTACTATTAAAAAACTGAGGATAACTTCAGTAGTCTAAGTTTTTGTAAACATTCGAAGAACCATTTTAAGTAGCTCAGCTTTTTCATACCTAATGTTGCCATGACTATAAGGAAAGGAACAAGTAAATTAGGTATCCTAATCATTTATATCACGCTTAGATTTTTATGCCTTTTTTCGTAATATTTGTACCAAACAGAAAAAAGCTACACAAATAAACAAAGGAATAAATTTGTAATAACCACAAAAAAGCGAACCTCAGCTTGATATACTATTTGAGAGGCCTATTGAATTTTATACCAACGAGAAATCTCATTTCCAGGCCATGTTTTACTATTTAAACAAACGAAGGACTAAGTTTGAGAAAGCGAACATGGACTCAGAATTTTATATCATTTTGTAATACGCAAATAAACGAAAAAATATATTTGGATGGATTATTTAGTTTTGTTTGAACCAGAAAAATTTGATTGGATTATTTCCTTTTGTACCGCCTAGAAGGATCATTTTTAACTGGCTTAGAATTTTATACCTTTTAGAAAAATTTGAACCAAACCGAAAAAGCAAAAAAATACCATTTAACTAACTAATTATTTTTGTGCTAACCAAAAAAGCGAAGAAAGACGATTTTAACTAGGTCAGCATGTTATAACTTTTTTGTGCTACACATTTGAGTGGTCTACCCAATTTCTTGACCATGCTGCACTGTTTAAACAAACGAAAATTGACCATTTTAACTAGCTCAGAAATTATGTAACTTTTGAACTACTGAAATGTTTTATTTTGTGTCAATCAGAAAGAAAAACCGAAGAAGGATCATTTTACCAAGTTCATAATTTCTGTAACGAAAGAATAATTTCGATGCTCTACTTTTTATACCAACTAGAAAAAATGAACTAGCTGAATATTTTATATAATACGAAACAATAAATTTAAGTGACCTATTCAATTTTGTACCAATGAGAAAGGTCATTTTAACTGGCTCAGAATTTGAGTGGTATAAAAAGGCGAAGGACTATTTTATATAATTTTACTTCTCAAATAAACAATGGAGTATTTAGTTTTATACCACCGAAAAAAACAAAGACATCGTACCATTTTGGAGTATTCAAATAAACAAAGGACTTATAATTTGTGTCAACTCTAAAAACGGACATTTTAATTAGCTGAGTATTTTATACCATTCTGTATTATTTCAACAAACAAAAGGAAAAAGCAAAAAAGGATCATTTTAAACTAGTCTAATAAACGAAGGCATAAATATGAGTGAGACCAGAGAAAAAACCGAAGAAAGCCCATTTTAACTAACTGAGAATTTCTGTACTTTTTGTACTATTTAAACAAACGATGGAATAAATTTGAGTGGCCTGTTTTTTGTACTAACCAGAAAAATCGAAGAATGTTCAATTTAGCTAACTCAGAATTTATATACCTTTGTACTAGTCCAATGAACGTTAGAACAAATTTGGGTGTTCTACTTTTTCTACCAAACAAAGAAGAACCATTTTAGCTAGCTGAGTATTTTATACCATTGTGTACTACTCAAATAAACGAAAGAAAAAGCGAAAAGGGCCATTTTAACTAGCTCAAACACAATTTTAACCAGCGCAGAATTTCTGTACCTTTTTGGGCTATTCAAATAAACGCAAAAATTAATTTGAATGGAGTATTTATTTTTCGACTAACAAGAAAGAAAGGTAAGATATGCCATATTAACTAGCTGAGAATTTTATATCATCTTGTACTATTTAAACAAACGAAGGAATAAATTTAAGTGATCTATTCCATTTTGTACCAAGGAGAAATGCCCCTTTAACTAGTTCTGAATTTATAAAAAAGCGAAGAAGGTTCATTTTAACTATTTAAATAAACGAAGGAATATATTTGAGTGGTCTATTCAATTTTATACCAATGATAAATGCCATTTTTATCTAGCTTAGAATTTCTAGTGCATGTTGTATTATTTAAAGAAAACGAAGGGCTAAATTTGACAAAGCGAACATGGATCATTTTAACTAAGTCAGAATTTTATATCATTTTGTAATACTCAAATGTAGATGAATTATTTAGCTTTGTATGAACCAGAAAAAAGTGAAGAAGGTCCATTTTAACTAGTTCAATATTTCTGTACAATATTGTACTACACAAATAAATGAAATTTTATTTTTGTACCAATCAGAAGAAAATCAAAGAAGGGTCATTTTAACTAGCCAAGCAGAAAAAGGAAAGAATTAACACTTTGTACTAATCAAGTAAACAAAGTTATAAATTTGTACTGACCAGAAAAGGAGAAGAAATTTCCTTGTTTTTAATCCTTCACCAAAACAAAAATAGAATCTATAATAAAGTTAATATTCCAAAATATACATAAAAATTAATCATTAAATATGGGCTCTGCCACAATAGCAAATTTTCCCAAAAAACCAATTTTATACTTATTTGTGTTCTATAGTTACCAGTATGACTTTAGGAGTGCTTCTAATGTGCACCAAAGTTCATTATTCGATCTTTCAAATTGGTAACACTCGTAATTTTCACCGCATGTTTTAAGATTTCAACTGGCACTTTGCAAATGTTGCCATGGCTCATGGTTTCTAAATTTGTACATTTTTTTAAGAGTTGTGATTTGTCAATTCATGAATAGTGTTGGAATTAGCATCCAGCAATCTTTCTGAATTTTGAAGACTTGCCATGTAAATATTTGTTTCCTATACCTGCCCTTCAAATACTCGTTTACTGACATGAATCATCGCACAACGAAAGAACTCCAACTTTGCATTCAGGTAATGCCGAAGACGTAGCTTGTATAGTAGATAAGACGAAAAATCAAATGAAAATTCACTTCAAAAACGAAATATGATTGTTGTGTAAATCGAGGGTCTTATGTTTTGTTTTATATTTATTTCTTTATTGTATATTTATTTATTTATTTTCTATTGCAGGTTTTTAGCTAGTCAGACAAAATAGTCATTCGTTTTCTAGCGATTGTTGTCGATGATTCATGTTTGTAAGATTTATAATCAGTATTGATCGGGAACTCAATTAAGTTACACCTCTTTATTAAACAAGTTACCTGTTTTGATATTATGTTCATGGTACAAACAATGTTTTGGGAACAGTCATATTATGCCTCTTTGATATTTTCTATCATTGCTTCTGTTCCTTTATTGTATGTATTTATTATAAAGTTGTATTTATTAAAAATATTTTATTGTTTTTCGTTTGTGCAACACGTAGGCTACATTTCCTGATAATGTTGTGTTCGTATAACACCAATTTGTTATAATTTCATTTGTATTTACGTCACATAGGTCCATAGGTTCTTCATGTATTCTCGTTTAAAATAAATAATTACGTTGCAAGTCTTCAAAATTCAGAAAGATTGCTGGATGCTTATCCCAATACTATTCATGAACTGACAAATCACAACTCTTTAAAAATATGTAATAAATTTAGAAGCCATGAGCCATGGCAACATTTGCAAAGTGCCAGTTGGAATCTTAAAACATGCAGTGAAAATTAGGAGTGTTGCCAATTTGAAAGATCGAATAATGAACGTTTGGTGCACATTAGAAGCAGTCCTAAAATCATACTGGTTAACTATAGAACAAATATAAGTATACCATTGGCTTTTTGGAAAAAATTGCTATTAAAATGAGGTGTCACATGCTATGGTTTTCATGTTTCAAACTTATGACGGATTTCAAAATGGCTACCGTCAAGGATATCCTTACTGTATTACTTCCCTCTAGGCATAATATGTATTACCGAAGCTTTTTATCCACTTATTATCATTAATACGCGGGTTAGAAGCGGAGGTAAGGGACTTTCGCACGTAGTAAGAGAACAATTAAATGCCTGTATCTTTTCCTCAAATGGGTGTATCTCAAAACTAGCTTCACCATTGTCTTTTTGATTAAATTCTATCCCTAAATTATGTATCATATTACCCTATTCCTATTTAAAAAACTTGACCTTAATTCAAAATCGCGGATTTCAAGATGGCTACCATCAAGGTCATACGTACCATACAACTTCCCCCTAGGCCTTCTATGTATCTACATGGTTATTCTTTCATTAATGTTTCGTTTACAAAGGTTAGTAAGGAACTTCTGCAATAATCTCTAATAACGACATCACAACTCTTAAAAATTATATATATATAGCAAACATGCACCATGGCAAAAATTTCTGTCATCACAAATAATACATATATGTCCTCTATCAGCTAGAAAAACTTCATTGAAATCGGAGCCGGACAATTGGGTGATGTCCCTTGTAAGGAGCAAAGGTACCTTGCAGTGTCCTTCGTTTCGATCTGCAAAGCTTTGTGTTTATATAGGCAGTGTTGAACAAAATAGTATTTGTTCTTGAACTTTTGAATGATGATTTATGTTTTTGTGCCAGTGAAATACATATTATACTGAATTTTTATTCAGTATTTCTTTCTTTGTGCCTACGCCATAAGTGGGCCTTCCAAGAGAAAGCGAAATCCACAGTATATTGATGTTCATACATTTGAATTTCCAAACGACAAAAAAGAACAAATCTTAAAAAAAAAAAAAAAACTTTGTCAGTTACGTGAAGGATGTTGATGGACAAAACCAAATGGTGGTCTATTATCCATACGAACGGAAAACCATCATATGGAACAAGAAATTTTGTTTCCACTTTTCACAGCTACTGTTATTGAATTCTTGGTTCCTTTAAAGCAAATACAATTCGATGAACAAAATGTCGCTGTATGATTTTCGTCTACAAATTATATGCCACTTTTGGAAATGAAACAATAGGCCCAAGTAACTTTGCCATTGGATGTACCAAAGAAAAGACAAGCGGAAGAAAATAATCTGGCAACGGAATGTTCTGCTGGCCAAAACGATGAATATTGATAAAGAAATGCAGGAATTGCAAACAGAAGAACATTGGAAATAATAGCACCCACCATTGCGCGATGTGTCCTCGACAGCCTGGATGGGGTTTGCAGCCGTGCTTTAATGATTACCATGACAAAATAAAACTTGTACAAGTTGTTCTGATTTATATATGTGAAAATTCTTGTATATTATATTTCTTTCAGGTTATAAAATTGAAAATAATGAAGGACGCCTATCGGCGTCCGTAGCACATGGGATGAAAAGTTGATGGCGTATGCTGCGGACGACCTTCGGCGTCCTTACAACAATTGCGCAATAAACATATATTTGATGTAAAAGTGTTATATTGTTGTAAAATAAAGCAAAAACATCAATATCCAACAATATTTTTTTTTTTAGCATATCCGACGACCTATGCGACCAAGCTCAGCAGTCAACGTGTTAATCAATCTTTAAGTAAAGAAAGAAAACAACGGAATTTATTTTAAAACTTCTCACGACCGTATAAGTAGTTTTTGTTGTGAAATGTCAAATGTGTTTCTTATTGTGTTCTGATGTGTATGTTAAATTACTTATCTAAAGCAGAAATATGTAATTCAGATAATTTTGAAGTTGAAATATGATCATTTAAATGTATATGTTACTGACGTAATCATTTAGCTTTGAACTTGACAATCCTTCATATTGCGAGGACGTAGGTTGTGGTACGTGCTTTCTGATAATTTGCAGGAGCAGTGAGCTATTCCTCGCACCAAGTCCAAAAGGTAAAAAGAGGACTTATAGTGTTAATCATTACACACAGATAGCTCGAACACGACCGACCACGTTGCGTACCGACTTTCACTCAATTCATCCCAAGTTTGAGTGACAGTTGGCAAAGCATGTTATGTATTTCGGTGGAGGAAGATGATTGGGAGACTTACAATACATATTGGTTATTGAGCACAAGGATAAATAGAAGCGACCTTCGATACTAGCGATAGCAATTTGAATAATCAAATCTTCAATAATAATAATAATAATAATAATAATAATAATAATAATAATAATAATAATAATAATAATAATATGGCGAAAACGTTGGACTCATGAGTGAAGCATGAATTGAGCCCGGCCTCCAAGAATAGTCATCTGGAAGTGTGCAGCTGTCTGAGTGTGAACAATAACCGGGAAAGTTTACTGTATTGGATTATTACTTCAGATAAAAATCTAAATGGTATTACAATCTAAACGGTCAGAACAGAAGTTGGATTGCGGTCTTTCTCTAGAACGGTTTCCTATCACCTCTTCACTCAGGGAAGTGATTTTGTTGGTATGCTGATCTAGAGGGAAGCGATAGATCACATCATTCTAAAGCGAGCTGAAACATCAATGTAGATTGTAACGATGCTGGACACCGTGAAATGCTCTCCAAACTAGTCTAAAACCAGTAACGGATGTTCGAAATCATATCTTCATGTTGTACGACAGTGCTTCCCCATATAACGTACAAACAACAGTATGACTTGTCGTAAGTTCCAATATGAAAACGATCCTCACCCACCATATTTCTCATACTAACAACCACTTCTTTCGGCCCTTCCAGCACTTCTTGGAAGAAAAGATAGTTCTGATAATCGAGCACTTTAACATGTGGTTGAAAAATCTTTTCGCGTCGGAGACTCTGGATTTCTTTCGCCACAGAATACACGGAATCATTAGGTGGGCGATGGCAAAACTGTGTGATTGCAGACGAGGACTATTTTGTTTAAGCAGGTACTGCAATTGATTTTTTTGGAATTTGGAAATGTACTTGGGATGGATATACCATTATCAACAACCTAATAAAATTACAATAATTATTGTACAATAATGTAGTGGGGTGCTACCTCTACATTACCAGTTAATTCCTCAGTAATATATACTTATACATATGAGTCACATGTCAAGAACTATTTCCCATGACATTAATAACTTATTATTTAAATTCTATGGAGAAATAGAAGCAAGTATCAAGATGTCATTTCGCAAATCGAAGAGGGAAAGAAATCTGGTAATTATCACAAAGGCCTATAATACTAAAAAACAAACTAGTCCATCTGCAAGAGCAGTCTCTTCTTGCATTTCATATCTCCTCTTGTCTGATATCATACTAACGAACATCTTTTGACAGTTCCCGGGAATATTGCAGAATCTTATTAATTTCAACCTTTGTTTGTTCCTTATTTCTCTCAATTCCTTCATTCCACTGTTTCTTGCCTTGTAATTTATTTACGCTACTATATTTTGCTTTATAATGTTGGTGAATGAAAATAGCATCTAAAATGACAAATTATAATATGTATTTATTATACAAATAAATTTCAATAAATATCTATTGTATAACAAGTATAATGCGGAAAATGTTCACATCTAGTTGTGTTCTATTTTTTCTGGAGGAAAAATAATATGTATTTACTTAATACTTAATTGTTCTAAATGTCCCTGATTAAGTAACTCATTGATGCCCCAGCCGACAAGGAGATATGATTAACCTAATAGAATATGTTTCACTTTGTAATAAGTAATCAACACATAGCACTCCAACTCTGTTGTTTCTGCCTTTCTAGAACTCAGTTCTTTGTTATATAAATTATGGCAAAGAGCTCATTTGCAGAAAGCCTAATCCCAATTGTTTTACAATGATTTGTTAACACTAAAAGTATGTACCCCCACTCAAAATAGCATCTGAGATAATTATGTCTGAATTGTTCTCACAGTTCGCAGTCGTTACATGCTTTTATAAGTATTTATAGATAATGTTTATAATTCTTTCCCGAGATCAAACATTATGATCTATCAGTTTGATCATGATATCCATTAAAATTATTATGGTTTTTTTATTCTTTATGTTATATTTATTCATTCTGTGGTGTGTATTCCTTTCTCTACACCTTTTTTCTCTCAACCATTATTATTCTTGTTACGTTACCATTAAAGACGGAACGAGCTGTCTGTTGTGAAACGTATGAAGAGTTTCTATTTTCCTCACTGGAGGATTTATTGGTAACCTTTGTAATTTTTTGTTAATGGTCTTCATTAATTCTTAAAGAACTTTGATTTATGCAAATTACTTAATATTAATTTCTAAATTTTTATTTACCTAGGATTTTACCAATTATTTCATGAAAATAATATGTATTATACAGCATATATTATCACATGTTCTTCCCTTGTATATCTGTATATATGAATATTTAAAAAAATATCTCTTTCATATGCGCAGGTAATACTTCTGTACTCAGGAACCTCAAATTTGAATAATATACTTCTCGTATCCTCCTGACGCTCAGAGGAAATCACCTACATGAAGGAGGAGGAATTTTGTGCTCATTTTTTAATGGTTGAATATTTGGGGTGCCAGGATTAGTATTTTGTGAATTTTAAGGTTTTCTGGTTGTGCACATGCGCAGAATGTTCTGTAGAACCATCTCTACACTGGGTATTTAGGGGATAATAGAAATGGGAATTTGTGTAAGGTCTTTAGCATTATGAAAACTGATTAGTGCAAGACATGTAAATGTGGTCTTCTACGTGCACATATTTCTTCTAACAGTACTCATAGTGATTAACATTTTTAATATCACTTTGATCGTGTACAATAAACGAACATTATTTTGGAAAAAAATGTATGAATATAGTTTCAGTTGTAAAATGATACCATAATCTTTATAATTGACAATGTCTGCACATTGTTTACGTTTTAGTGTGAAATCTTAGGGAACGATTACGTTCAGATTGAACATACAGAAATACCTTGCACAAATTCCCATTTCGTACTGTGGAGAAAACCTTACATTCAGGATTTCTGCACCTGAGATAGTTTTGCATCTTTAGCGCTTGGGAAAAACGCCGTTCACTTGCATATCTGGATGCTTTACATGGAAGTGGCTTTTTTTCGCTGTGGCTTGCTGGATCCTAACCTTCGAGATCTCTTTCCTAACGTTGGTCCTGCTCAGGAAAAAATAAGTCCTCAGCTAGAGACATTTTGAATTCATGAAATTTGAGGATATTTATGTGTGGAAGGTTCTTTAGTTCACATTCTCATCTGTACCCAAACCATGCATTTACTCCTGCCAGATTGAAGAAGTGCAAAATTGTTCGAAGTGCCCATTTCTTGTAAATCCAAAGTTACATTCAGAATTGCTAGAACATTGTATTGTCGGAAAGTACTCTAGACCTACTTTAAGGTGAATTCGTGGTATGTTCAGAAATCCACGCAAACAGGATTGTATTTATAATACATCAGATTCTCAGTCACATTCAGATCTACAACGCGAAACACTTTCCTTACAACTATCAATTTTGAATTTATCATATTCTGACAAGAAGTCAAAGGTTATAAAAATTGAGATTTAGAAAATACTAACTTGATTATTGACAATATTATTATTATTTTATGATTGATTTAATTTTTTCCTTATTTCCATTGACATAAAATTATAATATACTATTTTCTGTTTCATTATACTCTTTTCAGCAATATTGAAAGATTTTGACGGGTTGTAGACTCCTAGAACTAAATCCTACGTACCCTGCTGCAAACAATGTTAAATCTAACAAGGTAAAAAAAAAAATCTGTATAATATTCAACAATGTGAAAAACAATACTATATAATTCTATCCTTCCGCAAATATTTTCTCATGGAAATTCAATGTAGAGAGCCCTCTACAACAGCAAAGAAGCTACTCTGCACACCACCAAACACAAAGTTTTTGAATACCAATATACTACACAGATTTTAGGTTATCTAATATATATACAAGTGAGGAATCAGAACTTTTTTGTTGCCATTTAAGTACTAAAATAACTAAATTATCTTAGTGCTACGTGTTTTGGTCGCAACTTCTGCACGACGCCATCTTAACTGCTGTCCAATTGAAAAACGTAAAGAGTTTCTACTATTGTCTGCCTGCAAAAGCAAAATATGAAGTGTAGAAATTACCCTACAGAAGATATCAACCGAGCAAAGCTTGAAATATCCACAGGAATGAAAATGACGTCATTTTTTGTAGAGCCGACTCTACGCGGGGCGTCAGGAGGTTATACTGTTAGCAAAACGAAAAATTGTTTTTATTTAAAATGCTGATTTATGTGTAATATAAGGTAAAACATACTGTCTTGAAATTACTTTATGTGACTCAGTTTATTAAACCGTGATATCGGTCTGTTGAGATAAATATTTGACTAATCCTATAAGGGTTGCAAGGTTTAAAAAAAGTCTGTGATTTTCCTTTATTAAGCACGATGCCGACAAGTTTATAATATATCCACACTTTCTTTAAGTGATAACTAAACACTACTTCAGAACTATTTGAATATGAAATATATAAAAGCGGAATAACTTAGTGTCAAAATCTACTTATTACTTTAAATTTTACTCCCTCTTATTTCTTTCATCTGTGTCCATCTGATGACGAATAATACATAGTCGAAACGATTATAATTGTACCTCTACCATTAACATAAATTCATTTACAAAAAGTCTGAAAAATATTCATTATTCGAATAATTAAATATAATAATGATAACAAACATACTGAAATAAATTTTTCTGACTGTTTGTTTTAATACCGCAATTCCTTCAAGTAAGTATTATTGAAAGAATTTGAGAAAAGTTTCCTTGATATTTGCTCTTTGAAGCTATAGGATACATATTAACAAAACATTTCTTATTTCGCAATTTGTCCTTCCATAGAAAAACTGAATACTCTCCACATGTATGGGAACAACAAGCTAGTTCTGTCTTCAGTGGTAAGGTAACAAGGATAAAAACGGATAAGAGAAATATTGTATGGGATCAAAAATGGTACCATAAATGAGCGTAACGTGAAAAACTGGTTACTAAAAGGAACAAGCAGAGTATAATGAAAGAAAGAAAAAGTTAAATTTGAAAGATACATAATGTCTATTCTACGTCACTATTGCCAGAACCAAAATACACATCAAAAGTAGGTAGCCAGATTTTATCATTGTTGCCAGAATTCAGATTTAAAACGGTTTATATTTATGAATAAAGAATGATCCTTTAATCAGTTTTTTTTCTTTTCTGTCTGTCTGTTTGTTTGTTTGTTTCCTGAACTTATTACATTAACCTATTTTATACTATGTGTATGTTGCTATAGGTGAAGTTACAATCTTGACATATCTTCTTTTTATAACTTGTTTGATTGTCTAATGTATTCTTGAATTCGGGTGTCAATATTGCGCTCCACACTGAGCACGATAAATATTTTACTTATTTAGCGTATCAACAAAAATAGCTTTTCAAGCTATCGAAATGCTTTTCTAAACATTTTTGGGACATACCGAAAGTAAATGTGTTATGCTTTTCAAGAATACGTTGATTTTTGTTGATAATTGTGGAAAGTAAGGAATTCCTATCCAAGTTTTTGCTTCTTTGAAAATAGTTTGCTTTTTTTAGGAACTTTCACCGATCTACTGTTTGATTAAGTCATTTTGTAAGGTACGCAACTTATAGCAGTACTTTTGTCCTATTTGATGTAAAAGCTGTATTTTATCATTGAGATCAATCACGTTAATCAAACACATAGGTTGCTGCAAGTTTCTAAGAAAAACTATTCCCAAGAAAAGTCAAAACCTTGGATAGGAATTCCTTACTTTTTACAATTATCGACGAAAAGATCAAAGTATTTCTTGAAAAGCATAATATATCTGCTTCCAGTATCCCTCCTCCCTCCACGCTAAACAAAAAAAAAAAAAAAAAAAAAAAAGTTTAGAAAAGCATCTCGTGGACTTTAAAAGTTATTTTTGTTGATCTACTAAATAAATCAGCATTTATCGTGTTAAGTGTGGATGTGACTTTTCACATATAGGTCAAACTAAGCGCAATATTAACACCCGAACTAAACAACATATTAAACAACCTAAAGAGTCACAAGAAAAGAATATGTCGGGGTTGTCACTTCACCTAAAGCAACATACACTTAGTATAAAATAGGTTAGCTTCAGGAAAAATCGAAAAACAAAGACAGATTAAAGAATCATTCTCTATTCATAAATATAAACCAAAATTAAATATTGATTTTGGTAATATTGATAAAATCTGACAACCTATCTTTGATGGATATTTTGATTCTCTTAACATAGCATAGATAATATACGTGTTTCAAACTCGACTCTTTCTTTCTTCCACTGTGCTCCGTTCGTTCTTTTTAGTTACCATTTTTTACGTTACTTTCATTTGGTGGTTTGTATTCCTGTTCCCATACCGTATTTCTCATATTCGTTTTTATCCTTGTTGCCTTAAGACTGAAGATGGACCTAGCTTGTCCCACGTCTGAAGATTATTTATTTTTGTCACGGGAGGATATGTTGGTAAGTAACCCAATTTTTTATTAATTTGATTCACCTTCTCATCCATCTACGTAAGTTTATAGGTACATACTTATGAGAAACCAAAAACTACCTTTGTATCTCAGAGGTTCATCTGTTTATTATTGAATCATTTCAATTCACGCGAAGGTTTTGTTCATCAATAGTTTCTACTGCGTCGCTTGGAACTATTTGCTTTACATCTGTTTTGGTGTATTTTCCTATAAAATACAAGTATTTATCAGAGTATTCTGCAAAAGATTTAATTACCTCACTTATTATCACTTTTCAGCTGTTACTACTTGGACCGCTTGGATGTCAAATGATTTAACTACCAAACTGAAATTTTTCCAGGAAAGATCTTTGAAATTCAAAATCTCATATAAATTACACGAAGAGAAAGTTATTCAGTACCAGTGTTAGGAAAGGAAAGAACCTTCATTATTATGGTTTTGGTTGCAACCACAAAATAAATATGTTTTTTTTAATGAGATATTGGACTTCAAAGATGTCTCCTCAAAACTTTCCGTTTTTCAGCTGCACTATTTGGCATCCAAGCGGTTCAGTTCTTAATATTAATCCACTAGCTAGTTAACATTTTGAGCGCTAATTCAGTATTTTTACGGAGTAGGTGATCTTTTGTAGACATCGGATTCCGTATTTATACGCGATTTGATTCAAAATGTATTTCAATGGTTTTGCCCTTTATTATACGAGTTAGCAGTTTTGAAATATACCTTGGACTTCGTAGTTCGAAATTTTGTCAATAGATGACGTGAAGATCCTAATTAATTCCTTGTTACTGCCATGGTTCAAAAACCATGTGCAAATTGTTTGACCGTCAAAATGGCGTGAAAGAGCCTGTCGGACGATTCAATATGCTTCAGTTTAGAAGCGGGATTGAGCGACAGTGATGATGATCTGTTTGAGGGAGAGTTATTGGACAATTGTGAGAATGATCCAGACTATGTAGCAACAGAAATTTTGATGTCAAGTTAGTAACCTTCAGAGAGTAATTCTCATATTCGCATTCATTTTCCTTGCACTATGTGTAAATTTTATTTATGATTTGTAATGGTTTTTTAGTAAGAATACAGAATATTATATATAAAAATCAAGAGCAAGCTCTAAACTTTCAAACGGTGCATGTTGTATTATTTTAGCCATCCTAGATTTTGAGATATAATTTTCTAAAGGACTGCAAAAAAATCCAGCATTCTTGGGAAAGCCTGCACTTCAGAGCCCAGCACTCAAAGTGTTGGTCCTAATTAATAGGTCATTATATAAAAGTTCAAGAAGATTCTTCAATATCATTAATTATATTCTAGCTGTTACTTTTTCACTCTAAATTCCCTTTTTTTATAATAGTTAAAAATATTACGATCAACTAAACAATAGTTTGTATGTTGAATATATAAATGTTATGTTATTTTAAAATACTTATTTTCAAAAATGATAATTCTTTTCTTTCCTGTTTACTTCTAGATATTAAGTTGTGATATTAAGCAATGACTATCAATCTCCATGACGACACTGTAACCAGATAAAAATTGTAATAATTTTGAGAGAAGTGTGTGGTCAAACATTCTTTAACAATCTGTGAAAAATATATATGTTTTGGAAAATAAAATGGAGCTCGTTATGTTGTCTTTTTCTTGTTATTGATGATAGTGCTGTCCCATTTATGTTCTAGGTTTTTCTTGTCTAATTTCAGTTTGGGGTTTTCAGTCCTAATAATAACTATTCAAAAACGCTTCTTTCAGTTTGTTGGAACAAAGATAGAAAACATCTGTTTTTTCTTTCTTTTTTTTCTTTTTCTTTTTTACTATTTTACATTTATTTACAAAGTATTACATGTTCCCAACGATATGACTGAAAATTCCATAGTTTCTGCAATTATAGTTGTATTGCTTTTTCTAATACTGACGGAAGAGAATGCAATTGGAAGGGGAGTTCTACAAGGATGCTCCCTCTCACCAACACTATTTAATGTCTATCTAGAAGAAATAGTGAAAAAGAGTTTACGTGATGATGATGGCATTTCGATAGAAGGTAGAGTGATTAGATGCATAAGATTTGCAGACGATATGGCGCTTGTTGCAGAATCTGAAAAGAAAATCAATAAAATGTTAGAAAAAATGAGAAAGGGCTTTGAAGAATATGGAATGAAAATACATGTTAGAAAGACAAAACCCATGGTGATTGGAACGAAGGGGTCTGTGTCAAATATAAAAGTAGGAGGGGAGAAAATAGAACAACTGAATAGTTTTCGATATCTGGGTAGTATTCTTAGTAATAACATGAAGTGCGAACGTGAAATAAAAGCAAGGACAGGAATGGCGAAAGAATCCTTTAGGAGGAAGAAAAGTCTGTTTTGTGGAACCTTGAATAAAAGTTGAGAAAAAATTCATAAAATGCTTCGTGTGAAGTGTTGTACTGTATGGGGCGGAAACGTGGACATTACGTAAAGGTGACGAAAATCGACAGGAAGCCTTCGACATGTGGGTGTGGAGAAGAATGGAAAGAATTAGTTGGGTCGAGCGGAAAACGAATGAGAGTGTGTTAGAAATGGTGGGTGAGAAAAAACACTTTTAGATAGTATTAGGAAGAGGAAGAGAAACTGGTTGGGACATTGCCTAAGAAGAGATTGTATCATGAGGGACGTCCTAGAGGGTATGGTGGCGGGAAAGAGAGGGAGGGGGCGAAGGAGACTACAATTAATGGATGATATAAAAACAGAAAGATCATACGCGAAGACGAAGAAGTTAGCGGATGACCGTGGAGCATGGAAGCTTCTTAGCTGCGGCAAGTGACCTGCCAATAAAGGCAGAATACCTATGATGATGATGACTTTTTCCTAAGCATTAGTATTAATAAACTACTCTTTTTCAACAATTAAATAATTAGCAAAGTTCTTTTTGATTAAATTTATATTATTATTAGAGAAGAAACACCTCATCAACTTCCTTTTCAGGTGGTAAGCTGCCAAGGACTGTGCCATGTTAGATGAAAATAGCTATGTGCTATATTAGGGAATATGTAGAACGAACTTCTTCGGAAACGCAAGAAGTGTTTCTTCCTACCTTTCAAATAAAATCAAGGTTTCTTGAATTCCAAGCGCCACTAGCCTTGATAGCATTGAAGTGAGAAAAGAAATTAAGAAGCTTGTTGTGTTTTCTTTGCTTTTCAGCCTCTCTGCGATTAGCAATAGCTCCCGTGTTCATTAAAGATAGAGAGAGACTTGAATGAGCGTGTGTATCAGCGGACTTGAAGTCCCATAATAACCACTTATTTATCCATGGAACCTATGTCACACATCGGGTCATTTTCTATCCGAACGACTGCAGTCAGAAAATTCACATATTGAAGGAATTGTAGCAGTGTTAAGGTCTCGTAGTATTATACCTTTAACATTAACGAAGGAGTGTCGGGCGGTATCTAACAGCGTTCTTCATGCATGAAAGGCCATGTAGGCCAAATTGGTTGGTCTGATTCCGTCAAGCTGGACAACGATGAGGATCACAAACAGTTAAACCTAAACGTAAGGCGAAAGCAAATTGAAAGCCTTCATTTGGCAAATGAAGGCCTCTAAAGTGGGAAAGATATTGTGATCAACCGGATTCGGAACACAGATGATTGCTGAATTAAGATGCAATTGATGAGTAACAAAATGACTAATAACGCCTTTTTGCGAATTTCTGAGACGTGTGTATTTTTTAAACTTACTCATTTAATATGTTCTTTCACTTTTGTGGAAATATTTCTCTTTGTCATTCTCATATAGTACTTAATAGAGTCACAAAAAAAAATGCAGATTCCACAAGTCAATTTATCCTTGAAACAGTTTTTGGATATTGATAAAGAACATTCAAAACCCTAGTCTCATTTGACGCAAAATTGATTCCGTATTTGTAGTCTACTTTCTGAAATTCCTAGCCAATAGAGTAAATAAACCTACTTCTTGTCGATTTGCTAGCTAACAGGTTTGTTTTGAAAGTCTCATATTACTCTTTTACGTTTTTCCGGTATGTTCACATTTTCTTTCCTAAATCAAACAGTATTGTATGGTTTTGTGGGAGATCTTTTTCTCCTGTAAAACTCGCAATGCTCCTAGAGATATTTTTTTCAAACATTCACCTCTATGAGATAGAATTATGACAGTTCCTTATGTAAATAAAAAAAAGTCAGAAGTTATCCTTTTTTCACTAAAGACTAAAGTGCAGAATTTGTTGTTTTAGTAAATGTGAATGTCTAGAAAATTGAGACCGTTTTTCCATTCCTTTTCCGTGTATAATTAAATAATTGTCAACACAGCAGTAATACCTGACAGATTTGAACTCTCTTTGCTTAGAGTTTTAGTGTTTAAACTGGTCCATCACAATATTAGCTAGCTGGGAAGGATAATAGACGACCCAAGCCAAAGTCATCTATTTTTGTATGAAAATTCGTTCTTCAAATTTGAAATGGCTATTATGTAGGAAAGTACATCTAAACTAATATGAATGTACGAAAGTACACCTAAGCTAATATGAATTAAATTATTTTCCAGGGTCGCGATAAAAGCTGTTTGTGAACAAGGACCCTGCGTGGATTAATATGATTCAAGAATAAGTAGATGAAACCTTAAGGTAGAAATGTAGTTTTTGTTTCTTTCTTTGATATTTCTTTGATGAAAAGCATTCTCAGAAATTACAATGAGTTTTTCCTCTGATCGTGGTTCGTACATTTGAGATTTCATCCTAACCGCTGAAAAACCTTTCTGTACTAATTTGTGATGATTTTCCTAAGAAAGGTTTACTTAATTATTAAGGTTTTATAAGTAAAAATCTTTAAAAGGAAAAGGAAAGAGAAAATACTATTGTATCATTCTGAAGTTTGCTAAGTCTAAAGTCTAAATTTTATTATTTTTTCATAATATTGCGTTTTATTTCAGTAATATCTTTGTAAATCCTGGCATGCTGTTCATGCCTCGTCAGTACTTGCTTTCGGTCTGAAACCACTAGTATAATGCATGATCTTAGTCAGACACAGTAAATATTGTAAACTTTAGAAAAGCGTTCAGGTTTTGAATTTATTAGCATTTCACACCCACGCTGTAACACAAAGACTTAAACATAGTTAATTGTATAACGTTAAACACTTTTAAACAGTGGTTTTGTGACAACAACGAACGGTAGTTGAAGAGGTGGCATTATAAAATCATTAGTGCAATTATCGAGTTACGAAATATAAAACTTTATAATTTGGAGATTTCCCAATTGAAGAAAATAAATATTTCATAGTCAAACATATTAAAAATATTAAATATGACACAGAAAATTTATAAGGCTCTTGAAAGAAACTGTATATATTCTGCAGGACTAGAAAATGATAAATTGGAATACTAAAATTGAGTATCTTCAGAATTTATTTCACGTTTCTTTCCTCTGGGAATTGAATCCATTAGATGACTATTAAAACTACCTGCTACTCCTACTTCCAGCTGTGTATCAGATGCAAGCTCTAAAAATCTTCTGGAGTTTTTTGTCGGATCTGCCTCAGGTTAACTGTCTCTTACAGCACACTTCAACTCTAAACATATGTTTTCCATGGGATTGGATATCTCCTCCACGAAACTGAGAGTCAATTGAGTTGAAGTTGAGCTGTCCTACGTCCTACGAACCATTACTCAACCACAATCGAAAGTATATATTGCATACTAGTCTTGCTACAACTGAATTAAACTTGATGCTGAATATACTCGAACAGATGACTCGATGATTTTACTCATAATTTCTAACAACTGAGGATAATCCAGATGTCCATAGAAACATTTATAGACTTGGTCGAAAAATTAAAATATATTGATTTGCTAGTAAAGGTAAGTGATACTTCAAAAATTGAAAGACGAGTCGATATATCCATTAACGTATAAATACAACGAAAATCATATGGTATGCATTTTGTATCATACTCAAAACAAGAAAGACACCCTTGTGATTCTATTATGTGTAAAAGAAGGAATTAGAATAAACTAATGATGGATCAAAGACTTAAGTAGATAAGTTAGTAATCAGATAACTAAATGGAGAGCTCGAAAATACTTATGTGATACATACTAATAATACTTTTACTCAAAACATGCAATAGATAAATATTAGGAAGATTGTTCTACTCACGACTCTGTTAAAACAGAAATTCCAGCAGAAGATACATATTTTGAATTTCAGAATTATCAATATACGATGAAAAAGCCATTTGCAATTTAAGTTGATTTTGAATGTTTCCTGAGTCAGGTTATGGGTCATGAAGAAAGTTATCCAGAACACGTATCATTTACGAAAAATATCAACACCATAAGCCATTCGGATTCAGTTATTACATTGTAAAAACTGATGAAAAAACTGTTAATGTTGTGAACAGAGCTGAAGATCCGGCTAAAAGTTTCATAAGAATGTTAAAGAAAGTAGACAAATATATATCAAATATATATAAACAAAATAATACTTTACCCTTAATACGTAAAGAGAGAAAATAATTCAATGAATCTGAACATTGTTCTTACTGCAAAGTAGAATATACTAAAGAAAATCATATAAAGTTAGACATCACGATGATATAACTTGAACGTTTGTGGTTGCATTATGTAATAATTATAACTTAAACGTTATTGTACCTAAGTTTGTGCATTAGGTTGTACATAATCTGACTGGATATGTTTCTCACTTGTTTTTAAATGAGCTAAGGTGTATTAAGGAACAAATAGGTTAATATATGATATAGAGCAACGATACATATCGTTCAGTAAAAGAGGTTACAACTATCAAATTAATATTCATAGATTCCTTTAGATTTCTGGTATGTAGTTTAGACAAGTTATCATTAAACTTAACAAAGGAACAAGTGGTTCATACCCAATGCTTCTATCCTGACGAAGAACAATTTAAACAAGTAATAAAGCATGATGTTTATCCATGTGTTTGCAAGTGATTGGAGAAGTTTAGAAATAGGAAATAACCACTAAAGGAAGCATTTTTCACCAAGCTTACTAACACACATATATTAGTGAGAATGCAAAGAATATGTGGGAAACATTTGAAGTTAATAATCACGGACACTATCATAATCTATATCTAAAAACGGGTATGTTGTCATTAGCAGATGTGTTTGAGAACTTTATAGAAACATGTCTTAAAGCTTATGGTTTTGATCCTGCTTGGTACCACCGGTTTTAGGTCGGGATGCGACGTTAAAGATGACAGATATAAAATTAGTGTTATTAAGAGAGTTCGATATGGTGTTAATGATAGAAGGAATAAGAGGCAGTATGAGTCAATGTTCGAAAAGATATATAAGGACAAACAATAAATTTTTGGACGATTACGAAGAGAATAAAAAATAGTTTTATCTTAAGTATTTAGACGCAAACAGTTTCTATTTATGGGCTATGAATCAATATGTACTGTGTAAAAGATTTAAAGGGTTAAGTGAGGAAGAAATAGAGTAGATTTGACAAAGATTATAAATAATTCCGATACTGGTTATATATCAGAAATAAATCTTCAGTATCCAAAAGAATTACATGACTATCAAAAAGACTATCCATTAGCTCCTTACAATATATCTCCACATGCTTAAAAAAATCAAAGTTATTAACAAGTCCCTCTGTTGAAATATATGTGAATCACTATCGAAATCTAGGACAAGGTTTGTCACTTGGAATAAACTTAAAAAAATACATCGGGTAACTGAAATTGAACAATCAGATTACTTAAGAACTATATAGATTGAAACGCACATATGGTAACTATAGCAACAAACGCGTTTCAGAAAAATCTTCTATAATCTCATGGATAACAGTCTATTCGGGAAGACAATGGAAAATATTAGAAAGACATGTAAGCCTATAAAAATAGATTGTGGTGCAGCAAGAATGGAAAAACTAATTGCTCATCCGAATTTGAAAGGTAGAATTGTATATACAGGGAAGCTATGTGCGGTTATGATGAAAAAAACGAAATTGACTTTTAATAATAGTATATATAGTGTAAAGGGTATCTTATAGCTACCAAAGTTTATAATGTACAACTTTCATTGTAATGTAATAAAGCTGAAACATGAAAACAAGATCGAGGTATATTATACAGTTCGAAACGTATTATGTTTGTCATATTCAAAGAAAAATATACAAAAATATGAAATAATATATTGATTACTTCGACACAAGTGATTACTCTCAAGATAATAGATACAAGATATAACAGATGAGTAACAAAATACTTGGTAACATCAGGGATTAGGTTAAAGGCACAATAATATAAGAGTTTGTACGTTTGAGAAGTAAAAGTAAAATGAACTCAATAAAAGCACCTCAAATGGATCTAGCAGACAAAGACTTTATGAAAAATCCCATAAGGAAAAGTCTAAGAAAGAGGAAGGTATTAAGGAGAGTGCTATATATAGAGGACGAATGCAAAGAATGCTTGTTCAATAAAAGGAATACTGTAAGAATGTTAATTTAATTAGGAGTTATAGGCATGATATATTTAGCGTAGAATAAATAAGTTAGCATTAAGTTGTATAGGTCAAAAGGAATATGTTTCAAAGGATTAGGTACCTACAATACGATGGCGATATTATAATAGAGATATACATATAATTTAGTTATAGTTTTAGATATTAGTATTTATGGATATAAAATATTTTCTCCAGTGATAGAGTATCTGTTAATATATTATGGAGCTTCATTCAATGGCGTTTTAAATTTGTTCTAGCTCTAAGGTAAAAAATTAAGATTTTAAAAATATGACATTTTACATTAGGTTATGAAATTTGTTAATCCATACAGAAAATCATTCGAAATATAACAATCCCTGTTAGTTTTTAATTTTAAACATTGATCAAATTGAACCTATTTTATTAAGGATTTCTCAAATGAGTACATATCAAGAACTCATTTTTTTAATCAGAAAATTCCATAATCTTTATTTATGGAGATATTGAAACTTAGGGGGTTCAAATAACCATCTTGAAAATATTCGGGGTATATGTGACATTTTCTCAAGTGAGTTGACAACATTTTAACAGTTGAGTTGAGTTAAGTGAGTTGAGTGACTTAACATTTCTGATAAGTTCGCGATGTATGTTTGCACAAGGTATACGTTGATATTAGCTATTGTATAGGAATGATGTTCATTCTTAAGTAAGAATAGACGTCGTTTCTACTCGATGTTGCATGATTACTCGTACAGCTTACATATACAAAAGAGAAAGTGAGATTACTTAAGATATAACTTTGTTTATTCTCGTAATACTCCGTCACTGAGATCGCTATCTGGTAGTTGCTTCGGTTGACTGAGAAAGGTTACGTAAGCTCTTATGTTTTTATTCTGGTTAGTTGCGTCATTAGTTGTAGTTGGTTCAAAGAGATTGATTATGTAAGAGACGATGTTTTCTAATCTTATTACACTGCCTCAATAGCACGATCTGGCGACTACTCTGTAGCGAAAGAAAAGAACCAAATGTGTTCGCGGTTTGCGTGAAAGATTTTGCTTGTAGCAAATCACGTTCTGCCCACAAGTTGTTTGAGAGTCCGATCTTTGTGATTTTAAATACTACAAAGTAATATATGAATTCCGTATTTCCAATTATCTTTAGTGGCATTTTTAACAAATTATGTTGAACAATTTAACTTTTTACATCAGCATTATCAGAGACGTATTTAATAAAGAGTATACATTAGCAATCTTCAATAGCACGGATGAGGGACATATATCATACAAATCTACGCACAGAACACTTAACTTCGTTGTACATTAGGAATTGTAATCATGTAAATGATTTTACATTATCCTTCTGTATTGAATATTATTAGTTAAGGTGCTTTGGGGGGGTAAGTTCGGTTAGTTATAGCGCCAGCACTGAGCTTGCTGTGCAGTTTGCATTCTAGTTATATAATTTGTCTTGAGGCTTACCTTTACTATTATTTAAACTAAGATATTAGGATTTAACAACTTATTCTGATATATTCACAACTACTGAGGCAAACTTATGTAAAAGTCAATAGAATTTTTTTCAATATTTTATCAGTTCCGGAATTAGATATTCCTCGTTCAATCTTATCATTGACTTTTACTTCTCGCACAAGATCTCGCAATTGTCTCAAATCATCATCACTAAGAGAACTAATCTGCAATAATTTTGTCTAACCATCTTCTGAAGGTATCTCATATTGAATATCTACACTTTGGAAATAATTGAAGTATTTTTCTAAACAAAGGTATAAAGAAACAACTTCTTCCAAGTAATCAAAGAACATGGATGAAAAGGGAAGAGACTATCGCTATCTTCTGAAATCGTTTCTTCGAATCACCTTCGTTTCTTCAATTATCGGTCATTCACCTATTAAATTCCAATTGACTACTTTTCTTAAAATTAATCCTTTCAATATATCTAACAATTATATTCTACCTTTAGGAATATAATCATCAAGCAATCTATATCGCATTGCGGAGTTCATTCCACTAAGTTCATGCCACTCAGATTCAAACCCAAATAACCATAAAATATGAAGGGAATAAATTATTGGCCTACGAAATGGCCTAGTAAATTAGTAAGGCCGTGTCTACGATACATTTTCTGATATTATGGTACGTTTACTAACTGGCATAGTAAATAATGAGACAAATCTTTTAAAAATCTCTTCCCAAATCATACTAATTTCAAGTGTTTTATGTGCTTTGAAATATAAACTGTAGGGATCATTAGCCTCGAAAAGGTAGTACGATTCAAAAGATCTCCAATTGTATATAAAATGTAAAAAAATGATATCTTAAGAATAGTCTTCATTTCTGGAAATGTTTCTGCTAAAATTTCTCTAAATTTTTTTAAATGTATATTTGAGAGTTAGATTACCTTCAACTCCAATGATGTATCATATGTACAGCAAGTTGTCTAGCATACTTCAAATAATTGGCTTTTTGAGCAGAAAATTTTCTACATTCAGAAAATGTAAGATTCATAGTTAACCACATTGTACAATAAACAAAATGTTTAGGTGTTTAACTATTAATCGTAGCAACTTGTTGATAACAGTTACGCATTCCTAAATATCAATGACAATTAGCTTGCCTTCTATTATCATAAGCATACTGTCTCTGCTCCTCAAGCTCAACACGAATAGAAAATTGGTCAATATTTTTTACACTATTGGCATATACCTCCTAACTTGTTTTCGATAAGTTAGAACAACCTATGTTATTATCAGAATGTTTACCTAGATTCTCCAACCTTAAATAATTTTAAACTCTAACATTAGAAAATGAGGACAAACTCATTGGCACATCACCAAAGCTTAATTATCGGAAAATCCTGTAGACATATAGTTCAATATTCATTAAGATCTTCCAGAGTACCAATCACAGAATCATTATACTGTGAAGAAGATATGAATAATATCGTAATTATAAGTTTACTCATGAAAAAAACCAATAACTAAATACCGTAGGAAACTACAAAAACAACAAGTTTTAGTAGTATGGAAATAGATGTACTGCACAACCAATTTGCACGGTATTAATCAAAACAATCACTACATTTCTAAAACAATTTTTGAATCCCATCACCCTACAATATTCAACGCATACAAAAATAATCAACATGTATTTCTTTATTTGGGCAATGGTGCGAGTGTCAGGGTAGAAACAACCCTTAGAAAGTTAGGGAAGGTCTTGAAGCACAGACATTTAATGCAGAAGAAAACATACACCCGGGAGGGAGGCTAGGATAACTGATTCGGAATCTGACGTCAAAATTAGGAAATTCAAGTTGACGGGTCAAATATGGTGATTACAATTACAAAAGTATTCTGGTCTGAAATGGTTTGCGGTTAGCCAAGAACAATCATAGTAGGGAGGATTTAGCGCGAGAAGGTTGCAGACTGATTTGAAACATTTTTCCGTACTTATTTTAACGGTATGTTTCATAAAAGTGAGTCTCTTCACCTCTCACTAAACGGAGTGCTTATTGAAAGTGAGCCCCTCGTCTCTCACTAGTCGGGATGTTTATTTAACTGATTTATAGTATATTTGAGTCCCGAGTTAAAAATCAAAAGAGTTTCCCAAAATAAAAACCATTCCTGCAGGAACAACTGGACTCAGACCTTGATATATTCTTCTTTGGGTCCTGGAGAAACTTCTTGAAACATTTTTCTAATATTGTCCTTCTTCATAACATAAATTTACATATCAGTAATAATACACTGTAATTAACGTCTAATCACTGTTTGATAATCAGTTTTCTTCTCCCACATTTTCAACTATTACTAGTTATATGTAGTACGGAAACACGTATTTGTAATAAAAGACACCTGTTTTTGACAATCTCCTAACCTTTTATTTCAAAAATTGTGCAGCATTTTACATTTTCTCCGCAGCTGTTGCTGTAATAAGGTGTACGTTGTGTAAACTGTGTTTATGCATAACATCTCTTTACGGAATATCATTACTGAAAACATTTTCTTAATCAATTCTTAATTATAACAATTGAAGATATATGAAACTCTGACATACTGACAAGCGAGGGGACTTACTATAAACAAGCACCCTATATAGTAAGAGGCGCAGAGACTTACTTTAATCAAGCATCTCGTTAAACGAAGAACAGAATGATGTTTAAAATCGTTCTGCAACATTTTCGCAGTAACCCCTGAAAACTATAAATGTTCTTTGCTAACTGCAGAACACTCACAGAACTTCTATTCACCATATTGGATCCATTATTTTGAATTTTCTAATTTTGACGCCAAGTCCTAAATCAGCTGTCCTGAACCCACCTGGCAGTAAGTTTTCTTCTACTTAAATGATTGTTTTGTCACTATGCTTCAAACCACCCCTACGTTGAAAAGTTTGTTTCTACCCTTAAACCCGATCTTTCCCGAAATAAATAGAGTGTCGATTATTTTTCGACGTTCTACAAGTATTTAAAGTTTAATTCAAATCGGTGAGTTATATTTAGGTAAGTCTCCTTCTGAGATAAACATCTTATTCATAAATGTTTAATCTCTCTCTGAAATTAACCTTTTTAAATTAAAATTTATTTACAACATGCATTTTATATAACGTTTGATAATATAACGCTTTTCTCAATATTCACTGTTGCTCCCGTGCCACAAAAAATATAAGTTGTTTAACATAATCTTTTGTCGTGCGGAACGTACATGGACATCTCATGTATAACTCGATTGTTTGGTTGGTTCGGATTTTTACATGCCTTTTGAGCACAGAATCATTTGAAACGAACTTCGGCCTTATCGTCATGTCCGAACCCCTTCAGTTCCCGCTGGGAATGTTGTTGATTTCATTTTAGCGTTCCTTTCACCAGCGAGTCTATATAACAATAAAGAAAGCGTGAGTATGTGCAGCGTTTCTCTTGCCAACATGTGAGGTGGAAGTGGTCGAATCAGAATCACAATCTTAATCGTCCTTTTTAAAAATTTTATCCGAGAACTGGAATTGAATCTAAATTATAGATATAGTTCTTTTGATTTCAGCGTGCTAATAGATAAGTAGTCCCCATCTCTTTCCGGCTTTTGAATCATATCAATATAGGTAAGTGAAAAGTACAAGTAACATACCGAAATAGAACATTTCTATTTCTTCACAGATAATTTCAGTAAAATTAGAGTTGCCATCTTTCGGCGTTTGCCGGGCATGTCCGGCATCTTGTGATCTTTCGATATGTCCAGACGTCATTTCAATTATTTTCGTATAGTATAACTTTTAATCGTATTTCTATTTGTTCAATATTTTGCTTTAAAAACTTGTATGTTTCCCAATTGCCTTAGAAAGCTGTTCTTCATTGGTTTTTAATCAAATCTTTATTAAAATTAATTCTCGAAAATGTGTCGAAGTCTAAACTTCAAATTTGATCTCCTCTAGCTTGGAAACTAAAAGCCTACACGGTGCTATAGGCCCTAGTGTTAGAGCGTTCACCTCTGGTGCTTGGGGTCCCGGGTTCGATCTCTGCCTCCGCAAAGTGAACTTTGGAGTGGACAAACACCGTGTGCGTGGGTTCCCTTCCACTTTCTTTATCCCACTGTTTTATTCATCACTCATCAAATTCTTCTTTAGCCTAACCGGAATAAAAATTGGACGTAAAACTAGGGATAGGCACGAGCGAGTTTGAGCGAGTTTTCATTGAAACTCGAATCGACTCGAAACTGAAATCTTTAAGCTCGACTCCAGAACTATTGTCGAAATATTTCCTGCTATGTGTGGTTTCAAATACTTTCTTCAAGTATCCTACGTACAGAATATAATTTTTATCAATGAAACTACTACTACTATAAAATAATAATAATTATTATTACAACAACAACATGTATAAACATGAAAAATAGATGTTTTGTATCTGAATACTTAAAACGAGTTTACTGCCGACCTCGGTAGTCGTGAAGTCTAAGAAGCAAGGACATCGTTCACAAGGTTCTGTGTTTGAGATCCGGAGGAACAAGTAACCCAGCTTGAACAAAAAATGTTGAAAATTAGAGGGGCTAGTCACACATGTTCAAAACTGCTTGGTCCGGGTTTAGGGTTCTCAGCGACTCGAGCTGTACGGCTCACAGCCCATTCCCTATCCAGCCGAGCCAATAGCTCACCCACAGAAACCAACATGAGACGAAACAAACGGAGCTGATGGCTCACTTGAGCCGAGCTGTGCCTCATCTCAACCAAGCCAGCTCAAGCTGTTCGCTCAGTTGATCCGAGCTAGGCCTGTTAACATCACTACACGGGTTGGGCATTGTGCTTCTTCTCAAAAGTTTCACTGTACATATCTCAGCCTTGGTAGTGAAGACTACAGTATATACTTACGTTAGTGCTCGCGACATTTGAGGCTGTCTCGTTATAAAAATCCATTGTCGTCTTGTTAATCGAGACGAGGCGAGATGCGAGCAGTATTTCATCTCGTGAGCAACACTAAAATATTCAATATTTCTTCTTACATTTCTTATAGCTTTCGCTTTCCAGTCTAATCAGGCATTGATTTCAAAACGAGTTAAAACGAGCTAAACGAGCTAGCCATTTTTCAAACTCGACTCGACCCGAAATTTGACCTCAAAACAGTAACTCGACTCGAATTCGCTTCGAGCTTCGAGTCAAGTCGATTTTTAGCTCGACTCTTGGCCATCTCTAGTTAAAACTCAAAGATTTCATTTTTAAAATCGTCCACATCATAATATTTCATATGAGTACAACATTGACAAGATTTATAACCATGCCAAGTTAGACTCAGATCGATGAGTTTGGCTGAATTTGGACCCTTGATCTTTTAGAAAATAATCAATGAAAGACGTAACGATAAATAGAAGTTTTTAAACTGTTTGCGTTATTTAAGTACTTAAGCATATAGAGTAGGCTTAATAACTCATTACATGTGAGAGTTCTTTGTGTAGAATGAAAATTTAAAACTTGGTGATGAGTGGTGATGGACATTTTTTTTAGAAATAACAATAGCGTTGAAATCTCCAGTGAACTTTATCAACTTATAAACTTTATTTTGCGATTTTAGCAGTATGGTAATATAGCGAGTAAAGAGTGTGTTCTTTAATCAACGCTTAGTGGGAAAAAGCTCATTAATACAGTCAGTTACGGAATCAGTCATTAGTAATACATGTAGGTAGTTTCATGCATAAATTATGAAGAATTTTACAAATACTTGTTGCAACAACATAATGCAATACTACGGTCAAAAAATGCTGCTGAGGCAAGTACAATTTTGATCCAAGAACTAATGCAGATTCAACATGATCCACACGAATATAAGGGAGAGTGTTTTTAAATTTAGATTTAAAAAATGTCCATCTTTTTAATAAGAAGTCAACTATTTTCTGAAAGAATGTCCACTGTTCGGCCATTTCATGGAATAATCTTACAAAATGAATAGCAAAGAATGAAATGAGAACAAATATTGACCAGTTGGTAAGTTTATTTATATCGTATAGTCCAATCAAAACATCCAATGCCGACTTCCCACTACCGCATCAGTATATATATATATATATATATATATATAAGTATGGTTCAATTTTCAAATTTTTTAATCAGAACAGAAGAATAGCTCAAAAGCATTTTACATAAGGGGTCCAACTAACTATACATAGCGCAAAGTATTTCCATAGCAACAATGCTAAAGTGAGATTGAATAGAATTTTATGACATTTAAAATCAAAAAAACTTACATCTATAACTTATAACTTATAGCGCTGTTTTTGATTGAACAGATCTTTGTTGCATCCAAATCGGTCCATAGATGGCTGAATGATGAGAAGTTAAATTTAAATGTACTGACTCGCTGTTAATATATATATATATATATATATATATATATATATATATATATATATATATGCATATATATACACATGCATTCAGTTAACAAGCAAGTTCCAGTTGAGAGTAAAGCAATACCATACTTGTACACGAGATTTATGATCATTCTCCTTCTTTCTGTTTTGAAGTGTGATTAACAATACAGTTTGTTTTTCCTTCTCCTCACGCCAACATACATATATACATTAGCCTCTTTCTTCAATATAGCTTCTAGGTAGGAGTCGTGAGAGGGCGCTATACCAATGACGTAGTCTCCATGAACGAGACAACGTAACACATGACGTTATTGAATCCATGACGAAATATATCTTGGGTCTCTTTCTCTCTTCCTCTAACAGAACTTTTAGCTAGCAGTTGTGAGAGGGCGCTGTACCAATGACGTAGTCTCCGTAAACGAGTCAACGTAATGCATGTTGTCATTGAATCCATGACGAAATATCTCTTGGGTCTCTTCTCTTCCCATCAATATTCAGTGATACTAGAACTAAATCCTAAGTTGTAAGACAAAAATTCTAAAAACAGGTTTGGAAACTAATTGTTTTTAACATGTTTTTCCAGAATTGTTAAAATTACGAATTAAGCTTTGAAACTATTACCAATGAATCACAACCAAATAATGTATATATGATAATTTTTTGAACACCTTAGCCAACCCTGTCATCAGTGGTGTATTGGGGGCCTCTATTTTTAAATCGTTATAGCTCGGTTGTTTACAAACCGATTTTCAAAATTCCAACGGCAATCAATAGAGAAATAAGTCTGCCATTTTCTCAATGTACTGGGAGTTGCATAACTCTCAGGAAATTATTTTGAATTTGCTGTAACTTCGCTAAATATTCAACGATTTCCAAAATTCAAACGGCAGTCAATAGAGAAACAAATTTACTATCTACTGAATGTCTTATAGGTTGCATAACTCTAACGATATAATTACAAAAGCATTAACAAGCTTTCTTATTTATATATAAATTTTTAAAATTCAAATGGCATTGGTTTTTGTATGTCTAAAGGTCTTAATTTTAGGGCCTTGTAACCATAAAACTTTTAAAATTAATTAACTATAATTTAAAACATACTTAAAATCAGTGTTGGGCAAATTTCAATTGAATTAACAATTAACAATTAATCTGTAAATTTAATTGTTAATTGCAATTAACAATTGAAATAAGTAATGGTTAATTGTTAATTGCAGTTGGCCATTGAAAAAGAGAATCAATTGCAATTGATCAATTGATTGAAAGTAATTGCAGTGGAAAGTAATTGCAATTGAATTCTGTAATTCAATTGCAATTGAAATTAATTGGCAATTGATTCAATTGCAATTGATTTCCACAGCAATTACTTTCAATTGATTGATCAATTGCAATTGATTTTCACTGATTAATTTTCAACACTGTAGTTCAGGGAGGGCGTGGGGCAATGAAAACTTTAGCCACGACTAATTGACTCACCACCAGTCGTGACCCACGACCCACCGTGACCCACTCTGACCCACCACCCACCATAAACCACTCTTACCCACTCTGACCCGCAGACCCACCAAAACCCATTGTCATCAACTCTGACCCATGATTCACGCCCTCTTCTCTACTGACTAAAGAGTTTAATTTTGTAATAAAACAAGCCTATAAAATTATCACTCATCGGAGTTTGAATTTCCACGATCAATCGCTCAAGCACCGCACTAAGACAATAACGGCGGATTTGACCTTTCTAATATAAATAAAATAGAATTTGTTCGTGTGTCTGTCTGTCTATCTTTGTGCGGCCTGTGGACGAGACGACTGGACCGAAACTTTTCAAAATTTGGTCCGGGTAGCTTGGTCTAGGCCCCAGACCAAGACGAAGAGTTCTTTTTTAATTCCTTACTAGGGGGGTCTCCAGGGGACGTTTACCGGTACCGGCCTGGGGACAAGAAAAGTCAACCGAGAGTTACCAAATTTTGGTCAAAGATACCTTGGTCCAGGTCCAACCCCAAGGCAAAGCGTTTTCAACAAAATTCGAACCAGGGGGTCTCAGGGGGGCGTTTACCGGGACATGTAAAATTAGAACGATATCAGTGTCGATTTCATAGTTTTCGCGGTCACTGAGATCAATGGTGAAACTCCGATCGCATTAACTTCCAAATTCACCGTGTTCGGCTGCGGGCCGTGGGTCAACGCGGGGGGGGGATACCAAAACGTAAAAGTAATCCAAAATGACCGATATTAGTGTCAAATTCATAGTTTTCGCGGTTGCTGATATCAATGGCGACATTACCATTAGCGATGACTTTCAACTTTATCCACCGTTGTATGCGGGCCTTGGGTCAACAGAGGGGGGAATTCCGAGACATGTAAAAATAATCGAAAATGACCGATATTAATGTCAAATCCATAGTTTTCGGGATAGCTGAGCTCCATGGTGAAACTCAAGACGGCGTTTACTTTCATATTTAGCCCCCATCAGCTAAGAAACGGGGGCATTATAAAGAGGATCACGAGACATGTAAAAATAATCCACAATGACCGATGTCAAATCCGTAGTTTTCGCGGTGGCTGAGATCAATGGTGATACTTTCATTAGCGATGATTTTCAAATTTAGCCACCATTGTATGCGGGCCGGGAGTCATCGGGGGTGGGGAGTTGCGATTTCCATGTAAAAATAATGGAAAGTGACCGATATTAGTGTCAAATCCATAGTTTTCGCTGTCGCTGAGATGAATGGTGATACTTCCACAGGCGTTGACTTCCAAATACAGCCCCCATCGGCTGTGGGCCAGAGGCATTGTTTTTTTCAAAATTGGAACCAGAGGATTATAGGGACTTTTACCGGCATATGTAAAAAGTAGTAGAAAATGGCAGATGTTAGTGTCACATTCATAGTTTTCGCGGTATTGGTTGGGGTTGGTGGGGGCCAGAGGAGATTTTTTCACAATACGAACCAAGGGGGTCTGAGGGGTGGTTCACCGGGACATGTAAAAGTAGTAGAATTTGTGTCAAATCCATATTTATTGGGGTTGCTCAGACGTATAGTGACACCCCCGATAGTGTATACGTTCAAATTCAGCCCCCACCGGCCTTCCCAATGAAAACACATGTACATTGTTGGACACATATTCACACAAAATATATCAAATTTTAGAATTGTTTCTTAATTGTTCTCCTGTTGTTCAATTCGTTTACATTGATATTTTATCTGATCCATGCGAAGAACGGGCATAACAGCTAGTACGAAATGGTAAAGTGTTTGTTATGGAACAAATTACAATGAATTCAATTATATAGATAATAATTATAATTAATAATTATTTCCTTGTTGAATTATAGATACTTTTCAGTGGAAAACTGAATAAAATTTAAAAGTCCCAAATCAACGTAAAGTAGACCAACGTAAAGGAAAAATGTATAAAATTTTCCATATAATTAAGCTTACAAACTTAAATGGAAATTTAGCTTAATTACATGGAAATTTTTTGTGTCGTTTTGTGCGCCTATTTTCTCGTTTTCTGCGTCACCGGAAATGAGTCAATGTTATCCTACAAATATGGCGGAACAAGTTAATGCTGTTCCGTCAGGAACGATTTCGAGGTCGTTTCCTTCACATCATCTTGTGCGTGTTTTCTACCGTTTTGTAAACCTATTTCCACGTTTTGTGAATCAATGGTAGTGTGTCAAAATGGGCATTCAATGTGGGAAGAAAAATGATCCTCTCTCCCACCAGTATCGAATTTCAAGGTCGCTTTTTCGCATTGTTTAGTGCATGTTTTTACCGTTTCTGCGCATATTTTCACGTTTTGTAGGCCAACGAAAGTGGGTCAAAGACGACCTACAAATATGGCAGAAAAAGACATATCCATTCCACTTTCAAGGTCCATTTTGACCCTCTCCCACTGATGCGCAAAGCGACACAAATCATGCATAAAAATGTGAAGAAAACGACCTCCACATTCGATGGTGACGGAACAGCATTACGTTATTCCGCTATACTTGTAGGCCATTTTGACCCATTTTCGTTGTCGCACTAAAGTGGAAATAGGAGCACAAAACAGTACAAAGCAGGCACTATACGATGCGAAAGAAACGACCTCCAAATTCGATAGTGGCGGAATAATGGCTCTATTTCCTCACACATTGATGGACCATTTTGACGCATTTCTGGTGATGCTCAAAACGTGGAAGTAGGCGAACAGAACGGTACAAAATACACACTAAACGATGCGAAAGAACCAACCCCGAAATTCGATAGTGGCGGAACAGTGAGCCATTTAACTCCCACTTTAAAGCCCCGTTTAACTCACCTCGGGTGATGCACAAGACGAGAAATAGGCGCAGAAAACTTAAAAAAAGGGCACTAAACGATGCAAAAGTAACGATCTAGAAATTCGATAGTGTCGGAACAGTGGGTCATTTTCGTCACACATTGGAGACTCATCTTGGCACACTTCTGGTGACGAACAAAACGTGGAAATAAGGGCACGAAACAGCACGAAACATTCACTAGTCGATGCGAAAGGAAGGACCACGAAATTCGGTAGTGACGGAGAAGTGGGTCATTTTCGTCACACTTTGGAAGCCCATTTTGACACACTTCTGGTGACGCACAAAACGTACAAAACAGGCACTAAACGATGCGAAAGAACCGACCCCAAAATTCGATAGTGGCGGAACAGTGAGCCATTTAACTCCCACTTTAAAGGTCTGTTTAACTCACTTCCGGTGACGCACAAGACGAGGAAGTAGGTATAGAAAACTTTTTTTAAAAAATAGGCACTAAACGATGCAAAAGAAACGACCTAGAAATTCCATAGTGTCGGAACAATGGGTCATTTTGGTCACACTTTGGAGGCCCATTTTGACACACTTCTGGTGACGCGCAAAACGTGGAAATAAGGGCACGAAACGGCACGAAACATTCACTAGTCGATGCGAAAGGAAGGACCACGAAATTTGGTAGTGGCGGAGGAGCGGGTCATTTTCGTCCCGCATTCGAGGCCCATTTTGACCGTCTTCCAGTGACGCAAAAACGTCGAAATAGGCGCACAAAAGGGTACGCGGTGTGAAATTAACGACCTCGAAATTCGATAGTAGCAGAACTCTTGGTTATTTTCATCCCATCTTGGAAGCCCATTTTGACCCACTTCCGGTGACGCACAAAACGTGGAAATAAGGGCACGAAACGGCACGAAACATTCACTAGTCGTTGCGAAAGGAAGAACCTCAAAATTCGGTAGTGGCGGAGCAGTGGGTCAATTTTGTCCCACCTTTGAGGCCCATTTTGACCATCTTCCAGTGACGCACAAAACGTCGACATAGACGCACAAAAGGGTACGCGATGTGAAATTAACGACCTCGAGATTTAATAGTGGCGGAACTCTTGGTCATTTTCGTCCCACCTTGGGACTCATTTTAACCTACTTCCCATGACGCACAAAACGAAAGTAGACGCACAAAACGAAAGTAGACGCACAAAACGGCACAAAATGATGTGAAGGAAACGACCTCAAAATTCATTGGTGCCGGAAGAGCAATAATTTGTTCCGTCATATTTGTAGACCCATTTTGACCCACTTCCGGTGATGCACAAAATGTGGGAATAGGCGCACAAAGCGACACAAAACACGCACAAAAGATGCAAAACAAAGTACCTCGAAATTTGTTGGTGGTGGAACAAGTTAATGACGCCGTGAGCACCAATATAAGTATATACTGTAGTTCTTACCAGGGGGCGCGGTGGGTCAGTGGTAGAACGTTCACCTCCGGTGCTTGAGGTCCCTGGTTCGATCCCAGCTCGCGCAGTTTGAACTTTGTGGTTGACAAACACCGTGCTCGTGGATTTTCTCGGAGTTCTCCTGTTTCCTCCCACTTTCTTCCTTTCATTCATTTCCCACCATCACCGTCTCCTTTAGCCTAACCGGCATAATCGTGGGACGTAAAACTAAAGATTTCATATCATTTTTTGTAGCTCTTACTACCAAGGCTGAGCCGACTGCACGGTCCAATTTTTTAGCCAAAGTAGAAGCCCAACCGGAATAGTGATGTCAACCGGCCTGGCTCGGTTCAACTGAGCGTACAGCTTGAGCTGGCTTGGTTGGGATTACTCATCGACTGGGCTCAATTGAGCCAATGGCTTGAACCGGCTCGGTAAAGACGAGTTATCGACTCGGCTCGATTGGAGCCAATGGCTCGAACCAGCTCCGTTGAAACGAGTCCATAGGCTGCGTTCGAGTTAGCTTAACTGAGCCAATGGCTCGAACCGGCTCGGTTGGGGTAAGCAATCAGCTCGTTTCGGTTCGGCTAGTGTGAGCCTTCGGCTCGAGCTGGCTCGGTTGGATGAGCTGTTGGCTCGGCTCACTTTTCGGTTCGGCTCGATAAGTGAATGAGCTGTGAGCGAGCCGCTTGAGTCGTTGACAACCCTAACCCCGGGTCGAGCAGTTTTAAACATGTTTGGCTGGAGTCCCATAACTTCTAACAATTTTTGGCTCGAGCCCGAATACTTGCTCCTCCTGAACTCAAACCAAGAACCTCGTGACCGATGTCCTTGCCTCCTGAAGATTTCTTGACTACCGAGATCGATAGTTATCTAATTTTACAAACCGCCTATATTCCATGTTTATACAGGTACACGGTGTTATAATAATAATTAGTTATAGTAGTAGTAGTAGTATCATTGATAATTATATTGTCTATGTAGGATACTTGAAGATAGTAGTACTTGGAACTACACAAAGGATTTAGCTCGAATTGGCTCGACTCGACTGGAAACTCGATCCGAATTCGAGTCGAGTGGGGAAATTTTTCGAGCCAAGATCTCGAGTGGAACTCAAAGATGTCTGCTTCGAGTCGAATCGAGTTTTAAAGAAAACTCGCTCGAACTCGCTCGTGCTCATTCCTATTGTATGCATGACGAGCATATAGAGTTCTTTCGAGGGGGATAGAACCATAAACATAATATATTTAAAAAATACTTAGTTTCACGGCTTTCTTCCCAGAAGGGGGGGAAGGGATGGTAGGTATGCAGCATTTCTTATAAGTACCTTATTTAAAATATGTAAAACAGTAACAAGTGGACAATACAATATACACACATCTTCTTATCTTCAGTTTTAATTGCAGATTTCAATTGCAATTAACAATTACAATTAACAATTACAAGTTTCAATTGTCAATTGCAATTAACAATTGAATGTTTCAATTGCACCCTTTGCAATTGACAATTAGCAATTAAAAGTTTCAATTGCATGGTGACCAATTAACAATTAACAATTGACGAAAATTTAATTGCAAATTTTATGATTGAATTCAATTGCAATTGAAATTATTTGTCAATTACAAATTGAAATCAATTGCAATTGATTTTCAGAGCAATTACTTTCAATTGATTGATGAATTGCAATTGATTTCAATTGATTTTGCCCAACACTGCTTAAAATTATAAGTTTGGATACTGACAATGGAATCTCCTGCTAACTTCGTTCTCTATGGGAAAAAAAGATTTCTTAAACTCTGTCTTCTGATCAAAATTCAAGCTGAATAGACAGCCGTTAATATCAAAAACTACTTCCGTTTAGGTTTGTTCATTTCTCACAATTACATTAAAATTATTAGTAAGAATGAACTTCTTTTCGGGATCCATACTAACCACTCAATTTTTTAATTTAGAAAAAAATAATCATTTTTGTTATTTTTGGATTCATTTCTGAAGTAAAACCGATGTATTTTATATCCATTATCTAAATCTTTCAAACCTTCATACTTACCAAACAGCTTATATTTTTTCATGCCCTTCAACACTTGCCTAGTATCATCATTATATCTTTGTGGTAATAACGTCTTATATTTCTCATCTAAATGTACTAAAACTCTTTGACCATTACTTGCGTTTGAATCAAATTCCATAATGTTATCTCGTACGATTTACCTTTTTCTAACTCATCTAGGCGAAGGAATCTCAATGCTTTAACGTCATTTTTCTTATTCAAATAAATAGCCATACCTTATTTGTTATAAGGAAAATGTTCGTTTAATGAAAAATTCATAAAACCGTTTTCCATTTGAAATTTACGTGCAGAACTCAAAATTTGGATAATTATCTTTTAGACCAGTGTATTTGATTTTTATTCCATTTTAATGATCTCATCAATCATTTTATCTGTTAAGTGTTTTGTAAATCTAGGTGGAAGAAAGACCTCAAAAAATTCGCATTCAACTAAAATGCTCTTACCAAACTTAGTTTTAATATTTTCCATTTTCACAATCTTATATTCTGTATCTAATTCTAATTCCCTTAATCGAATAATTTGTTCCATTTTCACAATCTTATATTCTGTATCTAATTCTAATTCCGTTAATCCAATAACTTGTTTTTGCTCAAGACTTCCAAGTTTACTTAAAAGCTCGATATGACTCGCCATCGTATTTAATACATGAAAATCAATGATCACTCTTCAATTTTTATCTTTAACAAAACACTTTTTAATCATTTTTGCTAATTTTAGAATAACGTTTATGGAAAACCTCAATAAACATTACAAAATACATTTAACTATCTAAAACTCTTCTATTACTTTCTCATTCTTAGGACCATATGTAAAGTTGTTTTGTCCAATTAAAATAGCATAGCATATAGTATTATCAGCCACAGCTTCTGCAAAGTCTACTACAATCTTTATGATTGTTCTCTCATTTACCGATACATTCTTCCTTTTACTACAATAAATCACATACATTGGCCTGTTATCTATAAACTCTTTAGGACCATAGTACATTTCGGTATTACCACATGTTATTCTCTAAAATGCAGTATAATCTTCGTACATCTTAAAATAATCTTTTTTAACAATGTCTAAGTTTCTTGATTCTTTTGGAAATATCTCATTCCTTCCATTGTTAAGATAGATATTCTTTACCTTACAATGATCGAACTTACTTGCATCTGCTGTTTGTTTACCACTTCTATCAGTTTGGAATATTACGACTACGAAATCAGGCATATCAAATTGTCTAGAATTAAATTGAGTAGTAACATCGAACTCCAAGAAAGAACCTACGACAGTCTTCTGAACGCACTGATAAGTGTGGAATGAAAACATGATTTTAGGTTCTTTAAGAATATTCAACTTTAAGTGGCTTTCGTAATTAAATTCGTATTCAATAATATGCATTCTTATCTCAATATTCTTTATTGTTTTTTTCATCATGAGTAGCTGTTGCACCTGCTCCTGTTTCAGCCCATTTGTACAAGACATCGTTATTGTTATTAGCTTTTGTAAATGTTATTCTCAATCCACCTTTCCACATAACCTCTTTATAATCACTTAAAAAGCCTGGAATTAATCTTAATGGATACAAAACGCTAAAGTTCTTTCGTAGACCAAGTGTATCATCTCTTTCAAATCCTGCTTGTTTTAGATATTCAACTTCTGCTTTGGAAATGTTTAGTGTTCCAATAGCTGTAGATGTTATTCCAGGTAGTTCAATTTTATCTAGGACAACTCCATGCTTTCTAACCTCAATTTGGGAAAAGAAGAATGGTAAGAATTTATCTACAAGTTTTATAGTATCATTTGCATCAAATGTTCCTCCAGCTTATGCACCAACAACTTCAAAAGTCAAATGACAATCTGCTTTGTATTGATGTTTAAACCCATCCTCCACCTAAAAATCAAACTCAATATCCTTGTTAGCTTCATTCAAATTATTAAAAGTTCTTGTGTTAGGTTTAAAACTCTGTAACTCATAAATCTCAATACTATCCATTTATTACAAAGAAAATCTTCAAACAACTGTTTTATGAAATGTACCCATAAAAGAACTATGCATAATAAAATTTAAAATAACATTTAAACTTATAATTCCTATCCTAACTTAACGTTAGCAGTCATAGCAATACCAACTCCAAAAGCAGCTAATCGTTCACCAACGGATGCATAACTACTAAATGCTTTATTCCGTGCTTTAGTTTCTAGTTCCTTATCTGTAATATGACATGACTCTGTATCTTTATCGTCTCTTTAGTTTATATCGTGTTCTTTACAAGCCTCATCTAATGTGTTAATACTTTTATCTTCTCTTTCTAACCTTTCTTGTAGCTTAGTGCCCGGACCACATTACGAAAATACAGGAATTTTTAGCTCAACCGGTAATTTATTAATTAAGTCATTTACTAACCTTTTTACAAGTTTCTCATCATTCCAGAATCGTGCTGGTAATGTATTTAAGATCTTAATATAATAACCTATACCCTTCGGATCATTAGGAATAATTTGCGAAAGTTTATTATTAATCATACTCACAATACCTACCTTCTCATTATAAAAGTTTTTATTACCAACCTTTTCTTCTCCATCTATAACTATTAACCGATCAATTAACTTTCTCACATCGTAGATCCATATATATTCTTTAGGTAAGTCGTTATATATTTTTATTCCTTCTCCAGACTTTGTGTTTTCTTTCTTGTTGGTGTTGGAGGTAAATATAGCTTAATATAATCATCCCAAAATATGCTTGATAATATTATTATACTTATCACCTCTATTAGAAACTACTTTTTATCTCGATTATATTTTTGGACGGGAGCATCTGATTCTATTATTATTTAATTGTACTGTTCAAAATCGACATCATCATAATCTTCAATGGTTTTATAGGTATTCATCGTTAACAATTCCCATAGACCCTCTGTTCCTTTATGAGTATTACCATTAATTATCAAATCGTCACCACTCACTTTAACTTCAGAATTTCTTATCTTATTTATTATTTTCCCATGTTCTTCAACAGCTCTTGTTCCAAGTACACTATCAATTCTTTTACTACCAAATTTTGTTGCAATCTTACCAAATGATTGTGTTGCTGTTAAAGGCTCTATTCCTTCCACTTTGTCTTTAATTTGTTTTCTAATTTGTTTTATTTCTCCTGTTATAGGTGTATCACTGCTACTTGGAGAACTATCATAAGTTATCTTTTAGGTGTTTCTAGTAGACTAGGATCTATTGAAGCCATCTTATGTACAGCTGGAACAAATCCAGTTATTATAATTTTGTTCTGCTACTTCCTTGATCTTGCTAGAAAACGAACAAACGTCAATAAACGTCAAAGAACATCAATAAACATGAAAAAAGTCAAACGTTTATAAAGTGTTTTATTTTGTTCCTATACTTACCATTGTTTACCTTCCTTGTCATATCAATTACTATAAAACCATAATCTTCTTGCCAACATTTTGTACATATCTCTTTAAATTTATCATAAGGTATATCTCTTCCAACAAACTAATTATACACATGTTTAAGATTAGTATCATCTTGTCTAAATACGCATAGGAAGTTAACGTTATCTCTTATAAGCTGTCTAGGTACTTTTGAATATGTCTGTGCAGGATAGAAACAGTCTAAATGTCTATGTCAACCTCTCGTAAAGTGATTTCTAACAGTATCTTGGTTCTCTAAAATGTAATCGTCAAACACAACAACAGAGTATTTTTCACATTCATCAATAGGTACAATACAATAATTACTGCTTAAGAACGTTGCTATTTGCTCCTTGAACTTTAGTTCGGTTTTTTTTCAAATCGTTCTTTTAATCGTTCATACTTTGGCTGATTCATGCTTTTAGAATATATGTAGAAGTAATTATTGTTTAACAAACCTGGCTGTAATAAGAAGTTAAGTAACAGAAAAGACTTACCACAACCAGATGGACCCACAATAGGACATCGAGTGTCATCAGGTATAAGTTCTCCATTTCTTTTCTTAGCTGTTGTTTCTTTTATCATCTCCTTTACATCCCAATTAATAGTTTTCTTACTCATTTATTATAGACAAAATCGTTAAATCACTTAATGCCAATACCTTTTATGATCTTATGTCTTTAATTTGTTCTCTGATCTGATGCAACGTATCTTTTATATATTCTTCATCCATTTCGCCATTTAATATTATTATCATCTCTAACTGTTCTTTAAATGTGTTAATACAAGTGTCAATGGCGTTATTCATCTTTTTCTTTGCTTACGTTTAACTTAGAAGACAAACCTGTTATAGTAAAACTTCCAGTTGCAAGAGACGTTTTAATATTGAATAAATTGTTAGAGGTATAAAAATATTAATAAATCCAGTTGTTGCAGAAAGCATAACTGATAACGTAATCAAAGTGTAGTATGCATATCTAACAATTCGTAGTTTTCTCTTTTTCTTCTTTAAACTGTATTCTAACTTTTGAATGATATCTTCTATTAACTTGATTACTTTCTCTCTTGGAATATCTCTAGGTAAATCGAATTCGTTCATTTATTATATAATAAGTGGCTAAGATATTAATGTTAACTAGTGATACTTCTGTTTTAAAGAAGAAACTCCATTACCAATTAGACAACAGTAACAACTATTTAAGTATAGGACTAGTTGGGTTTTACACAACATACTTAACTCCAAACATTACACAAAGAAATAATAAATTAACATTTTGTAGCGATGATAATATACTTTCAGAGCTGGACTCTCTTATGGTTCAACCTGGTCAATATAATTTAAAAGTATTAGAAGAATAAATTCAATCAAATCTTCCATACTCCACCGATTCTTTTAAAGATATTAAATTTACTGAGGACAGAAAGAACAATATAGTTAAAATATTTAACAGACATTGTGACATAATTTTAGATACCATTAATACTGTATTAGGTTTTAGTGAGAAAAACTTAGCTAGTAACATAGAAAATGTTGGAGATAAGGTACCAAAGTTTCATCTGTTCGATACAATTAATGTTCACTCTAATATAGCAAATGGTATGTTTGTTAAAGATAAGGAGTACACACATAGAGAAACAGGCATAATAGCATCATTTAAAACAGATACTGAGTATAAAAATAGTATTATTTACGAGCCTGCTTATCCATTATTTTTCCCTGTATCTAAAGACAAGGTTGATAATTTTGAGATAAGGATAACAGATGAGAATGATTCCTTAATTGATTTTGGTGGAGCTGCATCAACTGTACTTTTACAAACTAAGATTTTCTCTTAAATAAATAGGAAGATGTGTTCTATTAAAGGTTGTATGTTTAGTGTTCCTTACAACGAACTAAAGGATTTAAATATTGATCATGTATTAACAAAGAAACAACGATAAATCTAAGAAAATTAAAGAAGGTAAAGGAATGGATTTAACTCTAACTACAGCACAAATGAAAGAGATTAAGAAAGAGCATGTGGGTGGTTTTATCTTTACAATTCCAGCCATTCTAGCAGTTTAGAAGCAGTTGGTTGATTAGCAGATGGTGCAGCAGCGATTACTAAAACTTTACTTGATGCTAAGAAAAATAAACAAGAATTTGAAGAACAAAAAAGACACAATAAGGCTATAGAAGAAAAACAAGGAACAGGTAAACAGAAACAGGTAGAAGTACTAAAGAAAATCAAATACATAGAATATTATGATGATGTCTTTCTAATACACTATCATCTTACCGATCAAAAATCATTAAAATTACAACATATGGGAGAAACACTTATAAACGAGTTCGAAAACTTACACGAGGTCTTTAAAGAACTGTTTCCGAAAAGAGTATTGTTTATTAACTTAAAATGTGTTTTTACTATCTGTTGAAAAAGCATGATGTTCATGTTGATATTGATTTTAAACACTCACCTAAACAATTAGAGATGTTAAAGAAATGTTTTGAAAAATTAGGATGGACATTTCCTTTATAATAAAATGAGCATGGATATATTTGGTAATGTTGCAGATAGAAAAGGTGATGTTAATATTAGTGAAGAAAAAATAAAATTGTTGGAGAATTTATATGATATTGTAACCGTAAGTCAACTTAGATAATAGAAGCTCAATTAGAGAACAATAGAAAACGATTTTAAAATGTATTAGAAACGTTTCAAGACACATACATAAAGAACGATTTTCAAAAGATCAGGATGGATACTACTAAGCTGATTATGCAGAAAGAAACCATATCTCTTTTATATCGATTGAGAGCTAAAAACGTTTAGGAACCAATCTTTAGAATGTTTAATCTCTCTAATGGCTACAAATTTCTCTATAATGGCGCGATAATAAACATGGAATTATGTTTGGATAAATACTTTTTAGAGATATATTTGAGTGATGCTTTGATTGAACAGTTTCCTTTTAGCTTTAAAAAGAACGATATAATTACAATTAAACCAAATAAAAATTCTGCTATGGAAGAAGGACAATTATTCTTTATTGTAATGTACATAGAAAGAGAGCTTTCGTAAAAACATTTGCTATACAATAAATATGGATATTTTTGGTAACATTAAAAGCAGAGACAAACATTTGCTACAAAAAAGAGCTTAAATTTAAAATAGAAAAAATTTTTACATCAAATAACACATCCTGGTTTGATTTTAAGAACAAAAGATTGGTTAATGTATCTAATGCTATTGATAAACAAGATGTTGTAACATTAGAACAGCTTGAATCAGCAAGACAAGAATTTAATTTACATACGCGAAAAGAAATTGTAGAATTACCATATCGATTGGCTGAAAATGTTGTTGGGAAACCAGCCTTTTTTGTATATAATTTAGCTGCCGCCTACCAATTTCTTTATAAAGGTAGGATAATGTATATAGAATCAAGTTTTAATAAATATCTTCAAGATCTATTTTTAAAAGAGACACTAGTTGAAAGTTTTCCATTAGATTTTAATATGTATGATCAGTTAAGAATTAGGCCATCCAAATATTCTAAATTGAAAGAAGGTAAATTATTATTGATTATTATGTATATAGAAAGAGAAGATGAAGATGAAAAGCGAATCAAGTGATGATGACGATAATGTTAAGAGTTTAGTATTAGGTAATGGTGATGAATATTGATTTTTTGTTGATTTTCTATACAATAAATAATAACGTTAATGTATTGTGTTAAATGTGAGAAATCAACAGATACGAAGAAAGATAACATTAGAATTGAACAAACAAAGAATGGAAGATATCTAAAGAAAGGTATATGTAGTATATATGGAATTAATAAAACTCAATTCGTTAAAAAGAAAGATTGACTATTTGAAGGTAAAGGTGTTAGAGAAGACATTATAGAAGAACTTCAGAAATCATCTAAAAAAAGTTTGAAAGACTAAGTGTGGTTGTAAAAGGTATCAATCATCTTTGGCAATGTCGATCATCTTTGGCGATCTTGTAGAAATGGATAGCGGAATATTAAAATGTGTTTCCAGATTAAATAAAGACTATATGTATTTGCTAACGATTATAGATGTGTTTTCGAAATATGCGTTTGCTATTCCTGTTCAAGATAAGAGTGGTAAGAATGTTACAAAAGCATTTGAATCCATATTAAGAACGAGAAAACCTAGTAACTTACAAACTGATCAAGGCAAAGAGTTTTACAATAAAGAATTTAAGAAGTTGATGGGGGAAAATAAGATTAATCATTACTCAACCTATAGTGGTAAGAAAGCTTCTGTGGTTGAAAGAGTCAATAGAACACTTAAACAAAACATGTGGAAGAACTTTACAACACAAAGAAATTATAAATGGATAGAGATATTACCAACATTGGTTAGTGAGTATAATAATAGAGTAATAGAACAATTGGCTTAAAGCCTATAGAAGTTAACAAGAAAATGAGCGAACAATAGTGGAAAAAGTATATAACAAAGAATATAAGCGTGTTAAACCCAAATATATATTAGGTGATCATGTTCGTATAAGTAAATCCAAAGGGTTATTTGAAAAAGGATATACACCTAATTGGTCAAAAGAAGTATTTGTTATTAGCGAAGTTATTCCATCTAATCCACCTACGTATAGTTTTAAAGATTTAGAAGAAGATGTGCAAGGGAGATTTTACGAACCAGAACTATTAAAAGACGAATCATAAAGATGAATACTTGGTGGAAAAGGTGTTGAGAAAGAAACGTCCCAAAGTATACGTTAAATGGTTAGGATTTGATGATTCACATAATAGCTGGATAGATAAAAGTTGTGTTGTAATGTAAATATAAATGTCTTCTATGGATTAATAATCATAAAAGGCTAGTTTGAATGAGATAAGGGTAACGAAACGTTACTCTTCAAACAACAAAGGGGGAGATTCGTTCTTATTAAACAAATTATTCCAGCCATCTAGCTGAAACACAAGTGGAACAATTCGTTCCTATTAAACAAATTATTCTAGCTTAAACAATCATTCATTCTAGCTTCATTTAAACACAACCATCATTCATTCTTGCTTAAACACAAGTGGAAAGCTTCGTTCCTATTAAACAAATTATTCTAGCTTAGACAATCATTCATTCTAGCTTCATTTAAACACAACCATCATCCATTGTAGCTTAAACAGATGTGGAACAATCGTTCCTATTAAACAAATTATTCCAGTCATCTAGCTTAAACACAAGTGGAACGATTCGTTCCTGTTAAACAAATTATTCCAGTCATCTAGCTTAAACACAAGTGGAACAATTCGTTCCTATTTAACATACAAAGGGTATTCTTACATTCGATAAATCTAACTGGTAACGAAATAAAGTTAAAAATAATGATTTTCTATATAACAAATATGAGTACTATTGATAGTTCTCCTAGTTTAAACGATATTTGCTACGAACAGATTAAAGACAATTACTGGTATGGCATTTTTGGTGATTTCAAATTGGTTATAGATAAGAGTAGAGGATACTTTAATGCCACAAAACTATGTAATGATGGAGGTAAGAGATTTCAAGATTGGATAATAAATAAAGAATCAAAAGAACTAATACAATACTATAATGAAAAAATTAACAACACAACGGAAAAGAGCAATGGAGCACTTTTGCTCTGTTGCTCTACATATTTGGTAAAAAAAATGAGATAAAGAAACAACATCGATCATCCCAGGAACATATGTATATAAGAAAATAGTTCTCGCTATAGCTTTATGGATATCACAAGACATCTATGACAAATGCTATGATATTATCGAAGACTATTTTGTTTCTAGTTTTGAACAGATTCAAGAAGACCAAAAAGAGCTGCAAATAAGAGTAGGGAAAATAGAAAAAACAATGGAGAGATTGAGAATTCAAAACGAGGGTTTAAAAGAAATTGTAGCACAATATACAGACGATAATTCAAAAGATAATTGCCTAATCATATTCAAGAAGAACAAACTTAATGATCCTTTCCCTTATTATGCTATCAGATGCCAAAAGAGAAGTTTATATAAGCCTCTTAATGAAGCAGAAGAAGAATATCCGAATCATGTAATAATATACGAAAAGTTTAGAGATACTAACAGTATTAAGCTATTCAACCTAATGCAGCAAGAACTAGATATTCGTAAAGATAAGGGTAATGAGTTTTGGACATCCTTATCAGAAGAAGATTTGGTTAAAGAATTTGTTATTTTATATGATCAGTTAATATATGATAATGAAGGTTACGACTTTTATGGTACATTAGCCATAAAAGGTAATTAGTTAAGCATTAAACAAACCATCTGTTGTAACAACGTATTCTAAATTGAATATACTATCTAAATCGGAATTATCATGATATCTTCTTATTATAACTCTCCAATCCACGAAATGTCTAAATAAATATATAAACTCTACAGAGAGGTTTTGACAAATTGAAATGTTATGCCAATGAACACTGTCTTTGAACTCTGCAATAAATCCTTCTATTAAATTCTGAAACATTGTAATCATTGTCCAATCTACTTTGTTAGAGTAATCTCTTATAAGGTTTTCTGTTAATTGTTATTTACTACATAAGCAACACAATAAAGTTTATCTGCATGTTTTCGTATAAAGGCTTCAGAGAGTTTGCTTTCATAAGATATACCACCAAAATCAAATTTATCTATAAACTCATTAATAAAATCTTCAGATAGGTTTTGATTTAACGATACTTCTTTCTAATGAACTCTATCTGCACATTCTCTTGTAAAGTCTTCTGATAAGTCTTGGCTTTCCGAAATAATCTCCCAATCAACTTTATCAGCCAATTCTCTTATGAACCCTTCTGATAAATTTTTCCATGAACATATTTCACTCAAATTAACTTTCTCCTGATATTAACATATGAAGTTTTCTGTAATGTGATCATAGTTATATTCCTCCTCATAATCATCTTAACCTGTAGATAACCATTGTTCGTCAGTCAGTGTATCTAGCATCTCATTGGCAAGTTCATAACGTTTGCATAGAGAATGTTTTGTATAAGATACGAGTTCTTTTCTTTATTAGCTTTCTTCAACAAATGATCTAACATACCTATGGACATGCTAAAATTTATTTTGTTTTTACATTATAACCACCAATATCTAAATGTTTACATACAGAATCAAATATAGGTTTGTAAGATAATATTTCCTTAGCACTAGTTATATTCACCTGGTCGTTTTTATTCTTAGATTTTTCAAATTTATTTCATTTTTGGTTTTCTATATAATAAATATGGGGAAACATTTTGATTTATTACATGATAGACTTAAACTAATTCCCGAAGATCTTAAACTCTTAGCAGCACTACTAGAGAAGCAAGCACTGTTAATAGAAAAGCAAATACTGTTAAAGGAAAAAGAATTATTAATAACACTACAAAAAACACCTGATTTGAGTAGTGATGAATACGAATATAATAGTGATGATTATGACGATGAGTAAGTTTACAAAAATGATTCAGTTGTAAAATATGTATATGTAACTTTGATGGGTTATTCCCATGAAAACTCTATAGTAACATATCAAGGAAGCATAGGTAAGTAATGGCAGTCGCGTGCAGATGTTTAAATGATGTGTTAGAAAAAATGAATGAAAATGATTAAAAGTATTTTGGTGAAGATAAAAAATTGAAGAGTGATACTAAGATTTTCTACAGAATAAATAAGATGAGTAATTATAATAAATTTTCTGTAATAGAGTTAAGACGACAATGTAAAGAAAAGGGAATCAAAAGATATTCACGATTACGAAACCATGAACTAATAAACCTTCTTAAACAACATGACATTGAACAAACCAGAAGACAGATTAGAAATATATTCCCATTTGAACAAGAAGTAACTGAAGAACCGAAACATTGCACCAAATTAAATACTTACAAACTAATTAAACAAGTATGTACCATTAAGAGCTTCTTCCTATATTGAACTTCCTAAACCAATTAAAAGTAAAAAAGCAATAATTAATGTTAAAAATAAAGATAATAGATGTTCCTTGTATTCTATTGCAAGCTATTTAAATCCAGTTGAAATACATCCTGAAAGATCTTCGCATTATAAAAGGATCGTTAAAAAATTACAAAAGAAATATTGTAATGATATTGATTTTCCTGTACAATTAAAAGATATAGTTAAGTTTGAAAGAAGAAATAACATTTCAATTAACGTGTATAGCTATGTTAAAAATTTTAAGATCTACCCACTTCAAATCACAAAAAATAAGCAGGAAACTCATATCAATTTATTATATGTAAAAGATGAAAAAACAATCATTTTTGTCAGAAGAAACCTTGTCAAGACTAATAAGAAGTCAAGTAACAAAACACGAGGAAAACCTATACTTCTGTGACAGACGTTTAACGAAACACTTTCGAAATGAGAAATAGCTACAAAACCATGAGCTGCATTGCAAAGAGCATGAGGCTGTTAGAATAGAACTTCCAAAATTATACGACAATGAAATAGAATTTCAAAACTATAATCGATCATTAAGAATTCCATTTGTGATAATTGCTGACTTTGAATTTATCTTATGTAAGTTAAAAATAGAGCATAATTGTAGTAAAACAGTAAAATATCAAAAGCATCAACCAATGAGTTTTTGTTACTATGTCAAATATTCAAATGGAAACTATAAAGCCCCTGTTATTTATATAGGTCCAGATACTGCAAAAGTATTTATTGAAATGTTACAAAAAGAAGCAATGAAAATTATGGAAATATATAAAAGGATAGTTAATATGAATCCGATTACCGAGGAAGAAATAGAAGCTTATAACAATTCGGATACGTGTCATATATGTAAGAAAAACTTGAGTGACTTACCACCAGCCGTTGAGAAAATATATATATATTAAAGAAGAAAATACAGTTCTACAAGGATAGAGATGATATGATTGAAAAACTAAAAGAATGGAAATATGAATTAAGAAAATGTTCGTATAAGATAAATAAAAATAAAGCAAAAGTAAGAGATCATGATCATTTAAATGGAAAGTTTAGAGGTGCAGCTCACAGTTATTTCGATTTAAACTATAAAAATCTTAATTTTGTTCAAGTATTTCTTCACAACTTAACTGGCTATGATACACATTCGTTCATTAAGGAATTAGCTTATGATACGCACAAAATTAAACTTATCGCAAATAATGAAGAAAGGTACATAACATATGAAAAATGTATGAAAGCAGGACCAAAAGATGGAATACATTTAAGATTTGTTGATTCATTTAAATTTATGTCAAAGAGTTTAGCAGAGTTAACTAGTAATTTAAAGTTACAACAAATTCGAGAAACGTTAAAGATTTTTCCGATTGATAAACTTGATCTAGTTATTATTAAAGGTGATTATCCATATGAGTTTGTTGATTCATTTCAAAAATTGAAAGAACCTGTTCCGTTTTCTCCATACAAATTTACAAACAGATTAACAGGAGAAAAAATGAGTCCTGAACGCCATAACCTTCATGTACGAGTTTGTAAAGAATTCGATCTGAAGTTAACGGAAGACTTAACTGAACATTATAACAAAACAGATGTCCTTCAATTAGCAGATATATTTGAAAACTTTAGAGATGTGTGTTTAAAGGCATATGGATTAGATTCTGCATGGTATTATACAGCTCCTGCCTTATCGTGGGCTGCAATGTTGAAGCTGACGAAAATTAAGTTAGAAATATTAACTGATTATGATAAAATACTAATGTTAGAAAAAGGTATAAGAGGAGGAATCTCACAATGCAGTAAAAGATATGTAAAAGCAAATAACATATAAATGACGAATTATAATAAAGATGAGAGCTCAACATATTTAACATATCTAGATGCAAATAACTTGTATGGTTGAGCAATTTGTCAATACATGCCTTTTAAAGAGTTTAAGTGGGTTAAATCTTACATAGATATAATGAACATTCCAGATGATTCGGAAACAGGTTACATACTAGAAGTAGAGTTAGAATATCCGAAGTATTTACACAACAAACATTCTGATTTACCATTAATTCCAGAAAACTTGTGTCCATCAAAATCTAAACAATCAAAACTACCAACGACACTTTACAAAAGGAAAGATATGTAATACACTATAGGAACTTACAACTATATATGTCACTTGGGATGAAATTAAAAAAAGTGCATAGAGTATTAGACTTCAAACAATGAGACTGGTTAAAGAAATACATTGATTTAAATACAAATATGAGAACGCAAGCTAAAAATGAGTTTGAAAAATATTTTTATAAGCTTATGAATAACTCAGTATTTGGAAAAACAATGGAAAATATTAGAAAGAGACTGCCCATACAATTAGAATGTGATCCTGAAAGACTAGAAAAATTAATTGCAAAACCAAATTTGATTACAGAACAATATTTACAGAGAATTTGTGTGCTATACATACGAAAAAAGAGCGATTGATATTTAATAAGCAAATATATGTTGGTATGAGCGTATTAGAACCATCAAAACTATTAATGTATGATTTTCACTATAACAGGATGAAGCCGAAATATGGAAACAATATAGATTTATGTTACATGGATACTGATAGCTTTATATATGAGATTGAGACTGATGACTTTTACAAAGATATGGCATAAATAATTGACCAATTACACACGAGATAATACGAGGATAATAACGTATATGGACTACCACTAATAATCAAGAAAGTAATAGGTAAGATGAAAGATGAGAATAAAGGTAAGATAATGACAGAGTTTATTGCGCTCAGAGCGAAGATGTATGCTTATAGAGTAGAAAATAAAGAAAAGCAAAAGGGTAAAGGAGTAACTAAAGCTGTAACATCAAAGGAGTTGCAGTTAATGATTATAAAGAAAGCTTATTTAAAAATATAAAAACATATAAAGATATAAACCGCATTAGAAGTTATAAACATGATATATATAGTATAACCATTCATAAGCTAGCATTAGATTCTCCAGACGATAAAAGATGTATATTACGATATAGCGTAAATACATTACATTGGGGGCATTGTAAGATAAAGTAAAGATGTAATTACGTATATAGTATAGTGTAGTTTTAGATATAAGTTTTTTGATATAAGTTTTTATGATTTTAAGTGTAGTGTAGTGCAGCTTTAGATGTAATTTTTTTATGGTTTTAAATGTCATAAAAAGCCTACTCATTCTCACTTTAACATTGCAGTTATGGAAATACTTTGCGCTCTTTAACTTTATATAATTAGTTAGGTCCTTCTGTGCTGGTCAAACTACTGGGAGGAGGAAAAGTGTCTGCAGAACCTATTCTTCTTACATAAACAAAGGGAAACAATTCGTTACTCTTACATAAACAAAGGGGAAAAATTCGTTACTCTTACATAATTATGTATAGTTTAGTGTAGTTTTAGATGAAAGTTTTTATGATTTTAAATGTCATAAAAGCCTATTCAATCTCACTTTAGCATTGTTGTTAAGGAAATACTTTTCGTTATGTATAGTTAGTTGGACCCCTTATGTAAAATGCTTTTGTGCTATTCTTCTGTTCTGATCAAAAATTATAGAAAAATTAAAAAGTGTCCTAGAACATACATACATACATTACTTATATATATAAAAAGAACATTATAATAAATCAGAATATGAGGGCAGATAATAAATAATATGAATTTCAGTAACTCTCGGGTGAACCTAAGTAGACGATAGTTTTCTGAAAATAAAATACGAAATTTTTCAACCCTCTAGTTTTAAACCAGATAACGTTCTAGTATCGGGATACCAGCTTCAGTAATGCAGACAAAAGCACATGCACGAACACCAGGGGCCAGATTAAGGGAGGAGCTTAAGGAGGCTATAGCTCGGGTCTTCCAGTTGAATATGAGCCTGCAATCTGATCAAAATCTCAACTGGTTTTCTAAAAAGAATCATGAAGATATAATCATCATCATAAAGTAAAATATGACCAAAAATATTAATCATATTACCTTAACTTTCCTACTGTACTTTGAAAGAAAGTTATTAGGTGAAGTCAGCAGGGGGCACATATTTTTTCTAGCCCCGGTCCTACAGCTAAGTTAATCCAGCACTGACTAAACCTTACGTACTACGGAAAAGCATTAGAAAACTAAAAATATTTCTATTCTTTTCACAGTTAATCTATATTAAAATAGACTCTTAATGTGTTATCGCGATACACGGAAACTGAAATAACGCTCCATTAAAACAAAAATTTTTCTTCTGTTGTGAACTTTAAAATTCCTTACATATAGCACTAGTGCGCAAAAATCCGAACAGTGGGGTGAGTGCATTAAATTGATTTGGCTATGTATTCTTATGGCTGTGTGGAACCTGGGTACATCATTGCGGTCCAGAGTCCAATCAACATAGCGTGCAGTGGCGGCACCATGATATCCACCCCCAAGAAATTCAAGATAATGCAATCAGCTGGCAAGCATATGGCAACATTCCTTTTCCTAGGAAGGAGTATAGTAAGGGCATATACTTCATTGAATATCTCGAGGTTCCAACGACAATTACAAGTGACTATTATTCAGAACTGATTCCAAAAGTTAGGCAGGCAATCAAGGGGAAACGCAGAGGAATGCTACACACGAAAGTGCTGCTGCAGCAGGACAATGCTCCTACTCACAAAAGTCAGCTTTCCACCACCGCTATTGCCGATGTCAGGTAGGAAATACTTGAACACCCTTCATACTCTCCAGATATTGTCCCAAGAGACTTTCACCTGTTCCGCAAGATTAAGTATCACTCGAGAGGAAGAAAATGTGTAAAAGATGAGCATGTTACGCAGGCTGTCCGCCAAAGTGTTTTTTTTTTTTTTGCCCTTTCCTAAGTAAATTTTCTCATCACTGGAATAACACCCATGCCCTGTACAAAACAATTTCGTGGTTCACCTCTCTTCCAGGGGTCTGGAGGATCGTTCCTACCACTTGCTTTCTTGATAATATTATTAGTTCTGTGGGTTCACTTAATAGTATGCATGCTTGCGATAGAAGAACACAAATTTATCGAATTAAAAATTTTCGGATTTAAAAAAAAAGGTTGAATCATTATATAACAATTAAGAAGCAGTTCTTATCAACAAACACAAAGAGAACCATTACGGGAACCAAGTTTTGCTTCTCATCGTTCTCTCTAAGTAGACCCGATACAAAGAATGTATAAATTTTATTACATTTAAGTCAGATATACGACTAGTGTTCAAATGGAAAAGTGAAACATGACACTGAGTTTATAATCGAAGTTTTTGTTCAAAAGAAATTACCAGACGCTTAGGCACAACTATCTCACTGTATTATGAGTCGAACGATATCCTGTTCCCAGGCCGGTAGCCTGCCTAAAATATGTAGGAGGCCCGGTCGAAGTTACGGGGCGGATCTAACCATATCATATTTCGTCATAATATTAGAGTTCATTTACAACAAAATTGTAGGTTATCCCATAAAAAATTAGGGCGACCACCATGACCCCCTTGGATACTGGTCTGCCTGTGACTGTGACAGCAACCAGTACTCCACTGTATCCTTCAGTTCGTCGTCCGATTTTAAGCGCTGGCCTTCGAGATGTCTTCTTTACCGGAACAAACAAATGAAAGTCGCAGCAAGATATGTTTAAACTGTATGGCAGATGCTCAAGCTGCTCCCACTTCAGGTTGTTCATTACATTTCGTGTGACCTACAAGCCGTGTGGACAAGCGTAATCGTGGAGCAGAATTACTCCACTTTCTCACTGAGTTGTTGGACATACAGTCTCTCACCCTTATACAGTCATCATCCGGCGATGAATATAGACCAATTAAACCCATTCTCCAGTCAGAAATCGGATAATCCCCCGCTGCTTTTCAATCGTCGATTTTTTCATTGTCAACTATTATTTCCTCACACGCACTGCCGAGTCAATTCGACTTGGACGGAACACATAATTACCTGATTCTCTCCTGCATCATGTGAGAGGTGCCCACGCAATGACGCAACCAGGTCGGACATTAAATTTTCTCCTTAGATGTAGCAGTACTTTATTCCAAAGCGATATATTCCTATTTCAACATACGGTGTTTGGTATTTACTACGTTTTGTACCTTCACATTTGAAAATTCCTTGTATATATAGCTTTGAAATACGGAACTTAACAATGAGACCGCGAATGCATTTTTGGTGTACGTGGTCCAACACACATTGTATGTCCTTCGCGACAGATTGTGATTGTGGGTTCAAGTCAGTTTTGCTAACTTCAAAGGTTATAAAATCCCATTTCGCGGTGTAAAAATTCCCATTCTGCTCATGAATTTCCCACATTATACTAATTATAAATTTACGAAACTTGCAAAGGAAAAAACTAGAACTGAATGATATTTTCTGCGACATATAATTATCCACAAATATGATTTTATACGTTTGTGAAATAGCTTTAAAGAACGATTTTCCTTAAATAAAGCAATTTAACATGTTGACTAAAACAAATATATTTTGTTTTCAAAACTTATTATTTCTGCCACTCCTTTGTGTCATCATCTTCTACTGGATGTAACGACAAAAGATATGAAAATAACAAGAAAAAAATAGAAAAATATCTTCACTTCCCAGTATAACTAAAAAAACTAGCTAATTCTATGGCCTATGGAACCCGGAGGTTCAATCCCGCGTTCACAAATACTCTCCACTGACTTATATCTTCAGCTAACTGCATCCAGTTTCTACTTTGTATTCCAATCACTGTGAGATCCATCTTAATATTGTCCTCCCATCTGCGCCTAGGTATTCCTAATGGTCGTTTTCCGAATGGTCTTCCAGTCAAAACTTTGAAAGCGTTTCTACTTTCTTCCATTCTAGCTTCATGACGTGCCCAACTAAAAATAGCACAATAAAGAGAAGAAAGATACAAGCGTTAGCCATCATCTATACCTATACTTCCGTATTTATGCGTAATAATTGTGCAGGATTGATTTATATAATTTACGATTGATTATATGTAAATAGATTCTTGCAATATAATGACGTTTAATGTACATTGTATCATAAAGAAAAGTGAGCATTGTAAATATCTTAATTAGTCTGTTCTTTTTTCTCTATGAAAACCTAAAGCAACAAATTGGGAAAATATTTTACTGACATGTTGTAATAGATTCAATCTTTTTGTGAGTTGACACATGACTCTGAAGATACTTTCTGTGTCATATTTCTATTTCTTTCCACTAAATTTCCGATGATTCCACTAAGTTATTTAAAATTCTAGGTCTTTTTAGTGGACGATGGAAATTTGTTTATTAATTTCCCGTTTTTAGAGGGGAGTGACTACTATTTGAAAAAATATAAAATAAAAAATAATTATATCCCTGTAACTTTCAAAAGAAAATATTTGTAGATAACCTCAACACTGTCTCGATTTACAGATTATATTTGGGAAGTTATTGCATTTTTTTCGTTTCTGATATACTCATAATCAAATATCACTGGTATGTTGCCGCTGTAGTACAGTCCTGTCTTGCATTGTCATAATTTTGTTTACGTCCCAGATATAATATAGTAACATCGATCATCCCTAACTCCATTTGTTTCAAGTCGTCCTTCTAAGTATTTCAATTTCATTGATAGTTAAATTAGTGTTTATAGCGTTATTATAGTTAACGCCGTCAGAAAAAACACTCTTTAACGTCGAAATACTTTCTTTGATAAATTGTTTTCTAAAATCTACCTAACAAGTGGGTTACTTTAGTTAATTGGCATTACGACTATAATAAGTTTAAAGATAAATATATGTTGCCTGTATCTTTGTGGACGAATGGCAGAGTGGCTAGAATGATTGCACAGTAGTCTGGGTATAGAATCTCCTTAGGTATTATTGTATCTTATGAGAAGTTAGATTTCGCATACGGTATTTATAATGTCAATCTAAAGTGTTTGATTCGATTGAATTTCGGTTAATATGGGAGTCATTACAAAAATATAAAACGGTGATATGATTCTCATGCCTCCACGTATTATTATGACAAATATATCATCATATTATAGCTACGGCAACCAGTGAATTGCTGCCAAAATATCTATTCTGAGCTTGAAACATAACGGAAATTGAAGGTATTATTTGTAACTTTGCATTTCATATAGAATCCTACACTCTCAGTTAATCTTGTTTTGTTTACAATTTGGGCACCACATTTCTTCCAGGGTCGTACTGTACAATTATCAGAAATTATCAGGAACACGGTATACTCTTACCCAAGATTTCTTATATTCAAGTAAGAGCCTTACTGGGTGTAGCCATGAAAATAAGTGCCACTGACTAGCAGCTGAATGACCGCTGTAAGCGTAATTTAAACTTCTGTACCGTTGAGTTACACCTGTAGGATGTGTGATGTATCTACTTGTTAATGGAAACTGTTCGCGAAGAAAATGAGTCTCACCCAATGGATAAAATTATGTTTTCCAATATACGATAACTTTCTAAGCTGACTTTAAAATCCCAAACTCCCTGGCTTTCTAAGTTTTTGATCATGTTTGAGACCCGAACCTACTCTTTTGATGACGATTTCACAGGTATTTAAAATATTTAACTGACAGTTATCGCTAAAATTAGAAAACAGCTGACAAATTTGGGTTTATTAGATATAATATTTCCCAGTCATTTGTCCATAGCTATTATTTTACCAGACTAATTACAATCGTTTGCTTTTCTCTTTTTTGATAATACTACCACTTTTACTGATTGAGTGAGACTCAAATCTTTACATCCAGAATACTCTAAACTATCAAACATTTTCTAATCAGATTGTCGAAGATTCTGCAGGTGGTTATAATGATAAGCCCCTCAGAGTACGACATTCATTGATGTCGATTAACGATGATAATTGTAGTGAGAGTATATTAAAGTATAAATTTTGACGCTACTACTATAATAATCGAACGTAATTTATTAAAGATCTTTCAACGATGGTGTTCGTCCCTACCACCTGCTACAGCAATGGTGCCAAATTAGAATATATATATTTAAGTAAACAAAACTATAAAGTATGATTTAACAGAAAAAACGTACTTGAAACTACACCTGGGTACTACTTTAGCAACTAATCATTACTCGGAGTGAATTCTTGATCACCGATCACTTATTGTGAATTGTGTTACATGTTTCCTAATGCACATCGTTCACTACAATATTAGTAAGGTTTTAAAGTTATGAATATTGTTAAATTTATAATAGAAATGCATCACTATCTGATGATATATGTTGACGATGTTTATGATATATGTATCTCTAGACGTCATTATGGTATAATACTTGGCTTCTATGTCTCCGTTCCGTATCTAGCAATACGAATACTAACATTATTTGAATTCGAGAAAAATATGTGTTTAAGCTACAGTAGCCTCTTTTAATAGCCTTGCTACTATGAGAAAAATTTCCTGTCAAGAATGATTTTGGTGTATTAGATGTTAGACCAACACTCTTATTTAACAAATACCGAATACCAGAAGTCGTGTTACATGATTACATTGTTTACAAAACTTGAGTTACAATGTCATATTTTTAAATTAAACATCATTTGCCATGTAATCGGAACACAAAATTTATAGTTACAAAATATAACAATTTCAAGAGAAGTAAATATAACAATTAGTGTTGTAAATAGAAAAAAAACCGTTCGTATCTTTTCAGAAATGTACGTTTTTTTAGAAAAAAAAACATTGCTACTCGTTTTTTTCTAAATTTCGTTTTTTTTTTCAAATAGTCATTTGTAATGCATCTTACGTCTATTTCAGTACTAAATATGTTTATGTAGGTATAATCACCATAAAATGCAACATAAATTAAACGCTAAATACTGATACGCTACAAATATTTTACAATTTACATGAATACCATACCTATTAACAATTCGGGTTTCAGCAGTTTTCATCAATATCTACTAAGAAATAAAAGTAGAAATGAAATTTTGTGTTTTCGTGAAAGCAGGCCTTTAATAACTACGAAACTAATGTCACGAACAGTATAAAATTCAAATAACTTGTCTAATTGTAATAACTAATACTAATTTGCCATAGTATTTTTCTAAATGTCATATATAAATAATTTGTCGACTAGATATATATGATATGCAGAGCCGGTGTAACGGGATAGACGTACCTCCCGCAAAACATACCCCCCGGTAAAAAAGTACTAGGATAGATATACCCCCGGTAAAACAGTCCTGGGACAAAAGTACCCCCGGCAAAAAAATCCTAGGACAAATGTACCTCCCCGGTAAAATAGTCCCGCAGATAAACATACTCCCCGGTAAAACTGTCCTAGGACAGATATACCCCCCGATAAATCTATCCTAGGATAGATATACCCTCCGGTAAAACTATCCTATGACAGATATACCTCCCGGTAAAACATCGCCAAAAGAGACAACAATCAAATTTTTCGATGAATCTTATTCACAAAAGGAAAAATTGTTCACTCACAATAGGGGGTAAATCTATCCTAGGATATTCTTACCCCCCTGTCGGTTTTCCTTAAACTCAAAGAAAATGAAGACAAAAGATATAATATTAATACCATATTGAAGTGTACATCTACATCAGTGAACATATACCGGGGGTAAATCTATTATAGGATATTCTTACCCCCCTGTCGGTTTTCCTTAAACTCAAAGAAAATGAAGACAAAAGATATAATATTAATACCATATTGAAGTGTACATCTACATCAGTGAACATATACCGGGGGGTAAATGTATCCTAGGATATTCTTACCCCCCTGTCGGTTTTCCTTAAACGCAAAGAAAATGAAGGCAAAAGATATAATATTAATACCATATTGAAGTGTACATCTACATCAGTGAACATATACCGGGGGGTAAATCTATCCTAGGATATTCTTACCCCCCTGTCGGTTTTCCTTAAACTCAAAGAAAATCAAGACAAAAGATATAATATTAATACCATATTGAAGTGTACATCTACATCAGTGGACATATACCGGGGGGTAAATCTATCCTAGGATATTCTTACCCCCCTGTCGGTTTTCCTTAAACTGAAAGAAAATCAAGACAAAAGATATAATATTAATACCATATTGAAGTGTACATCTACATCAGTGAACATATACCGGCGGGTAAATCTATCCTAGGATATTCTTACCCCCCTGTCGGTTTTCCTTAAACTCAAAGAAAATGAAGACAAAAGATATAATATTAATACCATATTGAAGTGTACATCTACATCAGTGAACATATACCGGGGGGTAAATCTACCCTAGGATATTTTACCCCCCTGTCGGTTTTCCTTAAACTCAAAGAAAATGAAGACAAAAGATATAATATTAATACCATATTGAAGTGTACATCTACAGCAGTGAACATATACCGGGGGTAAATCTATCCTAGGATATTCTTACCCCCCTGTCGGTTTTCCTTAAACTCAAAGAAAATGAAGACAAAAGATATAATATTAATACCATATTGAAGTGTACATCTACATCAGTGAACATATACCGGGGGGTAAATCTATCCTAGGATATTCTTACCCCCCCGTCGGTTTTCCTTAAACTCAAAGAAAATGAAGACAAAAGATATAATATTAATACCATATTGAAGTGTACATCTACATCAGTGAACATATACCGGGGGGTAAATCTATCCTAGGATATTCTTACCCCCCTGTCGGTTTTCCTTAAACTCAAAGAAAATGAAGACAAAAGATATAATATTAATACCATATTGAAGTGTACATCTACATCAGTGAACATATACCGGGGGGTAAATCTATCCTAGGATATTCTTACCCCCCTGTCGGTTTTCCTTAAACTCAAAGAAAATCAAGACAAAAGATATAATATTAATACTATATTGAAATGTACATCTACAGCGGTGAACATATACCGGGGGGTAAATCTATCCTAGGATATTTTTACCCCCCTGTCGGTTTTCCTTAAACTCAAAGAAAATGAAGACAAAAGATATAATATTAATACCATATTGAAGTGTACATCTACAGCAGTGAACATATACCGGGGGTAAATCTATCCTAGGATATTCTTACCCCCCTGTCGGTTTACCTTAAACTCAAAGAAAATGAAGACAAAAGATATAATATTAATACCATATTGAAGTGTACATCTACATCAGTGAACATATACCGGGGGGTAAATCTATCCTAGGATATTCTTACCCCCCTGTCGGTTTTCCTTAAACTCAAAGAAAATGAAGACAAAAGATATAATATTAATACCATATTGAAGTGTACATCTACATCAGTGAACATATACCGGGGGGTAAATCTATCCTAGGATATTCTTACCCCCCTGTCGGTTTTCCTTAAACTCAAAGAAAATGAAGACAAAAGATATAATATTAATACCATATTGAAGTGTACATCTACAGCAGTGAACATATACCGGGGGGTAAATCTATCCTAGGATATTTTTAACCCCCTGTCGGTTTTCCTTAAACTCAAAGAAAATGAAGACAAAAGATATAATATTAATACCATATTGAAGTGTACATCTACATCAGTGAACATATACCGGGGGGTAAATCTATCCTAGGATATTCTTACCCCCCTGTCGGTTTTCCTTAAACTAAAAGAAAATGAAGACAAAAGATATAATATTAATACCATATTGAAGTGTACATCTACATCAGTGAACATATACCGGGGGGTAAATCTACCCTAGGATATTTTTACCCCCCTGTCGGTTTTCCTTAAACTCAAAGAAAATGAAGACAAAAGATATAATATTAATACCATATTGAAGTGTACATCTACAGCAGTGAACATATACCGGGGGTAAATCTATCCTAGGATATTCTTACCCCCCTGTCGGTTTTCCTTAAACTCAAAGAAAATGAAGACAAAAGATATAATATTAATACTATATTGAAGTGTACATCTACATCAGTGAACATATACCGGGGGGTAAATCTATCCTAGGATATTCTTACCCCCCTGTCGGTTTTCCTTAAACTCAAAGAAAATGAAGACAAAAGATATAATATTAATACCATATTGAAGTGTACATCTACATCAGTGAACATATACCGGGGGGTAAATCTATCCTTGGATATTCTTACCCCCCTGTCAGTTTTCCTTAAACTCAAAGAAAATGAAGACAAAAGATATAATATTAATACCATATTGAAGTGTACATCTACATCAGTGAACATATACCGGGGGGTAAATCTATCCTAGGATATTCTTACCCCCCTGTCGGTTTTCCTTAAACTCAAAGAAAATGAAGACAAAATATATAATATTAATACCATTTTGAAGTGTACATCTACATCAGTGAACATATACCGGGGGGATATCGGTCCTAAGATATTCTTACCGCCCTGTCGGTTTTTCTTGAACTCAAAGAAAATAAAACAAATCTCATTTTTTCTTTGAGTATCATGTGGTGTTGTTTGATTCCTTGGACGTTTGTATTTCCTATACACTGGAAAATTTGACATCCAACTAGGTGTTCTTTTCGTGATTTTGGTTTCTTTAGTTCAGGTGCATAGTCAAGTGGACGTCATTCCAGCAGGGTCATACGTACACTGTCCAGCTAGAGTAATGTATCCGATTGTTTGAACAATTCTTTCAACAGTTCTCTCGCCGTTTGAACAAGTCTAATATATTATTTTATGTTTCCTCTCACGCTAGTGAACTCCTATAGTTATTGCTTATGAGATGTGTTGTCGTTGCTTGTCAGTTGATTGCCTTCTCTTGGCATTCGTCGTGTTGCAGGTTTTCTGAAAGCAAATGCTTTGCTCACACGTTATTAACTTTTAGCAATTCTGCTTCACTGTGGTTATCTTGTACTAATTATACTAAGCGGATACTGTAATATTTTAATGAAATCTTAATTTATCTGTCTTCTAAGTTTGGGCTGCTATCTTGTCTTCTTCTTAATGTAACGTTTGTAATGACGAGCAGTGCATATTACAATTATAATACATTTAAATGTTCTTCTGTGTAATGTAGCTACGTGATACTTATTCAGTTCTTGTAAACTTATCTCCGTGAATGATGATTTTCAATGTCCTGAATCAGAGGTGGACTCTTCCGCCGGGCAACCAGGCAAACGCCCTTTTCGTTTCCCACTTTATGGTACCCATTTCTCACGAGAAATGTTTAATAATGAAAACCAAATGAATAAATTTTCCTGATATATTTAAACTATTTTTCTGTATTAAAACAAAATAATTCGCGTATCTCGTGAATCTGTTGATAATAACTTTTCAAGGCGCGAGAAAAAATGAAATGAAATCTTTGAGTTTTACGTCCCACGGTTATGCCGCGCGAGAAAGATTAACTGATCTGAAGTTACAAATGTATTAGAAGCTTTAGTGCGTTCTTAATCGAGCATCAAAACGAAATAGCACTTTTCTTTCAAGTATCTTTATTTCAAACATGCAAAGTATGTAAAATACCGTTCCTCACACGGGAAGAATACGTTTACAGAAAAATATTTGGAAGGTATTATGAAAACTTTTCTCCCAGTATTGTGTAAAATGTAAAAAAAAAAAATCAACTTTATTAATTGACCCATATGATACAAATGTAACAACCGGTGCAGCGAATATTCCTTGAAAAAAATTGTTCTGTCTTTCTCGCTTAGGATACACATTTCAGTCAAAAAGAGCCGAAAAAATCCCAGGTCGACCCAAGTACTTTGGTCAAAACTTTATTTTAAACGGTTAAATCACTTCCTCGCTTTAGCCATTTCGTATGTATAAAATGAGAATATATTAGAAATTGTCCAGGTTTCCCCTTTCGAAACATAATTACCGAATACTTCGAATGAGTTAACCAATATTTAGAAAATAGTTTTTAAGCAAATCCATATATTTGTTATTCTGTGAATAAATACAGGGAAATTTTAATATTATAAATACTGCTCACTTTCCTCCACTTACGAGCCGAAGTATCAAAAATGCCAAAATACATATTACATTTTTTTTAGCTAACTTTTTAGTTGCCAAATTTCGCACTTACGCTTTAAGGAAATTTTTACATTTTTACATTTTTCTCGATACATAATGGGAACGTTACCATAGAAAGACCGAGGTGTAATCTGACACATGGAAGACCAAGAGGGTCAATTTTTTGCCCGAGGTTGTAGAAACCATTTTAACCATTACTAATATAATTTCAAGTTGTTTAATGACCTACTAATAAGTATGAGTTTTAAAATTATATTGAATCTTCTGAAGTTTTATTTTAATACGAAATATTTCAAATATATATCTTAGTACAGGCTACAGACATTTGTTTAGCAGATATGAAGTGCCATTAAATACATTATCATTTGTGGACAAATTACAATACTAAATCTGCCAGTGTTATGTTTGATCAATATCTGAAAGTAGATTTTATTAGCTTAACCATGAATTCAATGAACATACAAGATTACATAGATATTACTGGAGTAATACCGTAGTTCTCTAATCAATTCTATGTTGCTTACAAATGTATTGACCAATCACCCGCGCTACATTTTTTTTCGTAAATTACCATGATAGTATACATTCGAGTACAGCGGGGAACACTTCTAAATGGTACACCTTAGCCGTAAATCTCCATATGGCTGTACCATTTAGAAGTGTCCCCCGCTGTACAACTAAATTTAAGTTAGGACTAACAGAAGAAAACAAAAAATAATCAAACATGTTCAAAAATTGATTTGTTCAGAGCAAAGAGAAATAGGAAGTGCGGGCAAATTTGACCCGCCTTGGTCCTCCTAGAGTTAATATGATAGGAATTGTACACCTTTTCCCCTTAGGAGTGGAACTTCGAAAACGCTGCACACGTATTCCATTTTTTTCTTTTTGGTAAGAGTTCAAACGAATTACACACCTCCAGCTTAAGTAAATCCTTATATTTGTTATTTTCTGAGCGGATAGAGGGCAACTTGCTTAAATGCAAACATTCACATGTCCAACTTTAATCAATGCTATTACTTGATATTTTTTGAATACATAGTGGGTAATTTTAATATTCAAAAAAATATTCCCTTTCTTCCCATAGGCTCGAAATTTCCATAAATGCTTAAACACGTATGCCACAATTTTTAGATAGTTCAAATACCAAATTTAATACTTCCAAATTAAACGAATTCTCACATTTGGTATTTTCTGATTAAATAATGAGAAACTTTAATATTCAAGAAATTGCCCCTTCTTTTAGGAGCGAAACTTTTTAAAACGCTGAAACACGGATTTCATTATTTTCAGTTAAGAGATTAAATGCGAACTTTTTCACCCACAATTTTCACGAATCCTTACGTTTGATGTTTTCTGAATAAATAGTGGCTAATTTTAATATTCAAGAAAATATATGCTTTATAATTTTAGGTGCGACACCTTAAAAAATGTTGAAACTATAATTTTAGGTAAGAGAGTAAATGCCTAATTTCACATCTGCAACTTAAATGAATCCTTACATTATTTATTTATTTATACATATTTATGAGCATTACTCTCATCTACGGCCTTAAGCCCGTCAAGTATGAGAGAGGACGCCTCTAGGCGAGCGCAATATCCGGGGGAAAGGAAGAAAGGATTGAGGAAGGAAGGAAGCAGCCAGGGACCTGAATGTTAGGTATTATCCAGCTATTTGCCTTGTGTAAATGAGGAAAAACCAGGAAAAACGTCCATCATGATGGCTGGCCCGACAAAGCTGTTATAAACCAACCCTATGAACATCAAACCCGTGACCTTCGCACCAAAGGCGAGAGAGTTAGTAACTACGCTACGCGGGACCACACGAATCCTTACAGTTTACATTATCTGAATAAAGAGTGGTAAATTCTACTGTACTTACAGTAATTTTGCCTGGACGATAATGGGTCATTCAATTGTCCTCTTTTATATCTACGTACGGATGGAAGAGTTCTTATGCTATAGTTACTACTAGTAAAATCAAAAGTAGTTGCAAACATAATATGAGAGGTCTATAGCAGCAAATGTCTATGAATGGCGCAATACAGCCCCTCTGACCAACTGGTATGGCTCACTCAAAATACCTGTGCTATCTCCCTTTCCGTGGAAATGGTCCAACTCTGTCCACAATAAAATTAAACCACTTCAACCGTTTAGAAATAAAAACTAATCTCAAGTGTGCTCAGTGCCGGATTTAGGATTCATGGGGCCCTAAGCTGTTGAAAGTAATGAGGCCCTTTATACAGGTATATCTAGTCTTTCTTTTTCAGCGATAAATATCGCCATGTTGGGGACTTTGAATATATGCTATATGGTTATTTATGAACCTAATATATATATATATATATATATATATATATATATATATATATATATATATACATTATAAATTTCTGAAACAAAATCCATCATTTTGACTTTCCCTGTACATAACATTATTAACAAGACACTATGTGAAGAATGAGTCAAGAGGATGACGGCTGATTTGAATCTTATTCGGGGCTCTTTTATTTTGTTTACCAAGTCCTTACTATAGTGCTTTACCTCCCAACCTTTTTATATCAACATTTTATACCAATCCCAGCGCTCCTTTCTCTCTTCGTGCTATATATACGAAAATAAAATCACAGAATAAGGAAAGAATGGGTACGATATGAAGAGAAAATACGTCATTAATAATTATGCCACAAAAATATCACGAGAACGCGGTTTATTAATTAGAACAATTAGGTTGAGCAAATGAAGAAACAAATTTTCTTCGAAAATCAAAAATCTTTGCTCTTAAGACTTTTATTTCCGAAAAATAAACAGAGAAAGCAAATAATTCAATGCACGTGTATTGATATCCTAGGGGGGCTCAGCCCCATATATAAAGCGCCGATTTCTCTGTAAATTTGGGGGGGGGGGCATTCAGATGTAGAAGATATATATATATATATATATATATATATATATATATATATATATATATATATATATATATATATATATATATATATCAAGATTTAAAGACAAATTCGAGATATAAAAAGTATTTTGCCGCTTAGAGTTGTCCAAAAGACAATTGGTACAAAGGATATTTCGTACAAAAGACAATTGGTCCAAAGGACATTTCGTCGAAAAGACAATTGGTCCAAAGGACATTTCGTCTAAAAGACAATTGGACCAAAGGACATTTTATCCAAAGGACAATTGGTCCAAAGGACATTTCGTCCAAAGACATTTGGTCCAAAAGACATTTGGTCCAAATGACATTTCGTCCAAAAGACAATTCGCCCAAAGAACATTTCGCCTAAAGACAATTGGTCCAAAGGACATTTCAACCAAAGACATTTGCTCCAAAAGGCAATTGGTCCAAATGACATTTCGCCCAAAAGGCAATTGGTCCAAAGAACATTTCGTCCAAAGGACAATTGGTAATTGGGGGGATGCGGCACAGGATCGACACGGCACAGGATCGACACGGCATACGACCGACAATTCAGCTCAGAAACCTGTTTCGGTCCTGTGCCGTGTCGATCCTGTGCCGTTTCGGTCCTATGCCGTGTCGATCCTATGCCGTTTCGGTCCTGTGCCGTTTTGCTCTCACGCCGCTGCTCTGAAATAATTTAACTTTTAATCATGTGCCTAAAAAAATAATATTTTTATTATCTGTTTAATCTTTGCTCTTACAAATTATAAACTCATGTCGATTCTATGCCTGTGCAAGTTATATGCATAGAATACGTACGATCGAAACGGCATAGAGCCGACACGGTATAGGATCGAAACGGCACAGGATCGACACGGCATAGGACCGAAACAGCACAGGATCGACACGGCATAGGAACGAAACGGCACAGGATCGACACGGCACAGGATCGACACGGCGCAGGACCGAAACGGCATAGGACCGAAACGACGCACGATCATCGCCACTGCGTAGGATCTATAAAACCAAACATTTATTTCTCATAAAAGCAATCAGAGCCCTGTCAATTGATTTTAGAATATAAGAATTTTAAGATATTTACTATATGAATATTAATAATTGTGAGTGACAAAAGAATGATAGTGCTAAACGGACAAAATATAATTTCTTGTGTGCTTGGTCAAAAGCATTTCTATATGTATGGAATACTTATATTTATTTTTATTATTATTATTATTATTATTATTATTATTATTATATTATTATTATTATTATATTATTATTATTATTATTATTATTATTATTATTATTATTATTATTATTATTATTATTATTACGTTTTAACTCGTTTTGAAATCATGGCCTGATTACACTAGAAAGCGAAAGCCATGAGAAATGTTAGCTAAGTATTAATATGGAATACTTTTAATGTTGCTCATTAGAGGGAACACTGCTCGCATGTCTTCTCGTCTCGATATCGAGAATACAAGAGATTTTTTAATAAGAACCTCAGTTGGGAAGTAATAACTGAGCCGATGGCTCGAGCCGGCTCGCTTGGGGTGAACCATCGGCTCGAGCTGGCTTGGTTGGGATGAGCCATCTGCTCGGTTCGGCTCATCTGGGCCGAAGGCTCTAGCTGACTCGGTTCGGTGAGCTGTTGGCTCGGCTCAGTTCTCGGTTCGGGTCGATAGTGAGTGCGCTGTGAGCCGAGCTGCTCAAGTTGTTGACAATTGTATACTCGGGGCGAACAGTTTTGAAGATATTTGGCCAGTGCCCTATAACTTTTAACAATGTTTGGCTTGAGCCCGAATACTCAACCTAAACCCTCAACCCAAATTCATAAGCTCGTAAACAATATCCTTGACTCCTAGAATTCACGACTACCGAGGTTAGCAATCAACTAGTTTTTCAGTATTCAAATACAGACCGCGTATCTTTCATGTTTATTCACAGTGTTGTTATAATTATAATTATAATTATTATTTATTATTATTATTAATAATAATAAAAGTTGTACTAGTAGTAGTACTAGTATCATTGATAACCTATATTGTCTATGCAAGATACTTGAAGAGAATACTCAAAACTACACACCAGATTTGGCTCGACTCGACCCTAACGCTGGTATAAACGAGAAACCAAGCTCTCTTGAAGCAAAGGAAAAGAATTCTAGGTGTAAATAGAGGAACCGGGCTCTATGTACCGCCTGCACACTTGATTATAAAGAATTCTCCATATGACCCCAGGGATTCCAAATATTGCGTGAATACATTTGGGGCAAAAGTAAGCTGCATTAAACGGTTTCCTCCTCGTAATATGTAATTCCGTGGAATATGGTACTTCTGTGCAGAGAAGCAACAAAAGTGGAGAAACAAGGGATGTTGTACACGTTGCATAAGGATACCAAGAAGTGCGCTGGAACAGTATACTTGATTTATCCGTTAGGTGAATCTTCTCCCAGGAATACTTTTGATGGCGTTTTCCCCTTCCTTCGAGTTGGCAAACCTCCACTTTTCCCTGAGCTATGAAAAACTTCATTGCTATTTTGAATATACCAAAATACTATCCTAGTGTAGACCACTTACATTTTGATTTTGTCATTGCTGGAGAAATTTTCTAAAAGGAAGCTCGTTGAAAGTACATTTAAAAAAAGGATAGTCTTTTTTCGACATTCTAATGTACAGATGGTGATCAGAAAAATGGAAACACTTGTAGTTGGCAACACGTCAGATGTATGGGTTGGCAGTGGTGTCGTGCGCCCGCAGCGCCGGACCGCTGATGGTGGTGTGTTAGGTCGGTCTCCATACTACGTCAGGCGCAGTGGAACAGCAGTGTCCAGTGGCTGCAGCAGACGGAGGTAGTGTAAAATGTGAGACCTCTCAGATTTTCAAAGAGGGCAAATTATTGGTGCGCGGTTATGTGGAGTGAGTATGACGGCAGTGGCTACTGTGTTAGGTGTGTCGCGTGGGACAGTGTCGAAGGTGATGACAGCCTACACACCACACGGGAAAACTACATCGGATAGGGATGGTATCGAGACGAGACGAGACTTTGTACAGTCTCGGTCTCGTCTCGGTAGATAAGTAGCGGTCTCGGTCTCGATCTCGTCTCGAGTCAAAAATCGCCGTCTCGGTCTCGTCTCGGTCAGCAGATGCTTGTCTCGATCTCGGTCTCGGTCTCGGTTTCGTCTCGGGTCTTGTCTCGAAAGTCTCGAAATAAATAGTGTGAAATTAAAATTGTGAAAGAATTATTATCGTACATTCTGTCGTTTTCGCTTCTTATTTTTTTGCCTTCATTCTTGATTTAGAATTATGGTATGATGTACCTCTTCGTAGCTAATTTGCTATCGCTAATGCTTTCCATGCGTGTGTTCCAGGTTCAATCATCAGTGTGGGTATAACATACCTGGGATAAAACCCTAATAGTATCCATATTTCACTTTCAGTAATAGACTGTCTCATATAGCCTCAGTACTGCCTATACAGTTAAAATATATTAAATTAACTCCAGTACTATACAGTAGTTTATTTCCTTCCTTTGAAACAGAGTTGTTCAATACCTCCTAACGGATAACGCAACACATAGCAACACGAATGTATTTAATTGTACCAAAATTGAAATATTACAATTTCTCAGTTACTATCCAATACATTCTGCTTTGACTGTCATTTTAAAAACAGAATATAACGGTCTTTATCTTAACAAATAGAGTAAATTATTACTACAATATATTTTGTTTCAAATTGATCAAATGCTTTATTACCGTTTCACAACTCAGTGTTTAATTGACACTTTAAAACAGGCACTTCCTTAACCTTGTGGTGGAAGCTACGACACTCATCTTTGCTGTCTGTGGTCTCTGGTTGGATCACCAAACAAATTAGATTCAAAGTCCGATGCTTCGTATAGTATGCGTCTCGTATAGTATGCGTATAAGTACATTCTGTTTTCTTATACAAGTTCATAATGTCGTAATGTATTACATAAGCATATATTCAGTGTCGTAACATAGATTAAGCTTATTCCTGAGCTCTCAGCGCTGCATGTTATCTTTATTAGAGAAAACTAATCATGCGTTCATTACGCTGAAATTTTATATTGATTGAAAATTACTTGCGAAACATGGACACACGTATTATATAAGTATATAGGTAATTCGAGCTATCTGTATCTATTTTCTCTGTCCCGGCAAAAGAAGTGATTCTTAACTTTCTAGATTTCTTTTCTATTAATTTTCGTAGTTTTGCTGCAATATGAAGGATCAACAATATATTTTTTTTTCGCTGTACGAATTTCGTTAAATTTTGGATCCGTTTTTACCCTACCTTACCTAGTAAAAGTATATATATATATATATATATATATATATATATATATATATATATATATATATATATATATATATATATATATATATATATGAATTTTAAATTTTAGAGGAAGACTATGCTAAGTCACTTTTTGGTCGAAATTGAGTTAACTATACTTTTTTTTAATATACTATGTTCTTTCCAGTGGTGTAATAATGTAAGCCTAAAAGCAACCTATTACTTTGTAACTGCTTAGTATAGTTTGAAAACAGTACTATAGGTCTTAGTTAAGGAACCGGATTTTCGCTTCTCCTGTAAAATTGCGAAATTGTGACTTGGTTTAGTTTACCTCTGAGGTCCAGATATAATAAAGTCATAGCCATAATCATAATCAACCATTATCAATCCACTGCTGGATGAAGGTCTTTCCAAGTCTTCTCTACAACTATCTATCTTGACCAATTCTTTTTCAGGTCACTCCCCAGTTGTTCTTGATTTCGTCAAACCTTCTTGTATAAGGACGTTTCCTAGGCTGTTTCTATCTCGTGGTATCCTGTCTAGAATTGTTTTCGTCCATCGATCATAATTTCTTGCAATATGTCCAGCACATTTTCCAGCCCATGCTAAAAATAATTTTATTAGTACCAGTCATTAATTGCCAAATAATTCTTTCTATTTTATACATTTGGCCTACAAATAGTTCAAATCCGCTACTCTTTGAGCACTGAAACGCTAGTTTTTGATCTTTGTGTTGAATCTGACAATACTGACTCAATGATTTAAATCAACACAATATGAGGACCTCTATTTGGTCTAGCGGCTAGCACGCTTGACTTCGTTTCGCGTGGTCCCGAATTCGATTTCCGGTGGGGGTACAGTTGAACGACCGAAGTGGTTCGGATTCCATTATAATCATTAGCTCCACGTCTGCTTTAGACGCTCTAGCATAATCGTGGAACGTTAAACTAAAACAATCCAAACCAAAAATCAACACAGTGTGTATTACTAACTGTAAGTCCTTAAATAATTTGCATATAGCTATATGGTATGGATCGAGTTTGAGGTGGTCGGTAGTCAAACAAAAAAACAAGTGAAATGTAAGTAGGGTGTAATTAGAACTTTTAATTAAATATGGTTTTGTGTATATCAGGCCTAAGGCTAAGGGGAACAACTAGGGTTACTAAAAAGTTATCAGTTACATTTAATTTCAGTTACAATTTGCATTTACATGTATTGCTGGAACCAAAACTTTGACATTAACATTAACATTATAAAGACTGTGAAAAACATCGTCTTTTGAAAACATTCTTGTACCATAAAACAAATTACGTGTAATTTTAAAATATTTTGCAGTTTAGCTACGTTATTTTCACTGTATTTAGAATAATATCTAGCATTTATTTAAGATGGCAACACTGCTTAAAATAATGGAACTGCGACTTGTAATTAAAACCACCAGAAACTATTGTTGTAATGTTATAGAAGCAAACTAAAGCACCAATCATTATAAAAATTTAACATAAATACGATATTTTAAGCAGTATAACAATCACTATCCAAGTGTTTGGTATCTCTGAAACGGTTTGAAATAACAATTGTTGTAAATGACATTATGATCACTTAACTTTTTCTGAAGACTTTACTTCGAAAACGTGCTGACATATCACGTCTCATCATGTAGATTCTTCCAAAAGACTTATTTTTTTCATTTCTTATAACTTTGTTCCTTCATTCATTCGAAATGCATTATGCCATGATCATAGTATTTGACGCTAAGATACAAATAATGAGCATTGCACCATTCCATTTGAGTTATTAGTCATCTCAAAAATGTTGATGTTAGTGATACTGTATTGTCCTTTGTTACACGGAATAATGTATGTGGTATTGTGGTTTTATTTAATATCTAAATTAGAAATAGGTAATATTTACGTAATGCAATTTGAGAAAATAAAACTTTATTTTGCGTTAGCAACACTGCTTCTTTATCTAGTGGTATTGAAGGGTATCTAGAAGAATTTTTCCTTCAATATTTCACACAACATGGTACAAAATTTCAGCATTTTGAATATATATATATACACGTGGATCCAAGGGGCTATATTCCCCCTTAACGCCCAGTTATACACTGAATAAAATGAGCTTCATTCCTGCTTTAAACTGGATAAAGAGGCAAAGTATGGTCCCTCCTCTCCCCTCCCGGCCCTCAAGCCCCTCCCTTTATCATATCCTAGATCTGCGCCTATATATATATATATATATATATATATATATATATATATATATATATACAGAGAGAGAGAGAGAGAGAGAGAGAGAGAGAGAGGAGAGGAGATTATGTACAACAGCAGTGGATTTTATTTCGGGAGAGGCTTGAGGAACGGGTAAGAAACCTTTGTGTTATACGTGTAATGCGAAAAAATGATCATAAATATATTTCGAGAGGGGCTTGAGCCCCATACCTACCCCCTAAATACGCCACTGTACATCAGTCAACCGTTCCCATATTAGCTCACACAGCAACGAAACAAATTTTGAGTAAAGGCAAAATAACTATCAATATTCGAGACGAGACCGAGACTTTCGAGACTGACCAAGGTCTCCTCTCGATTTATAGAGGTCTGTCTCGATCTCGGTCTCGTCTCGGTATGTAAAAGTCCGTCTCGGTCTCGGTCTCGTCTTGGTATATAAAAGTCCGTCTCGGTCTCGGTCTCGGTACCATCTATAACATCGGGGAAGCGGTACAGTGGGCGGAAGAAAATCATGAGTAACAGGTCACGCCGGGTATTAAAGCGCATTGTCACGCAGAACCTTCGTGCCACTGCGGAGCAAGTGACGGAGGAACTCAATAAGCATCTCCCCCAGCCTGTTTCGACAATCACAGTCCGCCGCGAATTACATGACATAAACTTACGGGGTCGTGTTGCACGGGCCAAACCGCTCATCAGGGACCATAACGCTTTCGCACGCCGCAAATGGTGCCGCGACCATGCAACTTGGACCGTTGAGGACTGGAAACGTGTGATATGGTCGGATGAGTCATCCTTCACCCTATTCCCAACCACGGGCCGTGTTTATGTGTGGAGAACGCCCAAAGAAGCTTATGATCTGCAGTGTCTCCGCCCAACTGTGAAACATGGCGAAGGCTCGGTGATGCTGTGGGCTGCCATATCATGGTTTTCATTGGGTCCTGTGGTCACACTTAGCGGACGAATCACTGCCAACAATTATGTCGCAATTTTAGGAGTCCACTTGCATCCTATGGTCCGGATGTTGTTCCCGGACAATGACGCCATCTTCCAGGATGATAATGCACCCATTCACTCAGCTGGCGTTGTTGCAGCGTGGTTTGAGGAACATCGGGATGAAATTCAACACCTCCCCTGGCCCGCCCAATCCCCAGATCTCAACATAATTGAACATCTGTGGTCCGTCTTGGAAACACGACTCCAGCGATGATTTCCCCTCCATCCTCTCTCACAGAACTGACTGATGCCCTGCACGAGGAATGGTGTAAAATTCCACTTGCTACCATTCACGACCTCTATGCCTCCATCCCCCGTCGCATCAAGGCTGTTCTGAAGGCGAAAGGTGGCCCGACACCATATTAATCTGGTAAGTTGCAATTTCGTTCAGGTGTTTCCATTTTTCTGATCACCATTTGTACCTTAGAGCTGTATGGAATACCTACACGGAGGAATACCTACGGTACTATCGTCCCTTGTGTGTCAATTGCGAGTGGCTTGCAGAAGGCTGTTTTGCAGTTTTATTGTGGAATGGCATCAATTAGCATGGCTGAGTTGTAATAAGCATCTACGCAACTTGTGAGTGATATACATAGTCAGATGCTCTACTGTTACACGTGTAATTGCTGTATAACAGAATGGGAAGTGCTGCGTTCAACGGTAGAGGGTTGTGTCCAGGTATTTAAGGTCGTGTAAAAGTGTAGACGTTGGTGTTTAAGTAAAATTGATTGTGTTAACCTGTACACGCCTGCGCAATGGAAGATTACAATGTCCACGAGCTGGCAGATATGCAACTCATTTATGGAGTAGCAAGGGGCAATAGCCCAGAGGCGAGGCGTTTATATCGAGACCGTCGCCCTCAAAAGAGAGTAACTTTCCTTGTATTTTTCCACGCCTCCATATTCGACTTCGAGAGAGGGGTCCCTTCAGTTTCTCGTACGTGAAATCGGAGGAAATAGCCCCATATGGACAGCTGAACTTGAAGACAGCGTACGTCGAATGATCAGAGACCGTCTTCAAACTATCATGTGTATGGCGTAAAAATCCACATGCAACTCTAGTAAACGATCAGCAGCAGAAATTTGGTGTGGTATGGTGGATAATTTTGTGGTAGGATTTTATTTATTACCGGCCTGCCTGTGTGGGAGTACGTATCTTTTATTTTTACGTAATTTTCTCCCAAAATTGATAGAACATGTGCCCTTGAACATAAGACAGCAGATGTGATTTCATTATGACAGTGCACCTGCACATTTTAGTCGAAGAACTTGTAGCTCGATTTAATATAGCTGCGGCAATCATCTACGAAATTTCAGATGTGCTTGACCACACGCGGAAAAATTTGCTTCGCCGATGTCATCTTTGCAATGCGGTCAACGGTCGACAATATCAGACTGTGAACTGTTATTCTTCATAGCTGTCTCGTGTACACATACTGCATTGCACAAATACTGTACAAGGTACCTCTGAGTTTTTCACAGTTATCCTACCTTGTACGAAACAGAATAAATCGATAATTTGAAATTGTATTTCTTTCTTTCCTTCTGCAACACGCGCAACACCTTGCGTATCGTCGAGTTTCATTCCTTCTGTACTCGTAGTTATCTTCCACGGATTTACGCATTACGGGAGAAACTCTTTTAATGCAGCTTACTTTGGCTCAAATTATATTCACATAATTTGTGGGAATCACTGTTGTTATGTGAAGAATCCTTTATACTCTAGTTCATCATACATAATCTTTTGCCCCTGACTGTCTTATGCACAGTCGTTATAAACCGACTCTGGATCAAAGTTATTTTTTCCATTTTTACACACTCTTAAGTTGAACAGGAAGCCGTTCATTGATCATCCGTTACCATTAGCATAGAAGTTATAATTGTGATAAGCTAAAGACTTCGTTTCATTTAAATTCTTCTTCCGAGTCCAGGAATCACCTCCAGACGTTCATTACATTAATTAAGTTACACCCTATATATATATAATGATAAAAAATAATACCGATATTAGTGTCGATGAAATATTATTTGGAGTCACTCAGACGAACAGTAACACTTCCAATGCAATTTAAATCCATACTCAGATACCATTGCCCTTTATGCTCAAAATGAAACTATTCTCCCCGTGCGAGGAACGGGTATTCTGTTAATAATTTATTATTAAACATCACACCATAAAATACAAAGTGTATCACGTAATGTACACGTTATATTGTTACTTGCTTAATGTATAAATGGAGGATGAAGGACTATTATTGGATCAAAAGATCTAATATATTTCAGACAAAAAATTTCTTGAAGGCTTTATATCTGGAGAACAACATATAGTGTACCCAAACCTAAACTATGACTGAACTCACAAGGAAGGGTCACGCAGTGGTTCTGCTGAGATCCGAACGAGACAATTCTTTGCATTTGAAATGCTATAACTAGATGAATCCCAAAGTTATACGTGCCACCGGGAGGAATATCGTCAGTTACAACATATTTTGTAATGTAAGAACTACAAAAAAAATTACATGGCAGAATAGTTTGAAACGAGTCATTTGTTCGGAAACGGTTGGGTAAGTGGAAAGGTCAACACGTATCCCATCATTTTCAACGACAATATTTTTGGGGTAAAAAAAACTTTGTCCCAGGGTCCCCCGCAGGGTCCCAGACGGGGTCCAACTCAAAATTTTCAAATGGCAAGGGGGGTTAAGTGGCACATCATTTGAAAGCTGTTGTAAAATGAAAGAAAACGCAGCAGGTCTCGACTCTCTACAACAACCCTGTGCAAAATGGTCAAAGTGTAAACAAAAACTTAATTGAAAAGTCCATGGTCACCCCTATAAATCGGAAATGGTGAGACAAATGTGAAAACAGAAAAGGATGTTTGGTATTATTTTCAAAGTATAACGATTTAAGTGAAAACGTCTTGTCCCAGGATCCCCACATGGTCCCAGGTGGGGTCCAACTAAAAAATTTCAAATGGCAAGAGAGGTAGGACATCGTTTGAAAGCTCTTGTTAAGTGAAAGAAGATGGAGCACGTCTCGACTTTCTACGACAACCCTGTCCAAAATTGCGGTGGGTCAAAATGTAAACCAATTGGAAAACAATCCAAGATGGCCGCTTAAAACCTATATCGAAAGGATAAGCATACCAAACTGCTGAAGCTAGGAAAACAAATTTGGCATTAATGTTGATTAGTAAGTGACTAAAATATGCAAAATGTTCAAAAACGCGACATCTTGAGTTCAAAATGCCGCACTATGTATCGAACGCATATCCAGCTCACACCACTGGTGTTGGAGAAGTGAACGATTATGGTTAATAGTCCACAAAATATCAAAGAGTATAATCGGTAATCCAATATGGCTGCCAGCGTGAAAAATGAGTTTGTATATAAACATGTTATTTCTTGGAATACTGTGATCAAGCCAACAAAGTTTGACGCAGTTCGATGTACTGAAATGACTTACATATGTTTGGTACTACTTGCCAATCTTGCAAATGATTTTTTTTTATTTGGTATTGTTTGAAGTATTGAGATCAAACCAACGAATGACATACAAATGTAACCATCACGAATACGTTACAATAGAGCCAACAACTTACTGGTGCAGCAAGTTCTTTCTCTATGAACTACGTATGACAAAATTAGAAAAATACCCGAAGGTATTCAACTTTTTTTTTTTTTTTTTTTTTTTTACTATGAGTAGGAAGTCATAGTTGTGTGTTCATCGCATATTCGTTATATTCAAGTAAATAATGCCGAGAGAACCGTGACGAACGTGCATTAAGAAGAAACCATATATGTGTTGTTACCGAATGAAATAACAGTTGAAGTGAATCGAAATTCAATTGTTCTTTAGTCTTCCTAGTATTTCTAAATACATAATAGAGAAAAATAGAGATTTAGATTTGTACTGTTATGAATGGCATAGGTTTTAAGCGGCCATCTTGGATTCAAGGTGGCCATAGTTTTTCAATTAAGCTTTTATTTACATTTTGACCGCCACAATTTTGGACAGGGTTGTCGTAGAAAGTCAAGACTTGCTCCATCTACTTTCATTTAACAAGATCTTGCAAACGATGAGCTTCTTAACCTCTCTTGCCATTTGAAACTTTTTAGTTGGACCCCACCTGGGACCCTGTGAGTACCCTGGGACAAGACGTTTTCACTTAAATTGTTGTACTTTGAACATAATGCCAGACCCCCTTCCTATTTTCAAGTCTCACCATTTCCGATTTATAGGGGTGACCATGGACTTTTCAATTAAGTTTTTGTTTACATTTTGACCCTCCGTCATTTTGCACAGTGTTGTTATAGAGAGTCGAAACTTGCTGCATTTTCTTTCATTTTACAACAGCTTTCAAATGATGTGCCACTTAACCCCCCTTGCCATTTGAAAATTTTGAGTTGGACCCCGTCTGGGACCCTGGGACAAAGTTTTTTACCCCAAAAAGGTTGTCGTTGAAAATGATGGGATACGTGTTGGTCGAGTTTTCCACTTACCCAACCGTTTCCGAACAAATGACTCGGTTCAAACTATTCTGCCATGTAATTTCTTTGTAGTTCTTACATTACAAAATATGTTGTAACTCTCAATATTCCTCCCGGTGGCACGTATGACTTTGGGATTCATCTAGTTATAACATTTCAAATGCAAACACAATTGTCTCGTTCGGATCTCAGCGGAGCCACTGCGTGACCCTTCCTTGTCAGTATGATGTGCTTAGTGCCTGAAAAATACGAAAACTCGATTTAGGGGCCATTCAAAAATTCTGTTGCCCTTGATCCAAAAAATCTAATATATTTCATTCAATAAAAAATAAATCTTGTACGTCTTATATCTGAAGAACTACATATAGTGCAGCCAAACCAAAACTATCACTTAACTCAGCATGATGTGCTTATTCCGAAAGAAATACGAAACCTTGGCCGTGTCCAAAAGTACATAGTGCACACTTCGAGGATGCACACTAAATAGTGTACACTTCGTCAAATTAGCTTTTGATCCGCACTTGATTCCAACGCCTCATAGTGGCGGAACATGGAACATTGATAAAAAAAGAAGGGAGAACTTCGCGTACTAGAAAAAATAAGCATGCTTTTTTTAGATGAATGATTTTCCAGTTATATTAAATATAAATATATCGTACAGATTGACAATATGGGATAACCGTACCTGCAAACATTTGTCATTTCGGATCTTTCAAGTGCAGATTAACAAGAGCGGAGCGTAAATTATATATATATATATATATATATATATGTGTGTGTGTGTGTGTGTGTGTGTGTGTTGTCTTATGTGCACAATAAACTCGTAACAACATAGAAACCACTAAATTATTGGCGATGTTCTATTTATTAATTCCCGGAAGAACAGTAGCACTGGTGGTTAGGGCGCTGACAACACTATTGCGAAGTAGCTTAGGAATTTTATTGCAAGCGAAAGTAGGCAATTTGCAAGAGCGTTAGGACACCAAAAGTACTGAGATAGCGCTATTTATAACAATATGGCTCAAAACTATTTGGGAGAAAGTTCATATTGGGTATAAATGCTTCTTGTGCGAAATATGACACATACTGTAGTTGTCGTAGTTCTAGTGTATTGCTCCAGTTACAGATATACTGATTGGACTATTTCTACCATACTGCGCTAGTAATGAAGTTCCTTAGATTTACTTTTAGATGTTGTGAAAATTAAGAGACAGTTTTATGAAAAAATACAGTATGTCTTATGTAATTGCTCTCATTGTTCAACTATACGGAAGTAATTATTTGTTCATAATCGTTTCATAGTGGGTACAGTAATGGGATTATATGAATTAAGAGGAAGGCTAGTCTTTACTTTGGCCATTTCATTCAATGAATCGTTCAATAAACCGATTCGTAACGAAGACAGAAAATAACGTGCTCTCCGGGGCTCTAACCCGCCTTCACTTGCTAACGCTCACTAGGCAATACTATGTGAATTAAATATTAAACTTTGGTACAGAAGGAACCAACCTATAGCTATAGCTACTAACTTATATGTATGGGCTAACAGACAAATTCTCAAAACTGGTACCGGAAGATCAAATCACTGAATCGAAGAATCGAAAAAATGAATGAAATGGCCAAAGTAAAAACCTATCAAGAGGAATTTGTGAAATTTTTGATAAATGTATGGAAAGAAATTTTTGATATGTATTTCACTTTTGGGCAGCTGTCAGAAATGCAAAATGTACGATAATTGGCATATTAGTCTCTCACAAGTGCAAGGAAATATGAATGGAATTTGGAATTTGCTTTGAATGGAATTTGTTTAGAATAAAAACTAGAAAATTAGGCCTATCTACCTACAAGATTCACATTGCAGCTGCAGCTGTAACTGTAGCTATAGAGAAATGAAAAATCTAGGTTATCATTATTCTATACTAGAGCTTAATATTTTAATTCATACGGAATTAATATTTTTCATTTGCGTGCAAATAGCTTTATTACCGATAGTCTAATTATCTCAATTAAGCTACATAAACCATGTAATATTTGAACACAAATGTCTTTATAGCATTATTAAAGAAACTCTTTGGTTGCTTTCCCTTTGCATGCTGAGAACAACGTAAATAGGTTTGTTATTTGTGTAACATTTTTATATTTCACTTGTAATATCACTAAATTGTATATTTGTCAAGTAAATTATTATTATATCAGCTCACAAATAAATTCAACTCAACAAAAATATTAAAGATATGGCTTTTAAAATTTTAATAGGTTATTTTATTAGATATCGCCATGTTAAGCACACAAGTATACTAACATAGTGTACATCCTCGCACACTACGCACTATGCACTCGCAGACTTGTGAACTTGGACCTTTTGACTCACACTAGGTGACGTCAGTTCCGGAAATAAGCGTACTTCAAATGTGCACTTGTATCTTTTGGACACGGCCCTTGATTGAGGGACCGTCCAAACGTTTGTAGCCCCTGATCCAAAAAGTCCAATATATTTCATTCAATCAATAATTTTATTGTATGTCTTATATATGGAGAACTACATATACTGTAACCCAACCCAAGATATCACTTAACTCAGTGTGATATGCTTATTGCGTAAAATATATGAAAAGTCGATTTAGGGACCGTCCAAAAATTTTGTGACCCGTTATAAAAAAAAATCCAAAATATTTCATTAATCGAAATTTTTCTTGTGCTCCTTATACCTGGAGAACTACATATCTGGAGAAAACTCGATTTAGAGACCGTTCGAATATTTTATGGTAACTGATCCAAAAATTAATATTAGCCAAGATCATAATATTTTGATCCATTTTTTAGATCATTCCTAAAATTCTTGTTTTTATCCAATCTTTCTTTTAAACAGTATCACTCTCTTTGTTCTCAATTTGAAATGTATCAAGCAATTATAAAGCATTGCTTATTATCCAATTTGTATTCGGTGTAGAGCTTCAATTTTCTCAAAGTTTCAAATAAGATAATGAAATATGATTTACTATCGGAATTCGTGTCAGGTATTATTATTACTTTTATTGGTGTTTTCCTTTCTTTCAATTGTTAAATCAAGAAACTTCCTTGCACTGTCATAAAATATGTGCTCTTTTCCAATAGCATAATAAGTGCTCATATAATTTTAAACTTTGAAATTAAGAATTGAATCAGTACAAGAAGTACAATTTGGATAACGAATGATTTATAATTGATGTTTAGTGGCGTACTGAAGGAAAGGGATTAGGGACTTTGAAACCCCCCTTGAGCAAGGTATTATGCAAAATTAAGTACGTTTATCATATTAGCACGTTTATATATATAAACACTTGATATATAAACTTGTGTTCCTAAAGCCCCTGAACCCCCTAAACATTTGCGTAGAGTACTGATTGTGTTTCTCTTATTATTTTAACCGTTTTATGCTTTGAACGAAATTTGAAGTGCAGGGACTCTGTGAAGGTGACCACCTTTACGATCAAAATTTCTTTAATGGTTCTCAGTTTTTCTTCAAAACAATCAATAACGAACGTAAAATAAATGATTGAGTTTGATTTAGAATCGAAATTTGAAATACCACCAAAAAGTTGGCCCACCCAACCTTATTTTGCAAATGCCTCTTAATAATTTTCAAAACAAACTATTTTCTCTTCAAATCAATCAATAAGAAAGGAAAACACGTTATTAGCTTGAGTATTGAATCGATATTTAAGAGCAGAAAAACAGTATGAAGTTGACCAGCAAATGTATCTTGCAAATAGATATATTTTACTGGTTGTTTTGAAACAAGTGATTTTTTCTTCAAAATAAGCAACCCGCCCCGAAACAAATTACCTACATCAACATTATTTCTTAATTATATTCTTATGTTTTTCGAATCAAATTACTTTTCTTCCAAACAAGCAAAAACAAATCCATATCAAACGATTGATTTTGGTCTTGAATCGAAATTTGTACGTAAAGGAATCAGATTGAATTTGATCACATTCTGAATTTATTTTGTAAATCTCTTTCTCTATTTTTTCGAAACAAGCGATTTGCTCTTAAAAACAACCAATAAGAAACGCTTGGCTTCGGTTTTGATCCGAGATTTTAAAGTGGAGCCAATATGAAATTCCATCACCCATTTTTCTTGAAAAGACTCTTTATGTTTTTCGAAACAGACTATTCTTTTTCAAAATAATTAATAGCATACGCATATCAAACAATTGATTTTGATTTTCAATCAAAATTTTAAGTGGGGAACAAGGGTAAATTTGGCCATATACCAACTTTATTTTGTAAACATCTCTTTATGTTTTAAGAAAGATACGATTTTTACTATTTTTTCTTCAAAAAAGTCAATAACAAACGAAAAACAAACGATTGGCATCCGATTTCATTTCGAAATTTGAAAGGAGGCAACTTCACATAGGTGCATTGATTCCCTTAAAAAAATCCAAATTTCAAAACGCAAATTCTAAGCCTACAGTTTTAAAATTGCAGTTACATGTACATACTTCAACTTAGTATACATAAAAAATTACAGCATTATAAAAATATCAGACAAATAATATTATTTATTCGGTATTGAAAACCTCGAATCAACTATTGGAGTTATTTAGCGTCATTTTTTTTTAATATCACAAAATTAAAGGTGTGGGACATGGATATATTACGAACAGTATTTTTATACAATTTGTATATATATATACATAATTTTTTAAAAATAGACCATTTAGAATTATTTATCCTTACAATTTTTTATATCCACAAATTCAAGGTGAGGGATATGCGATATTGATATATTCAGAAAGTGTTGACCACCCTACAGAATGTCGATCCTATGCCGTTTCGGTCCTGTGTCGTGTCGATCCTGTGCCGTTTCGGTCCTACGCCGTGTCGATCCTATGCCGTGTCGGCCCTACGCCGTGTCGGTCCTGTGCATGTAACCCGGTAATTGGTCCAAAGGCCAATTCGTCCAAAAACATTTGCTCCAAAGGATATTTCGTCCAAAAGATAATTGGTCCAAGGGACATTTCGTCCAGAGATGTTTCGTTCAAAGCACATTTCGTCCAAAGGACATTTGGTCCGGTAACGCTTGGGGGTCTGGGGTTTCTTTCTATTAGAAAAGTAAAAAAGTGATGCCTATAACATTATGACTCAGTAGCTTCTTATTTCTAAAGGAAATTTGAAATAGAGATTTATCCCGCAATTTTCATTTCGATAGAACAAATATAATCTGAGATATTCACAAAAACGTAAACGCCTGAGTTCAAATGTCCGAACAACAGAAATGAGGAAAAGGTTGGAGTGTGAAGTATGTTGCTGCAATAAGTGCTAATATGACATCTAAAGTTTTAATGTTGTGAACAGTGATGAAAACTTTCCGATTCATAAAAAACATACTGCACTTATTCCTACATCGTTGTTTAGCCGTGATGTGAGCTGGAAAGCTTTCTTCCATATTTTTCCGGAAAATTTTCCGTTCTAAAAAGTAGCAGTGATCAAGTAACGATTCCTCAGTAATCATAAAATTGATAGAATTCATGAGTAGAAATGGTAAAAAGTGAAAGATCGTTTAAAGAATCTGAAAATTTTCATGGCTCAGAGAATATTCAGTACTATGTAGGGACAAGTGAAACAATTTTTCATGAATAGAAAAATTGGTAGCCTATATGAAAAAATTGTAAAACCTTTTATGAGTCGGAAAATTGTCATCATTTTGAAGCAAAAAGTAAATCGAAAAGTTTTATTGCTTTGAAGTAACAAGTGAAAGGAATTTTCATAGATCGGAAAATTTTAATTCTGATATACAAACAACTGAAAAAACTCTTCACAAGCCGGACAATTTTGGACATTTTGTACAGTGATGTTAGGTAGAAAATTTTCCACTATATTTAACTGCACATTCAGCTAGAAATTTGAATTTTTGTACAGTAAAGTTAGTTAGCAAGAAATTATAATTCACCAATAAGATTTCGGGGACCGGAACATGTTCTAAAATTTCAAGTTGGGAAGGAAAAATTTACATAGTGTTTCTCATTTTCTCTCTCTCTCTCTCTCGTCTTCCTCTCTCTCTCTCCCTCTGTGTATGTGTGTGTGAGTGTTTTGTGCGTGTGTGTGTAAAGTACAGGGAAAACACACCGAGTTCGTAGAGTACAAATATCACGCTCTATTATTTAAAATTTAAATTTATTAAAAGTGATCAATATTTAACGATTCATAAAAAAAATATCTATTTATTCAAACAACGTTGTTTAGCCGTAAAATTAAATGGTAATAAATATTTCCAATTGGGCTGGTACACCTTACTATGCTATTAATATTATATGTTTTGTCTTCATTTTCTTTGAGCTGAAGAAAATCAGACAAGGGGGTAAAAATATCCTAGGATAGATTTACCCCCCGGTATATGTTCACTAATGTAGATGTACACTTCAATATGGTATTAATATTATATCTTTTGTCCTCATTTTCTTTGAGTCTAAGGAAAACCGACAGGGGGGTAAGAATATCCTAGGGTAGATTTACCCCCCGGTATGTACATTGAGGTAGATGTACACTTCAATATGGTATTAATATTATATCTTTTGTCTTCATTTTCTTTGAGTTTAAGGAAAACCGACAGGGGGGTAAGAATATCCTAGGATAGATTTACCTACCGGTATATGTTCACTGATGTATATGTACACTTCAATATGGTATTAATATTATATCTTTTGTCCTCATTTTCTTTGAGTCTAAGGAAAACCGACAGGGGGGTAAGAATATCCTAGGGTAGATTTACCCCCCGGTATATGTTCACTGATGTATATGTACACTTCAATATGGTATTAATATTATATCTTTTGTCTTCATTTTCTTTGAGTTTAAGGAAAACCGACAAAGGGGTAAGAATATCCTAGGATAGATTTACCCCCCGGTATATGTTCACTGATGTATATGTACACTTCAATATGGTATTAATATTATATCTTTTGTCTTCATTTTCTTTGAGTTTAAGGAAAACCGACAGGGAGGTAAGAATATCCTAGGATAGATTTACCCCCCGGTATATGTTCACTGATGTATATGTACACTTCAATATGGTATTAATATTATATCTTTTGTCTTCATTTTCTTTGAGTTTAAGGAAAACCGACAGGGAGGTAAGAATATCCTAGGATAGATTTACCCGCCGGTATATGTTCACTGATGTAGATGTACACTTCAATATGGTATTAATATTATATCTTTTGTCTTCAGTTTCTTTGAGTTTAAGGAAAACCGACAGGGGGGTAATAATATCCTAGGATAGATTTACCCCCCGGTATATGTTCACTGATGTAGATGTACACTTCAATATGGTATTAATATGATATCTTTTGTCTTCATTTTCTTTGCGTTTAAGGAAAACCGACAGGGGGGTAAGAATATCCTAGGATAGATTTATCCCCCGGTATATGTTCACTGATGTAGATGTACACTTCAATATGGTATTAATAATATATCTTTTGTCTTCATTTTCTTTGAGTTTAAGGAAAACCGACAGGGGGGTAAGAATATACTAGGTTAGATTTACCCCCGGTATATGTTCACTGATGTAGATGTACACTTCAATATGGTATTAATATTATATCATTTGTCTTCATTTTCTTTGACTTTAAGGAAAACCGACAGGGGGGTAAGAACATCCTAGGATAGATTTACACCCCGGTATATGTTCACTGATGTAGATGTACACTTCAATATGGTATTAATATTATATCTTTTGTCTTCATTTTCTTTGAGTTTAAGGAAAACCGACAAAGGGGTAAGAATATCCTAAAATAGATTTACCCCCGGTATATGTTCACTGATGTAGATGTACACTTCAAAATGGTATTAATAATATATCTTTTGTCTTCATTTCTTTGAGTATAAGGAAAACCGACAGGGGGGTAAGAATATCCTAGAATAGATTTACCCCCCGGTATATGTTCACTGATATACATGTACACTTCAATATGGTATTAATATTATATATTTTGTTTTCATTTTCTTTGAGTTTAAGGAAAACCGACAGGGGGGTAAGAATATCCTAAAATAGATTTACCCCCCGGTATATGTTCACTGATGCACATGTACACTTCAATATGGTATTAATATTATATCTTTTGTCTTTATTTTCTTTGAGTTTAAGGAAAACCGACAGGGGGGTAAGAATATCCTAGGATAGATTTACCCCCCGGTATATGTTCACTGATGTAGATGTACACTTCAATATGATATTAATATTATATCTTTTGTCTTCATTTTCTTTGAGTTTAAGGAAAACCGACAGGGGGGTAAGAATATCCTAGGATAGATTTACCCCCCGGTATATGTTCACTGATGTAGATGTACACTTCAATATGGTATTATTATTATATATTTTGTCTTCATTTTCTTTGAGTTTAAGGAAAACCGACAGGGGGATAAGAATATCCTAGGATAGATTTACCCCCCGGTATATGTTCACTGATGTAGATGTACACTTCAATATGGTATTAATATTATATCTTTTGTCTTCATTTTCTTTGAGTTTAAGGAAAACTGACAGGGGGGTAAGAATATCCTAAAATAGATTTACCCCCCGGTATATGTTCACTGATGCACATGTACACTTCAATATGGTATTAATATTATATCTTTTGTCTTTATTTTCTTTGAGTTTAAGGAAAACCGACAGGGGGGTAAGAATATCCTAAAATAGATTTACCCCCCGGTATATGTTCACTGATGTACATGTACACTTCAATATGGTATTAATATTATATCTTTTGTCTTCATTTTCTTTGAGTTTAAGGAAAACCGACAGGGGGTAAGAATATCCTAGGATAGATTTACCCCCGGTATATGTTCACTGATGTAGATGTACACTTCAATATGGTATTAATATTATATCTTTTGTCTTCATTTTCTTTGAGTTTAAGGAAAACCGACAGGGGGGTAAGAATATCGTAGGTAGATTTACCCCCCGGTATATGTTCACTGATGTATATGTACACTTCAATATGGTATTAATAATATATCTTTTGTCTTCATTTTCTTTGAGTTTAAGGAAAACCGACAAGGGGGTAAGAATATCCTAGGATAGATTTACCCCCCGGTATATGTTCACTGATGTAGATATACACTTCAATATGATATTAATATTATTTCTTTTGTCTTCATTTTCTTTGAGTTTAAGGAAAACCGACAGGGGTGTAAGAATATCCTAGGATAGATTTACCCCCCGGTATATGTTCACTGATGTAGATGTACACTTCAATATGGTATTAATATGATATCTTTTGTCTTCATTTTCTTTGAGTTTAAGGAAAACCGACAGGGGGGTAAGAATATCCTAGGATAGATTTACCCCCCGGTATATGTTCACTGATGTAGATGTACACTTCAATATGGTATTAATATTATATCTTTTGTCTTCAGTTTCTTTGAGTTTAAGGAAAACCGACAGGGGGTAAGAATATCCTAGGATAGATTTACCCCCCGGTATATGTTCACTGATGTAGATGTACACTTCAATATGGTATTAATATTATATCTTTTGTCTTCAGTTTCTTTGAGTTTAAGGAAAACCGACAGGGGGGTAAGAATATCCTAGGATAGATTTACCCCCCGGTATATGTTCACTGATGTACATGTACACTTCAATATGGTATTAATATTATATATTTTGTCTTCATTTTCTTTGAGTTTAAGGAAAACCGACAGGGGGGTAAGAATATCCTAGGATAGATTTACCCCCGGTATATGTTCACTGATGTACATGTACACTTCAATATGTTATTAATATTATATCTTTTGTCTTCATTTTCTTTGAGTATAAGGAAAACCGACAGGGGGGTAAGAATATACTAGGATAGATTTACCCCCCGGTATATGTTCACTGATGTAGATGTACACTTCAATATGGTATTAATATTATATCTTTTGTCTTCATTTTCTTTGAGTTTAAGGAAAACCGAGAAGGGGGTAAGAATATACTAGGATAGATTTACCCCCCGGTATATGTTCACTGATGTAGATGTACACTTCAATATGGTATTAATATTATATCTTTTGTCTTCATTTTCTTTGAGTTTAAGGAAAACCGACAGGGGGGTAAGAATATCCTAGGATAGATTTACCCCCCGGTATATGTTCTCTGATGTAGATGTACACTTCAATATGATATTAATATTATATTTTTTGTCTTCATTTTCTTTGAGTTTAAGGAAAACCGACAGGGGGGTAAGAATATCCTAGGATAGATTTACCCCCCGGTATATGTTCACTGATGTAGATGTACACTTCAATATGATATTAATATTATATCTTTTGTCTTCATTTTCTTTGAGTTTAAGGAAAACCGAGAGGGGGGTAAGAATATCCTAGGATAGATTTACCCCCCGGTATATGTTCACTGATGTAGATGTACACTTCAATATGGTATTAATATTATATCTTTTGTCTTCATTTTCTTTGAGTTTAAGGAAAACCGACTGGGGGGTAAGAATATCCTAGGATAGATTTACCCCCCGGTATGTGTTCACTGACGTACATGTACACTTCAATATGGTATTAATATTATATCTTTTGTCTTCATTTTCTTTGATTTTAAGGAAAACCGAAAGGGGGGTAAGAATATCCTAGGATAGATTTACCCCCTATTGTGAGTGAACAATTTTTCCTTTTGTGAATGAGATTCATCGAAAAATTTGATTGTTGTCTCTTTTGGTGATGTTTTACCGGGGGGTATATCTGTCCTAGGATAGTTTTACCGGGGGGTATATCTATCCTAGGATAGATTTACCGGGGGGTATATCTGTCCTAGGACAGTTTTACCGGGGAGTATGTTTATCTGTGGGACTATTTTACCGGGGAGGTACATTTGTCCTAGGATTTTTTTTACCGGAGGTACGTTTGTCCCAGGACTGTTTTACCGGGGGGTATATCTATCCTAGTACTTTTTTACCGGGGGGTATGTTTTACGGGAGGTACATCTATCCCGTTACACCGGCTCTGCCATACTTGCAACACGTGCATTTGCGTGCAGCGGCAAGTTTGGATGGTCCGGCAAAAATCTGTCATAAATATATTATTTAAATTAAATATTTCTTGTTGGAAACAGACTTCATGATGATGGTAGTTACATTTACTAAGCTGATCTTCTATTTGAATACTACATTCATAAATTATGTTTAGGTTGCATTAGTTTAAGGCCACATGGACAATGCTAAAGCAAATGGTCGAATAAATCCGAGCACAAATTGCTTGATTGTTGTCAAATGCAAGAATTCAATTCTCGAATAGTAGTGAATATCTGTTCCATTTAGTAAGTTATCAAAGTTTTGATATGACAACTAGTCTTGTTTTTGTCAGAAACAAGTTCCTTATCATTGAAGATAGAAACAACTTTTTTAAAAAAATGTTAACAAATATAGAAGAGAATTCAAGAAATAAAGATAAAAGAGCTAGTTGCACTGGAATTGCAAACTGATACATTGAGATTGAAGCTCGATAGTGAATTCTATAAAAAGGATTACCATCTTTCCTCTGCAGGTGTGTTTGCTTTATCTTTCACTAACATAATACCGGTAGATTAATATTTAAAAAAACAGACACAACGGGATTGCATTTTTAGTAAGTATTTAAGCCTTTCTGAGTGCAACTTCACTTACCCTCACCTTTGTTGTTCATGCTGGAGTAGCATAATTAAAATCATGACTTTTAAGATTTGTTCTTTCTGGAGAAAGAGGGAGGCGGCAAATTATGCTATTGCACGAGGCGACAAATTGACTAGGACCGACCCTGATGATATGTATATAAAAGACATGAATATAGGATTACACAATTTTAAGTAATGCAGGGTGTTTCAAAATTAATATTAGGGTTTTGAAACTTTGTAGTATCTATTACAATTAACTTACAATTATAAATATTATATCAAATGAAAGAGCAACTCAAACAGTTTTGTACGCACGCATGTACATGCATTGTTTCTTCTGTCTGCCGTTAGAAAGAGCAAGCAGCAAAGATGTAGACTAGAGAGCAGAATGTTTTTTGTGTTTTAATAAAAACTGAATCTGTACAATGCAACGGTCTGCGTGAAGAATATTAAGGAGACACTTGCAATTACGTCCTTATCGTTTGCAGTTGCTACAGGTCTAAAGCCTACAGACTACGGTTTACGTGCTAATTTCGCAAGTGAAATATTGTTGCATAACAATGAAGATTTTCTGGATCGTGTCGTCTTCAGTGATAAATCGACATTCCACCTAAGAGCTAATGTGCACTCATAATGTTTGTATCTGGCCGTCAGCAAATCCTCAGGAGATGGTACACTTGAAACGAGACTCCCCTAAATTGAATGTGTTTTGTACCGTATGGCGGAAAGTTTATGGGCCTTTCTCGCCTATCGACTAGATGTGTGCCGTGTGACGAATGAATATCACATTGAACACTAGTAGCAAAGAGGTGCTCTTTTACTTGATGCATTGCTTTGAGGTGCTCTTTTACTTGATGCATTGCTTATAATTGTATGTAAAATGTAATAAGTACTACGAAGACTTAAAACCCCAAAATTCATTTTGAAACACCCTGCATTTCTCACCAACAGTGTTGGAACTCAGATGTAAAAAGGAGTGAAAATTTTCCTTATAAAGTTATTGTTTACAACAACGATATTATTATTAGTCGAGACTAACAACGATATTATTATTAGTCGAGACTATAACTACAACAACAACACGAGTTAGTAGTCAAAAAAATGTAATCTAATGTATACTCGATGGCCCAGGTGGCCAAAGTGGCACACACGGGTGCGTCATTTGTTTAATCCGCTCCTGTGTGGACATTAATTAAGATATCGGGATATTATTCTTGCAAAATATGGTTGCACTATAGTTTATCATATTAATTTTTTTCTTCTGGTGTCGAATTTCCTTCTCAAATTTCACCCCAGTCAAAAATTCAAGAATTTTCTAATTTCGAATTTCCTTTACTTCTTTTTTCCCTGTAGCTTCCTTCAGGCCCGTAGCCAGCCCAATAATTTAGAGGGGGCCCGGTAAAAGTTAGGGGGGGCCCGACACAATAATATTATACTTCATCACCATATTATAGTTCATTTGCAAGCCTACCGTGAAATTTTATGGGGACCAGCCAAAATTTAGGGGGGGCCCGGCCCACTCTTGCCCCCCCATGGATACGGGCCAGGCTTCCTTCCTTGTAGAAAGACCTCCTTAAGATTTGCCAGGTAGATACCTCGGATGGATACCTAACTGTTGACATTAATTGGACGGGCCTGCGCGCAGTGTTGCCAATTAGGGAAATTAAATTTTTCCTAAGTTTGGGCAAAAAATTAGAAATTTTTGTTTATTAATCCGTACCTACACGTCCGAGTGCAAGTCAACTTACGCCAATCGAACATTTGTCCTTACTTAACAAATGCAAATACAGATTGTTACAACGGGTTAATTAGGGAACGCACGAAAATTTCGTATTTAGGTTTTAACACTTAATTTTTCTAGTTTTTCCTTACTTTTCTGTTTACCGTAATATATTTTTGGTAATTAGAAGTTTTGTTCCTTAAATATCGTCATAATACTTGTAGGATATATTAGTGGTGCACCAATGTTTAATTTAAGATAGTTTGCATCTGTCTGGTCGCAGTGTTACCAGGTACAGAAAATTTTAATTCCAGATTTTAGGGGGAAATTTTGGAAAAATTATCTGTTTTGTCTCTATTATTTCCCTCTTGTTGGCTATATCGGACCAAACGTACCAATATCTGGAAGTCTCGTCTTTGCTCTACACAACGCACTATAGAAAGTTTCAATAGGATAATTAGAGGAAGTACAGTTGAGGTTTACAGTACACCTTGTTCTCTAATTGGGAAGATGACTGTGATTTTTTAAAGGTAGAATGAGATATTTTTTATTGACATGCCTACTTTATTAGATATCGTCACAATACTTGTAGGAGGGATATATTAGAGGGATACCAAAACTTATTTTAAGATAGTTTGTGTGTGTCTGATAGTAAGTAGTGTTGCGAGCTACAGAAAATTTTAATTCCAGATTTTAGGGGCAAATTTTGGAAAAAAAATTCCCTTTTTTATTTCTATTATTTCCTTCTTGTTGGCTACATTCGAACAAACGTACCAGTATCTAACAGCCACATCCTTAGCCTACATAGCGCACCATAAAAAGTTTCACTAGAATAATTAGAGAAAGTACAGTTGAGGTTTATAATAAACCATGTTCTGTAAATGGTAAGAAACTGGAGAATTTCTGAGGTAGAATGATATTTTTTTTAAATTTTCTTGCTTACTTTGTTAGATATCGCCATGATACTTGTAGGATATATTCTTGGAGTACTGAGGTTTAGTTTTAGATAGTTTTCGTCTGTCTGATGGCAGTGTTTCCAGGCAAAACAATTAATTCCCGCTTTTAGGTAAAAAATTTGGAAAATTTCCCTTTTCCCCTCTATTATTACCTTCTTACTGGCTACATTGAAACAAACGTACCACTACCTGAAAGCTTTCTTTTTGCCCTACAGAACGCACCATAAAAAGTTTCAATAGGATAATTAGAGAAGCTGTAACCCCGGCATATTTGATTTTTGCTTGTGAGGCGTAAAAAGTGTCAAAATTTAATGTGATGGCAGAATTTTTTCTTTCCCTCTTTGGATGCAAGCAAGCGACTTCAGGATTTCACTGTACTTTGTCAACACACCAAAGATTTTTTTAGGTGACTTGAACCCATATAGCAGCAGTGGTACTAGATACAAAAAAATTTGAAATTCGGTTAGGGAATTTTTTGTAAATTTTCACCCCTACATTTCCCTCAATAATTTCCCACCCATTGGCAACACTGCAATGCAACTTATAGCAAAAAATAACCACATCCATTTTCTAAAAAATGAAGACTTAACCATATCAATCGAATGAATGGTTTTTGAGCAATAAGTCACTAACTGGAAATGTAGGAAAACGCCAAAAATGACCTGGGGCCGAAAGGAATAATCACACAATTTTGCTAGTATATATGTACAAAGAAACAAAAAATTTGTAAGTTACGAGGGCTTCGAATCAAGTTCTGTTGATTATTTCAATAATCTGCAACGTAAATCAATAAATAATAGTTGCCAGAAAAAAAACAGAGATTTGAAAAAAAACATGAAAAAGAACGATGTTTTTTATTAAAAAAAACTTCACAGAAAAAAAACGTTTTTTTACAACACTAATAACAATAGAACTGAATTGATGTTTTGTCATTTATTTTCAAAACAACAGTGTGCTAGAAGAGTTAATGTTTATAATTGTCATTCTCAAGCATATCAAAGAATTCCTTAAATAAACACAACAGTTGTTTGTTCGGCAGAGAGACTTCTAGTAGCATTTTACATTATCACTTGTGTTCTGTGAGTATGGCAATGCATTATTTTATACTTTATTTCATTAAACGTTTCATATTCTTAAAGTAACTAATAATTTTTTCATCATTGATATGGATTACTTGCGTGAAATATTATATATATAGGTTCTAGTTCACTCGTTGAAAATTGTTCAGGATAAGTAGGTGCTCTTGAATATTGTTTTAGTTTAGCCAATAGTCTTCATAGTGTTATTCAAAAAGTATAAGATTTCTGCGTTTCGTTTATTGACTTACTAAATAAGGGATTAATTTCGCCTCTTGAGAGTGTCTGGTGTAAAGAAAAGTCACTTAACTGAAATCACGCTTTCTTTCGACTTCACATTTAGGTTTATCCTTTACGTTTTACCCTTCGTTGGAGTTATTTTGTAATTGTTTCCTTCCTGAAAATTTGCTTGATTTAGCGATACATTCATTGTTTTGTGAACAAGGTAGAAAATAAAAAAGAACCAAGTGTGTACTCAGAAATATTCAAAGTTCTTTATCAACGTGAAATTATAATTTTACGTGTCCATTTATACTTAATGGTCTTTATCAATATGAAACTACAATTATTTTGATATTTTTCACTTTTTCTGAGAATAACCAAACGAAACTTTTATTATTCATACTTTTTATAATGATGATTAATAAGAAAATTTAGGTTTGTGTACTTTGTTTGTTCCTCTTGTAAATCATAAGCGTTATTTTACCTGCAATCTCATATCAATGTTCAATATTCCCAATATACATAATCTTTAATATGTGAGATATATGTGGTATAATGTTTTATGCTTATATGTAGACATTATGTTGTAAATAAATAAATTTTATCCAACTATATTTATTATGAAAATAAAATATGCACTTTCACTTAATTACTTCACTACTCGCGCACAAATAACTTTGTAGCTTATTAAACACTAGCAGCGTTCACCCCGCTTCGCTGCGGTCACCCCGGAACGCAATAAACGTTGTTACTTAGATAATTTTTACAGCGCCTGTCATTTATGTTAACCCGCCGAGTCACATGGTCATGCGGGTTGCATATAAATACGTTTATTTTTACCTATGATGAACTAATAACAAAGGATTTGTACGTATGGACACTTGAATGGTCAATTATCTCAAGACACTGGTAATTAAAAATTAAAGTGATATGATAAAAACCATCTAGGGTCCAAATCTTAATAACCCTCCAAAAATGAAAGAAATTGGTTCAGCCGTATTAGCGTGATGAGTTCACAAAGGATTTGTGCGTTCTCTTTTATATATATAGATATTATATCAGGCTGTCATAATTTGCTTTTATTTTCTTACTTCTGAATTCAGTTTACTATACTGATTATAAATATTTCATCTATACAGGTTGCAAGCTGGTCAAAATGGCTGTTAACCATAATATCATATAATTTGTTACTATGTTTGATTTACGTAATAGTGTCAGTTACGCCGGTCAAATCTTGTGCACTTTCCAGCACTCAAAATTATTTTTATGACTGTCCCAAGAAGACAATTCACCATTTACTAAGGCCAACTTGTATGTCTCTAGGTTTGCGTATGATGTGCAATCAATTGAAACATCAAATTCAAACACAGCTGTGGCAGTACATTTCTTGTTTTTCAAATGGATACTTAGGTAACGACATCGTTCCCAACTCCGCAACTTGAAAGTGCTGCATCTAATGTTCACGAAGTTCGTAACGTACATCCTTCCAGTTATGAAACTCAAATACTATGGAAACTCAAGTACTCATCTACTTCCATTTCTGAGTTTATGTATATAGTATGTTTATAAACAAGACAAAAAATCTTAAATAGGTGATTCTTCACTTCAAAATAAGCAAAACGTTCATTTGGACATGTGGTCAAAAGTGCATAGTTTCAGAGCTATGACCGTCTACGCCGTACAAAGATGAACTTTGGGAGCGAACAGGTCCAAAATTATTAGCTATTGAGATCAGGCGGCATTTTATATTTTTAGACTTGTAATCTCTAGCCCGCGGATTCTTCAGTGGTGGTGCAAGAGTATCCAAGTTAGGAAATAAGAGATCCTTTATATTCCGTTAGAACACAGGAGTCCCATACATGACAGAAAGAAGAACGTACCACCAAGTAACAAATGTCATTGAAAGACCGTCAATAGTTTGATCCAAGTCAAGACAACAAAAGAGTTTCGGTGTGTGTTGTGTGAAGTTGGGTTACTACAATTGGAGCTGAATGTAGTGGATAATATGAATGAAACGTTATCAATATCTGCACGTACATGACCAAAAGTCATTGATTTGTGTGCTAAAGGAGACTGACATTAATAACACGGTTAATTGATTCAATGAGGATTTGCGAGAAAATGCTAGTATCTCAGCAAAAAAGGAGCAATAGGTGCAATGTTCTTCACCACAAACTCACTTGGCCGTTCCTTGGCACGTAACGAACACCTTATTGTTTACAACGTATGGGAACTGATGACGCATGTATTGACTTCGTAATTGCTGGTTTGCGCCACTATGTGTGTGAAGGAAAAAATTCAGCTTCTAACTGAAAGAGAGAATTGTGCATTTAAGGTTACATCCGGTGGGTATAGATTCATTGACAAATATGGTATTCAGCTGCTACGATATCTTGTCTGTTATGTCATGTTGTCGTTGTAATGATGCTCCTCGCCTCTTCTAATTGGAACGACATTTGTTTCACAGTATATAATGCTCTCAAAAAATATGATATCTGTTTGTTGTAAAAGAAACTCTCGTTGAAATGTATGAAGTTGGATTACTCTAGAAGCTTTCAGGAACAGAATGACAAAGTAGTGAAAGTATGATATGAGCTTTTACTAATAGCTAAGAAAATAATCTCATACTATTGGTGAGACTATGTATACTGACTACTAAATTCTCCCCAAACTGACTATTGAAAGCACCCACTATTGTACTTGGTAATAAACGATAGGCAAAATTGGCAAAATATAACCTTCAACAACACTGTGAAACTTAAAGGTAATGAAATTACATTGGGTAATTTCAGGTAGTTGATAAAATAAAAAAATCTCCATTGATTGGCCTCCACTGTGATTATTCCACGGATACATCTCAATGTTTTGTTTTAGTATTTTACTATTGGTCCGTAAATAACAAGTGGTTAATAGAAGAAATTCGGAAACATTGGAGATAATATACGTAGGTTCTGTTGTCTTCTCTGCTATTAGTATATTCTTGTTGAAAATAATTTAACTTGAGACAGGTTTGTAGCAATATGAAAAGTTGGAGTACCACCAATGTTACTGTTACACGTTCCTTATCTGTATTTATAAATCTAGCAAAGCACAGAAATCTCGCAATTGCTGGTGCGTACTGCCTAAACTAACTGCAATCGTTAGTTGCAAGAATACTACCAGAGAACCTCAAGAAAATACTATCATTAACTATTAATGTTGCTAATTATGTTAAACGAAGTTCTCTGAATTCTCCTGTCCGCAATGTTTTATTTGACAACCTGAGTGGTGAACATAAACGTTTACTTCACCGAAGTTTGTTTGTTATTGAAATGTATATGATAGATATGCCGTAAAGAGTTAAATAGTTATGAGTTTAGGAAAAGATTACCATTATTCTTCTTTTACTGATGACATAGTTGTACTTTCTCTTTCGATTCTTACGAACTTCTTTTAAATTATTAAATTATATCCATCACAAACTCAAACGTAGAAACATGAATGTATTTAATTTTCTGTAACTTAACACCAAATATCAGCAAATTATGAAGGAAAAGCATTCTAAGAAATTACAATGAGATTTTCCTCTGATCGTGGGAGGTACATTTGAGATTTCATCCTAAGCACTGAAAAGTCTTTCTGTACTAATTTGTGATGATTTTCCTTAGAAAGGTTTACTTAATTATTAATGTTCTATAAGTTAAAATCTTTAAATGGAAAAGGAAAGACAAAATACTATTGTATCATTCTGAAGTTTGCTAAGTCTAAAGTGTAAAATTTATTATTTTTTCATAATATTGCCTTTATTTCAGTAACATTTTCGTAAATCCTGCCTTGCTCTTCATGCCTCGTCAGTACTTGCTTTCGGTTTGAAACAATTAGACTAATGCATCATCATAGTCAGACACAGTAAATCGAACTATTTATTGTAAATTTTAGAAAAGCGTTCAGGTTGTGAATTTATTAGTATTTCACACCACGCTGTAACACAAAGACTTAAACATTGTTAATTGTATAACGTTAAACACTTTTAAACAGAGGTTTTGTGACAAGAACCAACTTTGGTTGAAGAGTTAGCATTATAAAATCATTAATGCAGATATCGAGTTCCGGAATACAAAACTTTTGAATTTGGAGATTTCCCAATTGAAGAAAATAAATATTCCATAGCCAAACATATTAAAAATATCAAATATGATACAGAAATTTTATAAGTCTCTGGAAAGAAACTGTATATGTTCTCAAGGACTAGAAAATGATAAATTGGAATACCAAAATTGAGTATCTTCAGAATTTATTTCACGCTTCCTTCCTCTAGGAGTTCAATCCATTAGATGACTATCAAATCTACCTCCTACTCCTACTTCAAGCTGTGTGTAAGATACAAGCTCCAAAAAATCTTCTGGAGTTTTTGTCGGATCTATCTCAAGCCAACTGTCTCTTACAGCACACATCAACTCTGGTCATATGTTTTCCATGGGATTGGAACTCTGCTCCACGAGACTGCCAGTCAATTGAGTTGAATTTAAGCTGTCCGACGAACCATTACTCAACCACAATCGAAAGTATATATTGCATAGTAGTCTTGCTACAACTGAATTACACCATGATGCTGAATATACTCGAACAGATGTCTCGATGATTTTACTCATAATTTCTAACAACCGAGGACAATCCAGATGTCCATCTATAAGTACAATCATTTATAGACTTGGTCGAATAAATAAAAGATATTGATTTCCCACTAAAGCTAAGTGATACTTCAAAAATTGAAAGACGAATCGATATATCCATTAACGTATACATACAACGAAAATCATATGGTGTACATTTTGTATGGTACTCAAAAGAAGAAAGTCACCCCTGTGATTCTATTATGTGTAAAAGAAGGAAATAGAATACACTAATGATGGATCAGACTTAAGTAGATAAGTTAGTAATCAGACAACTAAATGGAGAGCTCGAAAACACTTATGTGATATATTCTTGTTATACTTTTACTCAAAACATGCAATAGATAAACATTAGGAAGATTGTTGTACTCACGAATCTGTTAAAACAGAAATTCCAGCAGAAAATACATATTTTGAATTTTAGAACTACCAATATACGATGAAAATTCCATTTGCGATTTAAGCTGCTTTTGAATGTTTCCTGAGTAAGACTATGGAGTATCAAGAATGTTATGCAGAAGACGTACCATTTACGAAAAATGTCAACAGCATAAGCTATCCGGATTAAGTTATTACATTGTAGAAACTGATGGAACAAAAACAGATAAGTTTGTGCCTGAGATTGTACATAATCTGACTGGACATGCTTCTCACTTGTTTATAAATGAGCTAAGGTGTATTAAGGAACAAATATTTTAAATATCTGATAAAGAGCAATGATACATATCGTTCAGTAAAAAAGGTTGCAGCTATCAAATTAAAATTCATAGATTCCTTTAGATTTCTAGCATGTAGTTTAGACAAGTTATGATGAAACGTAACAAAGAAACAAATGGTTAACACCGAACGCTTCTATCCTGACGAAGAACATTTTTAACTTGTAATAAAGAATGATGTTTATCCATATGATTTGCAAGTGATTGGAGAAGTTTAGAAATAGGAAATAACCACTAAAGGAAGCATTTTTCACCAAGCTTACTAACACACATATATTAGTGAGAATGCAAAGAATGTGTGGGAGACAATTAAAGTTAATAATCACGGACACTATCATAATCTATATATAAAAACGCATATGTTGTCATTAGCAGATGTGTTTGAGAACTTTATAGAAACATGTCATAAAGCTTATGGTTTTGATCCTTCTTCGTACCACCGGGTTTAGGTGTTGATGCGATGTTAAAAATGACAGATATAAAATTATAGTTATTAAGAGAGTACGATATGGTGTTAATGATAGCGAAAAGAATAAGTGGCAGTATGAGTCAATGTTCAAAAAGATATATAAGGGCAAACAATAAATATATGGAAGATTATGAAGAGAATAAAAGATGGTTTTACCTAAAGTATTTAGACGCAAACAGTTTGGATTTAAGGGCTATGAATCAATATGTACTGTGTAAAAGATTTAGACGGTTAAGTGGGGAAGAAATAGAATAGATTTGACAAAGATTATATATAATTCCGATACTGGTTATATATCAGAAATAGATCTTGAGTATCCAAAAGAATTACATGACTATCAAAAAAACTATCCATTAGCTCCTCTAAATATATCTCTACCTGCTTCAAAACAATCAAAGGTATTAACAAGCCCCTCCGTTCAAAAATATGTGAATCACTATCGAAATCTAGGACAAGGTTTTTCACTTGGAATAAAGTTAAAGAAAATACATCGGGTAGCAGAAATTGAGTAATCAGATTAGATAAAGAATTATATAGATTGAAAAGCACATATGATAACTATAGCAACAAACGCGTTTCAGAAAATAGTTCTATAATCTCATGAATAACAGTGTATTCGGGAATACATTGGAAAGTATTAGAAAGATATGTAAGCCTATAAAAGTAGAATGTGGTTTAGCAAAAGTGGAAAAACTAATTGCTCATCCGAATTCTAAAGATTGAATTTTATACATATGGAAGCTATGTGCGGTTATGATGAATAAAACGAAATTTACTTTTAATAATCCTATATATAGTGCAAAGGGTATCTTATAGCTACCAAAGTTTATAATGTATAACTTTCATTATAATGTAATAAAGCTAAAAATGAAAACAAGATCGTAGTATATTATACAGATCCAAAAATATTATATTTACCATATTCATACAAAAATATACAAAAAATGTGAAATATTTCTTGATTACTTCGACACAAGTGATTAATCTCAACATAATAGATACAAGAAACAACATATGAATAACAAAATACTTGGTAACATCAAGGATGAGGTTAGAGGCACAATAATATAAGAGTTTTTTTTTACGTTTGGGAAGTAAAATGTACTCAATTAAAGCACCTCAATAGATCTAACAGACAATGACGTTATGATAAATCCCATAAGGAAAAATCTTAGAATGCGGAAGGTATTAAGAAGAGTGCTATATATAGAGAAGGAATAGAAATACTGTTTGTTCAATAAAATGTAAATTTAATTTTGAACATTGATCAAATAGAACCTATTTTATTAAGGATTTTTAATTAAAAGAATGTTAATTTAATTAAAAGTTATAGGCATGATATATTAAGCGTAGAATAAATAAGTTAGCATTAAGTTGTATAGGTTATAAGGAATATGTTTCAAAGGATGCGGTATCTACTATATGGTGGCGACTTTATAGTAGAGAAGTACATATAGATTAGTTATAGTTTTAGATATTAGTATTTATTGATATCATAAAATATGTTCTCCAGTGATATAGTATCTGTTAATATATTATGGAGCTTAACCCTTCATTCAATGGCGTTTTAAATTTGTTCTAGCTCAATAAATAACAATGCTATAATGAATCAGAAATTTTGGAAATTTTTGGCTCTTAAATTTGTAATAAGTCGGAAAAGTGCAATTATTTCTGTCTTAAAATTGTATGTCGTTTATGATAGAATTTTTTAAAAAAAAATTTCGACTAGGGTAAAAAATAAAGATTTTAACAATATGTCATTTACACATTAGGTTATGAAATTTGTTAATCCATACAACAAAATCATTCCAAATATAAGAATCCCTGTTAGTTTTTAATGTTGAACATTGACCAAATAGAACCTATTTTATTAAGGATTTTTTTAAATGTGTACATATATGCAACTCATATTTTTCTCAGAAAATGCCATAATCTTTATTTAAGGAGATATCACATTGAAACTTAGGGGTTAGAAATACCTATCTTGAAAATATTTGGGATATATGTGACATTTTCTAAAGTGAGTTGATAACACTAACATTTTTTATAAGATCGCGATGTATGTTTTCACAATGTATACGTTGCTATTAGCAATTGTATAGGAATGATGTTCATTCTTAAGTAAGTATAGACATCGTGATTAATCGATGTTGCATGATTACTAGTACAGCTTCCATATAAAAGAAAGAAGGTGAGATTATTTAAGATATTACTTTGTTTATTATTGTAATACTGCTTCGCTGAAAGCGCTATCTGGTAGCTGCTTCGGTTGACTGAGAAAGTTTACGTAAGCTCTGATGTTTTTATTCTGGTTAGTTGCTTCATGTGTTTTAGCTGGTTCGAAGAGACTGATTACGTAAGAGACGATGTTGTCTAATCTTATTAGACTGCCTCATTAATAGAACCATCTGGCGATTGCTCTGTAGCGAATGAAGGGGAAAAAATGTGTTCGCGGTTTGCGTGAAATATTTTGCTTGTAGCAAATCACATTCTGCTCATAAGTTGTTTGAGAGTCAGGATTGCAACGAAATATATATGTTCTCTTGCTTTCCTCTTCAAGCAAACTGAATTATAAGTGTGTGTATCTGTTAGCATTAGCATATGAGATTCCTTCAAAACTCAGGGAAATATTATGATATTTAGATCAAATGAAAACTCTTTAAAAACAAAAATGTATTTTCTTTGTGATTTTATTAACTACAAAGTAATAATTGAATTCTCTATTTCCAGTGATCTTTAGTGGCAATTTAACAAATTATGTTGAACAATTTAATTGTTTACATCAGCAATATCAGAGACGTATTTAATAAAGAGTATACATTAGAAATCTTCAAAAGCATGAATGAGGGACATATATCATACAAGTCTATGCACAGAACATTTAACTTCGTTGCACATTAGGAATTGTAATCATGTAAATGCTTTTACATTATCCTTCTGTGTTGAATATTATTAGTCAAATTGCTTTGAGGGGGTAAGTTCGGTTAGTTATAGCGCCAGCACTGAGCTTGATGTGCAGTTTGCCTTCTAGTTCTATAATTTGTCTTGAGTCTTACATTTACTATTATTTAAACTAAGATATTAGGATTTAACAACTTATTCTGATATGTTCACATCTACTGAAGCAAACTTATGTAAAAGTCAATAGATTTTTTTTTTCAATATTTTATCAGTTCCGGAATTAGATATTCCTCGTTCAATCTTATCATTGACTTTCACTTCTCGCACAAGATCTCGCAATTGTCTTAAATTATCATCACTAAGAGAACTAATCTGCAAAAATTTTTTTCTAACCATCTTCTAAAAATATCTCATATTGAACAACTACACTTTGGAAACAATTGAAGTATTTTTCTAAACGAAGGTATAAAGAAACAATTTCTTCCAAGTAATCAAAGCAACATGGATAAAAATGGAAAAGACTATCGCTATCTAGGGACATCGTTTCTTCAAAACACCTTTATCTTCTTCATATTTCGTCAGACGGGATAAAGGTTTGCCTAACTGGTCTCCATCTTAAACTCCTTATTGAATCGCAACTGCAGTATTACTTAGACTAATATTATCCTCTTGAATTTGCCAATCTTTTTTCTTCACGTTCCGGGACTTAAAAAGTAGTTTTTTGAAAATAATCTTGGTACTGTCCCGAACGACCACGAACGGTCATTCTTGATAAACACCCTATTAATTGTTTATGATTAATAGATCATCCAAAAAGATTGTTTGTGCATAAGTCTGACATTTTTTCTATAGAGTCTGAAGATTTAAATCTCGAATAATGACACAACTATTTGGATCAATTAACAATCCGAATCGCTTAAAAATTTCGCCTTCTTTGATTACTTGATATAAATATAGAGTAGGTATGACTAGACATTTAACCACAATCCTTGATCGAACACACTCATTATTTAAACGATTTTGTTCAAATCTGCTATGATTAGAGATGCAAGGGCTCGGAAAAAAACCGGCTTTTTTGAAAAAAAACTCGGTTTTTTCTGCTTTGCTTTTTTGCTTGGGAAATTTTAGGCTTTTTTCAAAATACTGCTTTAAATTGATAAAAAAGACTTTGTACCGCTCCTCTATAACACAAAAAATAATTTAATTAGTGGTTGATGCTGATAATAATATAAAACATCGAAAATAAACTATGAATTTCGAAAAAATATTTCAAACAATTTTTCTTCAACATATTTACATTGTGAATTCCACAGGATTAACCAATGTATATAATAAGAATTTTTTAACTTCCTATATACAAAAGTAAGCAGAGTTGGCAAGAACCGTGGTTGTTTTAGAAAATGCCAAAAACCCGTTTTGGGGGGGATGTTTAAACCAGACTTTTTTGGTTTAAACCAGGCTTTTTTGACTTAGATTTTTTGCTTTATGTATTTATATTACATATTCACAGAAATAGCCTAAGTTTGTTTCGCCTTGATGTTATTATGCAACAGGGGGGTTATGCCGGAAGAACTCCCATAAGCTTAAAGAAGTGCGGTCAGTAAATTTCATAAATTTCTTAAGTTGAGAATCTCCCGCCCTAGTCATTGGGAAAATCCCGTCATTACCTGACATGTAAGACAATAACGGGAAAATCCTGTTATTGCTTTGCATGTAAAATTTAAAGGTCAACGTACCATAATCAGTACGCTAAAACTGAGGTATTAAATTACAAATTTAGTACCGGTACGTAGATATCATTGAAAGTCCAATCCAAGCTAATGTTGGAAAGTACGTAGGCAATCGATAAATTTTGCCAATTTCTATCAATATATTTAAGCAATATTGGCTTCTTTATAAAACAACACGCATTTAGGCATGCAGAAATATACAATTTGGTTTGTTTCGTATATTTAGGCTTAACATCCTTACGAAATACCGAGGTTATCAAGGAGAAGACTTCTGCTTAAACTAACATCCGAACCGCTACTTGGGTTACGCATGAAAGAAGGTTTGTGGTTCGACCGAGAATTGAACATGGGACACCTTGATTAAAAGGTGAAAGGGAAATTAAACTATTGCAGGTGGTTTGATATCTGGAAACGTCACCATGAAGTTCACACGATTCGCATTTTTCATTCTTTTTATTTTTGTGGTTTAAACCAGTTATTAAAAAAAAAAGTTGGTGTAAACCAGCCAACCCTAAAAGTAAACACTTCTTTTTAAAGAATACACAAATAACTAGCAAAATAGTATGTAGTATTTTTACTTCAAAATATTCCATACCCTCTTTTTGAAACAAAATAAAATTAAAATAAAACATAAGAGAAATACTTAGATTTATATGGTACACTTAAAGGCTGCACATCTAGAGCTTTTGGTTCTGTATATTCTTGAAATTCTACAGTTAAGTTTTATAGAACCATCATCACAGTTTACCCAATCCTAAAGTTTTCTGAATTTTTAACAAGAGGGATTCAACATATCATTACGGAACTCCCCCCCCCCCAAAAAAAGACTACGGAATATATTTAAGTTAAGCTAAATACAACTGCACAACAAACATAACTGAGTGATTAGCTTTTGCGCTTCTATCGGAAAGTCCGGGATTCAACCAGTATTCGGCCATTCTGACAAAGCTTTTCTTCATTCCATCTGTGAATGTAGAAATAGTGCGTGTACTGTGAGTTGGGCGACTTCCTTTTTTATTCTTTTTAAATCGTTATTATTACTAATTACCAGCAGTGACGGGTTTGCGAAGGTTAGGGGGGCGGTCTTTTGGACTGAAGCCCGTTCCCCAAAGTTACGGAATGTCTGCAACAAACGAAATATCAATTATTTATGCCTTTACTCATAAACTTTAAGCTCCCGTCAAATAAAAATTACAAATGTTTAAAAAAAACTAAACATTAGTAAGAAACCCTTCCCAAAATACTTTTCTAAATCCGCCACTGATTCTCAGTAGAAAATGATTTTTAAAGTTGTATCCGGAAGATTATTGCTAAACATATAAACGAAACGAAATATTAGTTATGCCTGTACTCATAAACTTCAAGCACTTCCCAATTAAAATTAGAACTTTTTAGGAAACGAAACAATCAGAAAAACCTCTCCTAAAGTACTTTTCTAAATCCGCTGCTGATTATTTGTATAAATTGGTATTCAAGTTTGTGTCCGGAAAATTATTGCTAAATCACTTCACAGCTACAGTATAACAGAAATGTGGAAGTACGGTTTGACGGATATATTGAAAAAACGTACACTTTGACGGATAAATAGAAAAACGGGCAAGTTTAACTTTTGCGCTAGAAGCTAAAGTTCTAAAAGCTCTTAGAAATGAAACACGGATGACAAACTAGAGAAGAAAAAAGATGTCGATAACTCAAAAGTTAAAATAAAGTTAAATAGCCTCTAAAATTACCCTCAAATACTACATTCTTCATGTTATCTTTAATTCGTAAAACATGTGCTCCATCCATCTTGATGGTGAATTTCAGAGCGAAATATCACATTCAGGTCATGGAATTCTTATCTAACTATAGAATATACTATAAGAAAGCTGTTTAGATAGAAAAATCATGAAGTTGAAAAAAGCCAAAATTTCCAAAATTCTCGTTTTTTTTCCCAAAAAAGCCGGCTTTTTATGTGAAAAAACCATCGGTTCAAAAAAGCCGGCTTTTTTGCATCTCTAGCTATGATTTAATCGAACGCTTTTAATTCCCAGTCTGAGTAATGAACAATGCGCTGTACAATCTAAAGATAACTGAGTCGTTAGCAGAAACAATGTTCTCACAATACAGTTACATGGTAAAATGTCAGCAATTTAAATTTTCACAGAGCAAGTTAAATTTATTATCATTATAGTTTCATCATTCGTAGAAAATCGTACCACGAATGTCGGTCCAGAGATTTTCCCTTAAACTCTCTTACAAACAACTGTCAAACATACTTTTTGACCAGACAGTATGTTGTCGGGTTAAATTACAACATAATATCCAAACAAAAAAACCTCCCTACTATTTAGAAACCTATAGGGAAGGACGAAACAGTATCAGTAATTTCAGAAGGGAAAACTTTATGTCCTGGATAATTCGATAGACAAGATATGATCCCCTGTTCCTGAGGTTTTAAAATATTTTTGTTAATTCCCGACAAATTACTCTGAAATGATATACTATGCCTGAAAACGTTCCAAAAATTAAAACCAAGAGATGACTTAACTATTTTATGATTTTGAGTTTTATCATCCCGTAAAATTCCAATTTACTACTTGTCTTAAATAAATCTTTTCAATATATCTAACAATTATATTCGACTTTTGGAATATAATAATCGAGCAATCTATATCGCATTGAGGAGTTCATGCCACTCAGGGAGTTTATGCCACTCAGATTCAAACCCAACTAACCATAAAATATGAACGGAATACATTATTGACCTACGAAATGGCCTACTAAATTAGTAAGGCCGTGTCTACGATACATTTTCTGATATTAACGCATGTTTACAAACTGGCATAATAAATAGTGATACAAATCTTTTAAAAATCTTTTCCCAAATCATAGAAATTTCAAGTGTTTTATTTGCTTTGAAATATAACCTGTAGGGATCATCAGCACAGAAAAGGTAGTACGATTCAAAAGATCTCCAATAGTCTTCTTTTCTGGAAATATTTCTGCTAAAATTTCGCTAAATTTGTTAAATGTATATTTGAGAGTTATATTACTTTCAACTCTAATGATGTATCATTTAAACGACAAGTTGTTTAGTATACATCAAATAATTGGCTTTTGGAGCAGAAAATTTATTGCATTCTGAAAATGTGGGATTCAAAGAGTTAACCACATTGTACAATAAACGAGATGTTTAAGTGTTTAACTAATTATTGTAGCAACTTGTTGAAAACAGTTACGCATTCCTAAATATCAATGACAATTAGCTTGCCTTCTATTATCATAAGCATACTGTCTCTGCTCCTCAAACCCAACAGGAATAGAAAATTGGTCAACATTTTTTACAGTATTGACATATACCTGCTAACTTGTTTTCGATAAGTTAGAACAACCTATGTTATTATGAGAATGTTTACCTAGATTCCCAACCTTGAATAATTTTAAACTCTAACATTAGAAAAATAGGACAGACTCATTGGTACATCACCAAAGCTTAATTATCGGGAAACGCTGTAGATCTATAGTTCAATATTCATTAAGGTCTTCCAGGGTATCAATCACAAAATCATTATTCTTTGAAGAAGATATGAATAATACCGTAATTATAAATTTACTCATGTAAAAACCAATAACTAAATACCATAGGAAGCTACAAAAACAACAAGTTTTAGTAGTATGGAAATAGATGTACTGCCGAACCAATTTACATGGTATTAATCAAAACAATCACTACATTTCTAAAACAATTTTCCAATCCCATCACCCCACAATATTCAACGCATACCAAAAATCCTGTAGAACATACTTTGTATTAATACACATAATCTATATCAATTAATATTACAGCTCCTAGCCAGTATTTACAATCTACTGCTCTTATCATAGCAATAAAAATCGATTTAAATATGAAAATGAAAATTGATAGATATTCCAAATTTTTGCAAACTCAAACCCATCAAAAGGTAGTTGAAGGACGAGGAGGATTCGTCTGTTGGATATACTTGAATGCGACTGTAAAGATTCTAGTTCACAAATGTCTTACCTCTATACTTCGTAGGCCTATTACCTTGACAACACAAATTAGCAACATTTTCCTTTACTCAAAGTCATCTAAATAGAATTATGTATCATATTGGGCAATGCGAAAAACTCTCTCTCTCTCTCACACACGCACACACACACCTATACACGTATTTGTGTACTTGTTAGCTCCGAGTTGGGAACCGCCTTTTTGGAACCAAATGTGCATAAAAAAAGTAAAGGTGATACAAAAACGAGAGTCAGATCAAAATCAAGATTAAACAGTTTCGAAGGAAAAATGCTAACACATATAAATAAATAAGACTTGCTGAGCATGTTAACGCGTAGCAGTTTTATGTATTTTCCTGCTAAGTACTTAGACGTTCAAATAGGCGCATTTCAAATTGAGTTTCGGATAAATAAACCGGACTTATGATTTGGCTCTTGTACTTACCAGATCCAACATGAATTTAAATGTATGCCACATTTGATACTTTGAAAAACAACTTAATTACATTGAAACATGAGCACTCAGTGAAAAATTTGCACATTAAAAATGACTGTTACAACTTTGTTTCCAAAGTTTGTATGTAAGTTCTAGAAATTGAAAATGTTCTTATTATCCTGGTCACTGTGTAAAATAATTCTTGTGGCCATCATTCTTACATTACTGAATGTGTCTCTAACAAGGAAACTTACGGAAGTGTAAGCCACAGATTTGAATGAAACTTTGCAGATCTGTAGAACATCGAAAAATAATCAACATGTATTTTTTTTATTTGGGCAATGGTGCGAGTTTGAGGATATAAACAACCCTTAGAACGTTAGAGAAGGTCTTGAAGCACAGAGAGTAAAAATCATTTAATGTAGAAGAAAACATACTCCCGGGAGGGGGTTAGGACAACTGATTCAGAATCTGACGTCAAAATTAGGAAATTCAAATTGGCGGATCAAATATGGTGATTACAATTACAAAATCTTCTGGTTTGAAAAGGTTTGCGGTAAGCCAAGAACAATCATAGTTGGGAGGAGTTAGTGCGAGAAGGTTGCAGACTGATTTGAAACACCTTTCCGTACTTATTGTTTCCGCTGGAAATGTTTTTGATTTCAGTTTAGAGTCCCTTTCACCAGCGAGGCTATATGAGACGTGAACCTACTGATTAAGGTGAAAATCGAGTCACATGAGGTCAATAGAATAGAACCCGCGTCTTGCGCCGAACGTGCATATGCCTTCTATATAATAATAAGGAAAGCGTGTGTATGTCCAGCGTTTCTCTTGGAAAATTGCCAACATGTGAGGTGGAAGTGGTCGAATCAGAATCACAATCTAAATGGTCTATTTTTAAAATTTTTATCCGAGAACTAGAATTGAATCTAAATTATAGATATAGTTCTTTTGATTACAGCGTGCTAATAGATAAGTAGTCCCCCATCTCTTTCTGGCTTTTGAATCATATCAATATAGGTAAATGAAATGTACAGGTAACATACCGAAATAGAACATTTCTATTTAATCACAGATAATTTCAGTAAAATTAGAGTTGCCATCCTTTCGGCGTTTGCCGGGCATGTCGGGCATCTTGTGATCTTTCGATATGCCCAGATGTCATTTCAATTATTTTTGTATAGTGCAACATTTAATCGTCCTTCTCTTTGTTAAATAATTTGCTTTAAAAACTAGTATGTTTCTCAATTGCCTTAGAAAGCTGTCCTTAATTGCTTTTTAATCAAATCTTTATTAAAATTAATTCTCGAAAATGTGTCGAAGTCTAAACTTCAAATTTGATCTCCTCTAACTTGGAAACTAAAACCCTGCACGTAGCTGCGTGGCCCAGTGTTAGAGCATCCACCTCTGGTGCTTGGGGTCCCGGGTTGAATCCCAGCCCCGACCAAGTAAACTTTGTAGTGGACAAACACCATGTGCGTGGATTTCCTCCCACTTTCCTTATTCCACCATTTCATACATTACTCATTACTGTAAACTTTAGCCTAACCGGCATAACCGTTGGACATAAAACTAGGGATAGGCACGAGCGAGTTTGAGCGAGTTTTCATTGAAATTCGAATCGACTCGAAAGAGACATCTTTAAGCTCGACTCGAGAACTATTGTAGAAAAATTTCCTCCAACTCGACTCCAAACTTAACTCGAATTCGATTCGAGTTTCGAGTCGAGTCGAGCCAAAACGAGCCAAATCCAGCCAAATGCTAAGTGTGTTTTCAAGTACTTTCTTTAAGTGTCCTACGTACTGAATATAATATCAATGAAACTTCTACTAATATAACATAATAATAATAATAATAATAATAATAATAATAATAATAATAATAATAATAATAATAATAATAATAATAATAACAGTAACACGATGCATAAACATGAAAAATAGATGGTTTGTATCTGAATATTAAAAACTAGTTGACTGCTGACCTCGGTAGTCGTGAAGTCTAAGAAGCAAGGACATTGTTCACGAGGTTCTGGGTTTGAGTTCCGGAGGAACAAGTAACCCAGCTTCAATCAAAAATCGTTGAAAATAAGAGGGGGCCAGCCACACATGTTCAAAACTGCATGGTCCGGGTTTACGGTTCTCAACGACTCGAGCTGCACGGCTCACAGCCCATTCCCTATCGAGCCGAGCCAATAGCTCACCCATACAAACCAACATGAGCCGAAACAAACCGAGCTGATAGCTCACTTGAGCCGAGATAGTGCCTCATCTCAACCAAGCAGGCTCAAGCTGTTCGCTCAGTTGAGCCGAGCTAAGCCGGTTAACGTCACTACACGGGTTGGGCTTCTGCTTCTGCTCAAAACTATCACTGTATATATCTGAGCCTTGGTGGTGAAAACTACAGTATATACTTACATTAGTGCTCGCGATATTTGACGCTGTCTCGTTATAAAAATCCATTGTCGTTTTGTTAATGAAGACGAGGCGAGATGCGAGCAGTATTTCATCTCGTGAGCAACACTAAAAATATTCAACATTACTTCTTACATTTCTTATAGCTTTCGCTTTTCAGTCTAATCAGGCAATGATTTGAAAACGAGTTAAAACGAGCTAAACGAGCGAGCCATTTTGCAAACTCGACTCGACTCAAATTCGCTTCGAATCGAGTCGAGTTTTAGCTCGACTCTTGGCCATCTCTACGTAAAACTCAAAGATTTCATTTCTAAAAGCGAACACATCATAATATTTCATATGAGTACAACATTGACAAGATTTATAACCATGTCAAGTTAGATTCAGGTCGATGAGTTTGGCTGAATTCGCACCCTTGATCTTTTAGAAAATAATCAATGAAAGACGCAACGATAAATAGAAGTTTTTAAACTGTTTGCGTTATTTAAGTACTTAAGCATATAGAGTAGGCTTAATAACTCATTACATGTGATAGTTCTTTGTGTAGAATGAAAATTTAAAACTTGGTGATGAGTGGTGATGGACATTTTTTTTTAGAAATAACAATAGCGTTGAAATCTCCAGTGAGCTTTATCAACTTATCAACTTTATTTTGCGATTTTAGCAGTATTGTAATACAGCGAGTAAAGAGTGTGTTCTTTAATCAATGCTTAGTGAGAAAGAAAGCTCATTAACACAGTCAGTTACGGGATCAGTCATTGTACTAAAATGTAAGTAGTTTCATGCACATGACTTATAAAGAATTTTACAAATATTTGTTGCTGCAACATAATGCAATACTACGGTCAAAAACTGCTGCCTGAGGCAACTACAATTTTGATCCAAGAACCAATGAAGATTCAACATAATCCACACGATTATAAGGGAAAAGGTTTTTAAATTTACATGTGAAATTATCCATCTTTTTAATAAGAAGTCAACTATTTTCTGAAAGAATGTCCACTGTTCGACCATTTCATGGAATAATCTTACAAAATGGAAGAAGAAAGAATGAAATTGACCAGTTGGTAAGTGTATTTATATCGTATAGTCCAATCAAAACATCCAAAAGGGTCATTATAATAAATCAAAATATGAGGGCAGATAATAAATAACAGGAATTTCAGTAACTCTCGGGATGAACCTAAATAGGCGATATTTTTCTGAAAATCAGATACGAAATTTTTCAACCCCTCTAGTTTTAAACCAGATAACGTTCTAGTATCGGGATAGCAGCTTAAGTAATGCACACAAAAGCGCATGCACGAATACCAGGGGACAGACTAAGGGAGTGGCTTAGGGAGGCTATAGCCCCGGTCTTCCAGTTGAATATGAGCCGGCAATCTGATCAAAATCTCAACTGTTTTTTAGAAAGAATCATGAAGATATAATCATCATCATAAAGTAAAAAATGACCAAAAATATTTTATTTATTGAACAAATTCCCAGATATAGCATAACTTTGCCATTTTACACAGGGACATGCTAACAAAAGAAAGAAAAAAGAACAACAATAACAACAACATAGAAAAAAGTGTGTAAAAGTAAAAGTATTCCGTTAAATCTCGTTTAATTGCTCTTTCAAACACTGGGTAGCTCGAAAAAAATGTCCACATAAGTTGTTACTTGATTATAACAGTTTGGTATTCTAGGTATTCTATAAAAATGAGACCTCTGTATAACAGCCAACCTAGGACGGGCAAGATGGAATAGGTGGGTATTCCGGGTGATGCGGGAAGGGACACGTAAGGATAGTTCCTGAAGTAATATTTCCGATCTTAAGCTTCCATTAACTATTTTATGTAGATATTTCAGGTGAGAGATAATTCTGCGTACTTCAGGAGTCTGAATATTAAGATGTCGCAAGAGCTCCTTCTTAGATAATATTCGAAGTGCAGGAACACGAAAACGGACTATAGCGATGAAGAAATTGAGAACAGAATCAAGTCTGGAGAGATGTGTAGGTGCTGGCATGGCCCATATGGGACAGCAGTATTCGATCTTGGGCGCTATTAAAGTCTTATAAAAATTTGCTAATGATGAAACAGTGCGTAGTTCGGTGAATCGATAGAGAAGTCCCAACATGCGCATTGAATTCTTTAGAATTGAGGAGATGTGGTCAGAGAAGGTGAGTTTTGAATGAAAGATTACACCAAGATCGTTATGACTAGCAGAATGTGTGATAGGGGAATCGTTGATATGGTATGTGGAGGGAACAGGAGACTTTTTCAAAGTAATAGTAATACTGTCACATTTCTTACTGTTGAGTTTCAAGTGCACACATTTCACACCAACCTGTAAGGTGATTTATGTCTTCCTGTAGAGCAATTGTGTCATGGAGACACGATATTTCTCTGTATAATTTACAATCGTCAGCAAAAAGCAGAACGCCACTAGTTTGAGCTGATAAGTGCATATAGAGATCATCCATATACAGGACAAACAGCAGAGGCCCAAGTACACTCCCGTGAGGCACCCCTGAGATCACAGGTTGGGGGTTAGAAGTCGCCCCTGAAAAAGCAACTCTCTGTTTGCGATTAGAAAGAGAAATTTGCCATGTACATTAAATCTATTGGAGAGTTTATGAAGAAGATGAATGTGACTGACAGAATCAAAGGCCTTCGAAAGATCAAAGTAGATAACATCTAATTGAGCATTGTTATTCATATATTTGACTGCACATGAAAGAAGAGTAATTATGTTTGAGATACTTTAGCGTTTCGGTAAAAAGCCGTGCTGAGAACTATGGATGTAAGGTGAGGTGAATTTAAGTAGCCTGTCTTTGATTATTTTTTCGCAGATAATTGATATTACAGAAAGAAGAGATATTGGCCTATAGGAGGATACATGATCTTTAAGTCCTGATTTATATATTGGGGTCAAGTGAGCTAGTTTCCAACTGGTGGGATAAGACCCTTCCTTGAAGCATCTATTGAATAAGATAGATAGAGCAACCGCAATAACTGAAGCAGTTTTGTTGAGAAAGAGAGGATTAATTTTATCAGGTCCAAGTGATCTATGTGGAGATAACGATAGCAAGAGAGCCAGAGCTTCGCCTGGGGTGATAGAGAGAATGCATAAGGTGTCCGAACAGACGGGGTGGAGAGGGAGGAGATGGGTTTTAGAGGGAAGGGAAGTAAAAGTTTTCAGAAATAGTTATTGAAGAGGTCGGGTCTTTGATCATCACCCGCTTCAGTATTTTCATCTTGAACTGTTGCCGGTATGCCCGGAGATTTTGTTCTAGATTTAATTACAGACCAAAAGACTTTAGGGTTACAAACAGTAAAATCACCAATTGAGTCCATGTATTCAAAATATTTACGCCGCTGTACCTTCTTGGCAAGACTTCTAATTCTAGTAAATATTAAACACATTCCCATAACTTTCCTACTGTAATTTGAAAGAAATTTATTAGGTGAAGTCAGCAGGGGGCACATATTTTTTCTAGCCCCGGTCCTACAGCAAGGTTAATCCAGCCCTGACTAATACCTTACGTACTGCGGAAAAGCATTAGAAAACTAAAAATATTTCTATTCTTTTCACAGTTAATTTATCTTAAAACAGACTCTTAATGTGTTATCGTAAAATACGGAAACTGAAGCAACGTTTCTTAAAGAAAAAATTTGATTCTCTTGTATACTTACGCAAAAATCCGAACAGTGGAGAGAGTGCATTAAATTGATTTGGCTTTGCATTTTATGGCTCTGTGGAACCTGGGTACATCATTGCGGTCCAGAGTCCAATCAAAATAGCATGCAATGGCGGCATCATGATATCCACTCCTCAATAAATTCAAGATAATGCAATCAGCTGGCAAGCTTATGGCAACATTCTTTTTTCCAGGAACGGGTATAGTAAGGGCATACAAATCATCGAATATCTCGAGGTAGCAAAGACAATTATTCAACAGACAACAAGTGACTATTATTCACAACTGATTCCAAAAGTTAGGCAGGTAATCAAGGAGAAACGCAGGGGAATGCTACACATGAAAGTGCTGCTGCAGCAGGAAAATGCTTCTACTCACAAAAGTCACTTTTTCTCCACTGCTATTGCCGCTTTCGGGTATGAAATACTTGAGCACCCTTCCTACTCACCAGATCTTGTCCCAAGCGACTTTCACCTGTTCCCCAAAATTAAGTAGCACTCTCGTGAAGAAAATTTCCCCTAAGATGAGCATGTTATGCAGAAGGTAAACCAAAGTGTTTTCTTGTTTTCTTTTGGTCCTTCCCTAAGTAAGATTTCTCATTACTGGAATAACACTCAAGCCCTGTGCGAAACAGTTTCTTGGTTCAACTTTCCTCCAGTTGTCTGGAGGATCGTTCCTACCACTTGCTTGCTTGATAATATTATTAGTACTGTGGGTTCACTTAATAATACGCATACTTGCGATAGAAGAACACAAATTAAAATTTTACGGATTTAAAAAAAGGTTGGATCAATATATAACAATTAAAAAGCAGTTCTTATCAACAAACACAACAGAGAACTTGTAGAAATAACTTCCCAAGATTAACAACAAAACAATTAGCCCTTGGGTGTGTTTGTATCCCACTTCGTAAAAAGAAGATGAATCGAGGATCGAACCACCTTCCTTACCACATGCTCTTACATAGGTCTGAGCCTACATAAAAACTAAACTTATTTATATTTGTAGTTAAATTTCACAAAATATACTGCAAATTGTATCATTAGCTCAATATATTTCTGTTCTTTTTCAATACATAATTTCAGCTTTAACGTTTGTAAATACGTAGATGCAAGATTCATTACTCATAAATTATTTCACGTAAAATAATCGAATAATATAGTATTATTTACTCTGTTCCTTTTTAGTATCAAATTTTAGTATCAAATAATAACGAAATATGTATGTTTCTATATCACATTAACACAATTACTTAACACTAGATTAACCGAAAAAAATACAAACACTAAGGACCAAGCGGTAAACATTAACTCTTCATTATTTTTGAAGATGGAAGCTGATTATTGAAGTTTCATTGTATATTTTGCGTGCTATTATTTGTGGCATCCGATGTTCAAATTGGCAATCATAATTTTAATGGTTAAACTACATCATAATAAGTAACCAGTAAATAATTTTCTACATAGTATAGTCGAATTTCCTTTTCCTACAGTGTTTTAAGTATGTAACATATACAAATGTATATTTTTACGATAAGGAAAATAAATTGAAAACATCTTAAATCTGTTTATTGATTTTAAACTTGTAGCAGTTTTAGAAGTTTATACTTCGAAAGAGAAAAAATGCTCTTAGAAACCATAGTGGTGGCGGAATGACGGAAAGCATGGAAATAGCTGTAAATTAATACTATATAAGTTTATTCCTAGTTTTATTGTAACTAGTTACAAAATGTATATGAAACAACAACAAGTTAGATATGAAATATTCATGAAGTATTTTCCTTTGGCTCTAGTCCACTTTCAATTCAATTTCAACAAGTTCAATTTCAAATTTCGCTTTACTAAAGTATAAAGTATTTTACTTTATTTTACTAAAGTTCCTTTGCATCAGTCCAATTAACAGCCATTATAGGTTACGTGAGATGACGACCCATTAGCACATGTTCGAACACGTATTACGAAAGAATTTGAAGTTGCCGAAAATCACTTTCATAGTGTTACTAGCACAAAAAGAAATATATAAACACAAGACATATAATAATAAGTATTTTAAACATCAATAAATACAAGTTATAGAATAGAGGACTAAGATACGTAATTTTAAAAATATGTCATGGCACAAATACGAAGTGAAAAATTCCCACGAGATTTCTTTTCTCTCCTTTTTCAAATAGCCAAACGCATAGCCTAAAAATTAATTTCTACTTATTAAGCCAAACCTGTTCTTAACAATTTATATCTTTTAGTTAAGTTTATAGCCGAAATAAAGTGACCTAATTCACATTTTTTTTATGGAGAGGAAAGCCCACCACTCTTGAATGTGTAGATTCTCATTCAGCAATGGCTGACGTTCTTTCCGCATCGAGCAAGAAGGTTTCTTAGTTCCGAGAATCGCCACTAGAGGCGGACGCATTACAACTAGGAGTAAGCGTCCTCATTCTATAACCAAATCTTATACACTCTTTCTCTCTTCTTCTTATTATACAATTTTATCCATTTATGTGTCGATTACGTTACATAAAAATCCCCTGTCCCTGTTTAAAATATATATGCATAAATACATATATATTTTGACTACAGTAAGTTAATCGGCACATAAATGACAATAAACTAAGACCATTGCCAAAAAACAAGAAAATTATACATACAGTAAATCCAGCGACGACCACTTACAACTTATGCACATACAATACTTAGATGAAATCATATGCCGCGGTATTATGACAGGGTGATACAGTATTTCACTTCTGACAATCACTAAGACACTAAACACTTTACTCCCAGATATCTGCAAAATACAAAAATAAGAAACACATAAAATACTGCGCAATAATTTACTATTACATTTTAAAATAATTATCCAACGAATTACATTTTATGTTTGGCTTGCTTAATTATAAGGTTTGACATGATTTACATTTCGTTGAATGACACGTTTAGGATTAGCAACATCTTGTAACTAAAATGTGTTCAAATTGGGTTTACTTAGAACTTTAAAAAGACCTTCGAATGAAGGACTTAACTTAGGCGTAAAATGTTTAATAATTGAGTCCTTTTGGAACTTCTTTAATAAGACTAACTGATTTCTATGGTAATTTGGCAAATCTCTGGTTTTAGAGTAACATCTCTGTTTCCTCTGCCAAGATCGATCAACATTCTCTACAAGTTTCCACATTTTCCCTTCTTTGTCAGGAGTACCATCTAGTTCTTCTAAATTTAATTCCCGTAGAGCATCCAAAGCTGAAGACAACTTACACCCAAGATAGATCTCGGCCGTCTCAAATCCAGTTTATTCTGAGACACACATGTTGAGTTTATACTGTATTTTCCTGATGTATTGGGCCCAATCTCATTGATGCTCATTAACATACGTTGTCAAAGTGTTTTTAATCTATCGAACTTGCCTTTCCGCCTGGTTGCTACTAGGTGAGTAAGGAGCTGTAGTTGTGTCCTGAATACCAAGACTAAAAAGCTGATGCTTCATGTAGAAACTTGTGAAGATCTGCGCGCAATCGTGGACGACTTTATTAGGGATTCCCAAAAGAAATTAAAAGTTTTCTAACTTACTGCAAATAAACGTTGAGCTTACAGACGTCAATGGCTCTATCATTACAAACCTAGACGCAGCATCACAAACGATAAATAAATGCCGAAACGGTCCCGAGTTTCGGAGAGCCCCAGCGGTATCAAAATACCAGCAATGGTTAGGTTTGGTTGTTTTCCGGGAGTAATAAACACCCTGTTTCTTCCTATTACCATCTTTACAAGTTTGACATCACAAGCATCCCTGGACATACTTCCGAACGTCGAGGAATTAATTTTTCCAACTGCATCGTTAGGCAATCTTGGCTGCTGTCCGAGAAAATCCGGTGTTACATCCGCCCACTTCATCTTCGTGAAAGAATTTCATAATGCTATGTTTCATGGCTTCCGGCACCAAAATCCTCCATACTTGATTCTTACGTCCTTTGGTTTTGACAAAAAGAATACCGTCATTTATTTTGTATTTATCAGCAAGTTGACCTTGTTTAACTTGTTCCATAATTCGCTTTATTTCTTGATCTTCACTTTGTAAGTCCTTGAGAGGACGACTAAACACAGGTGCGTTCCAAAAAGTGGCTAAAGATAAATTTACGGTTCGTCCTTTAAAGTCTTGAATTTCATGATATTGATCATCAAAATTATGAAATTCCACTCCATTGTTAACTCTAGACCAGAAATCTGCCAAAAAGTTTTAAGACGTCCTTAAATAAATAATTTTGAATTGAAATCGCGATATTTTTAGATTAAAGTTCCATATTTCCTCATTCTTTTATGATTGCGCAATAACCATGTTAAAGAAGAGTTGTCAGAGAAAATAGTACAAGGTTTAATTAAACACATCTCAAATTTCTGAGGCGCCATACATAAGGATTTAAATTCACACTCGAAAATATTTTAAGACCAGTCTGACTCGGGAACAGTTTTAGAAAATAATGCTACAGGTCGCAAACATTTTTCCTCATCATATTGTGAGAGAATAGCAGAAAATCTTTTAAATCAGCTGTCAAAGTGAATAACAAAAGGCTTATACATATCAGGCACACGCAAAATTACATGATCTACAAAAGCCTGTTTTACTCGTTGCAAAGATTCCTCTTCTTGTGGTCCCCAATGAAATTTTATTTTCACAGAACGTAACTTATGTAAAGAAGCCATAATTTCGGAGTAATCTGGTATATACTTTCTATAATAATCGAAGTGACCACAAATACGATTAACGCCCCTCCTAATTTTAGGCTGAGGTAATTTTTGAACCGCTTCTACACGCTCAGGATCTATTTTAGTAAAACCGCCTTCATTCCCTAAAAATTTTATCCCTAAACAAATTCATACCCTAAAATTTTATCTTAGTTTGAAATAAAGATAATTTCTTTTTTGACACTATTATACTCCATTTACGCAATCTTTCTAAAACTTCTAATATTTGCTTGTGAGTTTCTACATCTTTGGCGTGTATAAGAAAATCGTAATAAAACACTTCGCAATTATTACCTATCATATCACCAAATATTTTATGCATAAAGCTCGTTAAAACGAATTTACTACATCCAAACCCCATCGGAAGTTTGCGATGAACAAACAAAGGTGTGGGAGTGCAAATGGAAGTATATTTCTTGCTATTTTCTGAAATATTAATTTGAAAAAAAAAACTTTTCCGTATATCAAGCCGGGAAAACAGGGTATCTTGGCCTAAATTGGCTATAGTAGCCTCTACGTGTGGACTAGGAAAGCTGGTCATCCTAACCTTTTTGTTAATTTCCTAGAAGGCAACAACTAAACGTTTAGATTTATCATAATTCGTCACCAAAAAACATGGAGACGAATAAGGAGAATAGGGGACCTCTTCTAAAACACGCTCCTTTATTAACGCATCAATATGGGCTTCAAGTTCTTTCAATTTACTCCCTGTAACTTGATAAGGTTTAAGTCTAACGGGGGTGGGATCCTTCATCTCAATTTCATAAGTAGAATCCTTAATTTCGCCCAAAGAATTCGAAATAACATCAGGATAAGAACTATATAAATTTTGAACATATTCTACCAATTCAGGATATTTATTTTTCAAACTACATGAAATTTCAATATTATCTACCTCATTATTCTCATCCTTAACTAAATTATTATTTTTATTAGTATCCTTATATAACTCCCTGGAATTAAAAACATTATTGTAACAACATAACTAATTATGAATGGTGCTACCTGCGGTTTGTCCTTGGACCTGCTCCTTCTCCCTCCTTCCTTCCTTGCAATGGTCCTCATTTAAACTCAGTATGGTGTGACTAGCATTGTTCCTTTTCCCTTGGACAGGCGCCTTGGTTTTGGAATGGGTGGATCTTGATTGATTATGCACAACTTTGGACTTACTGGAAGAAATATCTGAATGCACAATTTTAGAAGGCACTAAATCTTCCCTCCAGTGTAAAGGCACTGTAAGGTTCAACGTAGTTGTAACAAGTATCTTTTGAGATATGTCTATAATAACTTTGTTATCTAAGATGAACTGATTTCCCAATAGAAGATCGAAATGCGTTGAGTTTGTCACATAAAACCACAAGTGAAAGTCAGTATTAATAATTTTGATTGTAATTTTAACCTTTGGGTGAAGCGTTACCACTGTCTCACCTATTCCCACTGTAGTGAAGTTGCTGAGTATAATGTTTACCTGTACCCTATTACGTATAAGGTTTAAAAAATTTTTTACTAATCAAATTGACACAAGACGCCGAGTCTATTATACAGGAGTTCGAAACACCATCCACTGTAACAGGAATAAAGAACACTTGTTTGTCCCTTTCAAGATGATTTATTAAAGTTCCAGGCATACGTTTCTCTTGAGACGTGAATTTAGATAAGGAAGGACAGGAGTTCTGAAAATGTCCGACTTGATTACACCGGAAGCACTTAACATTTCTTTCTGAGCGTGATTTTTGAGTTTGAAAATTTCTATCCGAGAAATCCATTGATGTAGAATAGCTCGGTACACCCTGAGCAAACTTTACATTACCCATTAATTTACAGTAATCTTTATTGTATTTGATAAAGTGGTCACAAGACTGTGCAATGGTCATTAGTTCAGATACGGAAGTAGGAATCTGATTTGCAAACTATTTAACATAAATATGTGGTGGAACTAAATTAGTTACTATATCGAAAAATATTTGATCTTCATAATGAAGGCCGAAATCATTGGCAATACTTAGTTTCTCTTGCAAGAAGGTATACATATTTTCATGTTCTAGTATTGTTCTATAAAAATAACGACTCACAAATTGCGTTCTACTAATTGTGAATACAAACCTTGCAAGTAAACTTGAACAAATGTGTCCCCAATCATTGGATATATTTAAGAAGGAATACAAAGTGTGATTAAATTCGCCACGTGTTTGCTCTAAACTAGCGACCAAAACTACATCGACAGTCATTTTCTACTGACTAATTATTTCATCAAGACGCACAAGAAATATAAAGGAAGAATGACTTTCTGTTCCGTCTACTACAGGTAAAGAATGTATTTGCTTCTGTAGTGCTATATAAGCGCTTTGTGATACATGCTCTCGGAATTCACATGCTAAGGCACGTCTAGAAATAATAAGACCAAAACTATCGTTACCCAAAATAGGCCTATCTGTTTCAAAATTATTACGCCCAAGTTTATTATTTCCGTACAAAATATTTTGCAATATATTACTGCTTCTAATATCAGCATAAGGTTGTTTTATGTGAGTTTCAGCAGTGTCATATCTAAGTACATCTGTGCCACGAGGTATATTAACATCTACGTTTGAATCTAATTTTTGATTTCTTTCAAGGCTAAATCTTGGAAAATGTGAATCAGATTCGGACAACACAAAACCATGAAAGTGCGTTTCAGGATAGTGAAGATTTCTCACATATGATTCCTTAACTGAACCCACCTTACGTATCCTAACCCTCTGCCCTTGCAGAATATTAGATGTTTGAGCATGAGGACCCATTCGCATCTGAGAAAATGTGGACATTATTTTATGAGGTTTATATTGGCTAGCCCGTATCAAATGCGGCGCAGAATCGCACCCACTAATTTGCCGTTCGTTACAATAAAAAAATAAATAATTCCCCTGTGAACAATTGCCCTCACATTGATTCAAGAAATTTAATAATTCACATGCATCCCTTCCTGGCACATGTTCCGAAACTGGCAATCCTGTTTGAATTCCTATGTTACAACTTCTTTTCATTGTCTCTACTCTACGGCAGCCTTCATCTTTACCTGCACTCAATTCAGATCCCTCTACCGTACATTCAAATTGAAAAATGTTAACATTAAGTCCCTCATCCGATTCAAATATATTCTCATTAAAATCAGAAAAATCTATAAGTAAATTATTACACTGTGCCATGTTACCTTACTCTCCTATATATATTTTATTTTTTGATATAATTAGTCAATGCTTCTCTATTTCCATGCACGCCTAATGTGTAGCCCTTTGCTCCAAAGCTATCACTAGGCGGATTGCTGACTGCGAACTTAAATATAATTTGTATGTAGCAGTTTTAGAGGTTTATACTTCGAAAGAGAAAAAAATGCTCATACAAAACACAGTGGTGGCGGAATGACGGAAAGCATGAAAATAGCTTTAAATTAATACTATATAAATTTAGTCATAGTTTTATTATAACTAGTAACAACATATATATGAAACAACAACAATTTAAATATGAAATATGCAAGTAGTATTTTCCTTTGGCTGTAGTTCAGTTTCCATTCAATTTCAAATTTCGCTTTACTAAAGTATAAAGTATTTTCCTTAGGTTGTAGTTCAATTTCAAATTTAATTTCACTTTACTAAAGTTCCTTTCCATCAGTCCAATTAACAGCCATTATAGGTTACGTGAGATGACAACCCATTAGCACATGTTCGAACACATATTACAAAAGAATTTTAAGTTGCCAAAAATCACTTTCATAGTGTTACTAGCACAAACCAAATATATATATAAACACAAGACATATAATAATAAGTATTTTAAACGTCAATAAATACAAGTTATAGAATAGAGGACTAAGATACATAATTTTAAATATATATCATGGCACAAATACGAAGTGAAAAATTCCCACGAGATTTCTTTTCTCTCCTTTTTCAAATAGCCAAACGCATAGCCTAAAAATTAATTTCTACTTATTAAGCCAAACCTGTTCTTAACAATTTATATCTTTTAGTTAAATTTATAGTTGAAATAAAGTGACTTAATTCACATTTTTTATGGAGAGGAAAGCCCACCACTCTTCAATGTGTCGATTCACATACAGCAATGGCTGACGTTCTTTCCATATCGAGCAAGAAGGTTTCTTAGTACCGAGAATCGCCACTAGATGCGGTCGCATCACAAGTAGAAGTAAGAGTCCTCATTCTATAACCAAGTCTTATAAACTCTTTCTCTCTTCTTATTATTATACAATTTTATCCATTTATGTGTCGTTTACGTTACAAACTAAACATAAAAGATTTTGTGTTTTGCAAAGAAATTTGTAGGAAAATGTTTTAGATTAGCACCACAATGTCTTGTATATGTGCAAAATTATAATACACGAAATTATACTCAGACGAAAACTCACACGAAATTATGATACTCACACATTTTTAACAAGAAAAAATACAACTATATTTAAGAAATATTTGAAATATTTTTTTTCATCACAGAACACCTACTGCGTAGTGATGGAAGTAAGTTTGTATGTTTTATACGCAAACTATTTGCATATAAATCAACCATCTTTCTGTCGGAGTCTTTTCCCAAATAAAGAAACTCAATAAGAAACACACTTCTTACAAAACGTTTGCTTCTGATTTTGCTGATATACTTCAAACTCCACAATTCTTGCTTATCTTGCTTATATTCATATTAGGACTCTATAATAGAACTTGACATTGTTTTCTCTTCCTGCACTGTGGGTGCTCCTCATCATCCAAGAGATTGTCAAACTCGTGTTGATGCTCAAGTTTAGTCAAACATTCTTCGAACTGTCTAAGAAATTGTCTTCTTCTTATATATCTTTTCGTTACTTCCTTATGAACAATCCACGAATTCAGAAATCCTACATAATCCACATTATATCACATGAACAGGCAGGGTGATTTTACAGACCACTCCAGAACAGTATGGTCAATGACATTGAAACATATTTGTTGTAATGAAGTACAGCCTCACGTTCCTTTCCCTTATTTTGTGACACAAGAACTGTGCTATGCATTGTACTGAAAATAACTCACATTCTTGGTCATCTTGAATTTCTATATTGTGAATGTTATATTGTTACATCCTTTGTAAATGCCACTAGTATGCAATTAATTATCATTTTGAAATCTTTCGATTGAGATCAATTGTAAAAACTAATGTATTATTATTGACTTTAACTTACTCACTCTAGTGAGCAAAATTTCATATTAAAGTATATTGACAACCCAGCCACTCAGTGCCTAGTTTGGGGATGCAATTTTGAGTGCAACTGTATGCCTTCCACTCACCATCTAGAATGAGTGGGATAGATCGAATATTCATATGCGAGAGGTTTACCAAATGGGGATAAATACAAATGAGAAAACGTTAACTTCATTAAATTGATATCACTATATTTCTCATAAGTAGGATTTGACTGTAAGATTTCGAGATGCTTTTAATAACGGATATTAGGAACGTTTGCCAGACGAGTATTGCAAAGATCGAGTATTGAGCCTTTGAGCCCTGAGAAGGTGTATCACATACCTGAAGTTTCTGGTGTCGCTCCAACGATGCCCTGATGTCGGACGTAGCTCCTCTACGACGATACTCCTTAGTACTGGACGGTGAGGACGAGCATTGAGGTATGGAATCCTCTCAATTGCTTATCTGGACTAGACGTTCTACGAGGTACGAATTATGTAGTTTACGATGACTTTCCTTTGGCTGTCATCTGACTGTCTGGCGATTTTCAACTAAGTTCTCCAAGACTTAATCATGGACTAAATTCAACTGCTCCTGACTGATCTCAATCGAACTGATCTTCACTGACTCGATCTCCAAGACTCGACCCTGAACCTCTCTCATCCTCTGGTTTTGTTGAGCCTGGTCCAACTTCTGTCGTCTGCTTGTCGTCTGCTTGTCGGCTGCTTGTCGGCTCGTGTGACCCCTTTTCACATGGAAAACAAATTCCTTCCATGTGTCAAGACTCAAAAACTGCAACTCTCGACACACTCTGATTTCTCGATTCTAAGCAATTTCCGCACATCCGTGATTTCGTGAAATTTGTGAAATCTTACAGATTCTCTTTCTACAATGCACAGAATCTGGCTAATGCGAGAATAGACGCATTGTCTGCATTACCTTCCTGCATTGCCAGACTCTCGACGAAGACATTTTATTAACATTCTATTTACAACATTATGCTGACTCTGGGTTAATAACATTGTGCAGCTTGCATTATATCTCATACATAACATTCAATCACCTTAACCTTAATATACGATTCATGTAACGTAAACATTAAAAATAAAATTGAAAATATACAAAATTATTAACTCGAAAAACGAGTATTGCCACATGGCCCCCCTTAAAATCTTGGTTGCTTCGCAAACCAAAGTAGACCTCGTAAGAGGGCGATTTTTTATGAACTCCCTGTACAACATACAAAATAAATAAATAGTAAAACATAAATGTGAATTTGAAATTAAATAAGACATGTGTAACTCTGCAAAATAGTAATCTAAACAATAATTGATATTCCTTCACCTAAAACATTAATGTTATATATATATATTTCAATCTTTAATCATTTACTTAATTAATATAATTATATGATACAAAACTTCAAAAATGTATTTACAAAGTATATGCTCACGACATCTAGTGAGTTTTCAGTGAATTACTTGCTCATCACATTTGCACAAGCACTCTGTGCAAAATTACATATATGTTCATTTACAGATACTCTTGGTTAATCTCTCTTCGCAACAACGCTTTTAGGTTTCTTATTACAAAAATTTTCCACTACTCTTGCTGTCCATACGAGCCAACTGACGCATTTATTGGCCGTATTAGTAATGGTTAATCATCATTCATTTCCATTGCCATTTGGTTGGAAATCTAGAAAACAAAACTTTTAACACAGTATTAAAACATAGTGCGCTGATATTTTTATCGTAGCACTGTAAGAAAACTGAAAATATAATTGTTTTATTTTCATCATAAAATTTAAACACAGATATTTTAAAGTTGAGGGAAATAAAATCTTGCTGCAAGGCGTTTGCTACGCTGCTCAAGTTCCAACTTGGTAACTGCTGTTTCATCATTTTTCGACCAAGGTTAAGATTATTTCCGCTCCAGTAACTCTGTTTGCGCGTCACTCTTGTACGGATAACACTGGATGTTAATATGCACTACCAAATATTTCGTTATTTCTCTTAAAATATTGTGTTTTTATAGCACAACTACATCACACGACGTGTGGGAGTTTTTCTACCCGTGTCGAATGTTTATTGGATATACCAAAATCGTTCCAATCCGTGACATGTACTTGCGGGATTTCGTGCGGGATTTCATGCACTACACTAGTGTTAACGATACTCAAAGTTCATGCTACTACTTAATCTTGCTATACTCAATCTGGCTTTTCCTTTTGTTAACCAAATATTAAAATGTGATAAAATATTAAAAGTGATAAAAATATTACTGATATTAAGTGATATATAATTAAGTGGATATAATTACTTCATGGACATAAACAAAGGATTATATAATGGACTACACACTGGATTAATATTCTATATGGGTAAGTACAAAATTTTACATATTTAAACACGCGAATATATATTTAAACACTATGTATATTTACCTATACTTAACCTATAATTATTATTATTATGAATCCTAACACTTGATAACTGTATACAAAAATTGATTGAGATTCAGGGAAAATGATGGATTTCACATTTCCTTAAAATCCTGGAGGCTTTGGTTGTTAAAAACGGCTGCCTGACTAGCCGTCTCATCCCAATCAAAATTTGGCTACAGCTAACACATTTATTATTATTCTATCTACATGTTTTTATAAAAATCTGACTGCTTTTAAAATTTTAAAAATTTGATTCTTCTCCATACTCAAATTCATTAAGACTTTCGTGACGTGGTTCTTTTTTTTTCAAATTGTAGACGTAACTATTTATTTATTTCACTAGATTTATAACAATAGACTTCGTATTTAGTTTATTATTATTTATTTATTTATTGCCTAATTACTTCGTCGTGGGTGGCCATTCCCACAACAATATCATTAGGATAAAATTCATTTCATTATTAATTATTATATTATTAATCTTCTCTACTCATTTATTAAATTATTATTCTCTATACTTATTACTATATTAAAATATTAACATATTAGATTATTTAAATAATGCCGACAGGGCCTATAACTGTGAGAAGGAATTCCTCGAAGTGAGTTTAATAACTGCTTCATATGTCCAACTCGGAAACGTACTATAACTTTTCAGGGCTACTCTGTGCAGGAAAAACGTCTGCTTGTCCCCGATAATATTTCTCTTATTTCTATACTCTTGCGCTTTATTCATCTATATCATATTCATATACTTATTCTTTGAGTACTCTAGCGCTTAATATATGCATATATATATCTTCTATAACTATATATTCGACGATGCATGCTATATTCTCTATAAATATTCATTATTTATTACTACTCTCTTATTCTTATTTATTCATTAATCTTTATTTATTATTTCACTCGTCTTCTCCATATTCACATTTGTTATTATTATTTTAAGTCTACGTTATGTATCTACGCTCGCTTATTTCTTTACGTCTATCGTCTTTAATTTCCTACATTTCTAGAATCTATTTTCTACTAAAATTTCCTTCTTCTCACTACTCACATTCCTAGAAACCAACTCTTTTCCTCTTTCCTTCCAACTAATACAAATGAAATGATTAAACTAGACAAATTCTTACATGATAAATACCAGAATATCACTATATTCCGCTTTTACTATTTTAGATGCACTCCGAACATCTATTACTATTCTGACTATCCTAATTATACTCTAGGATACCGAATTAACTACTTACTAATTTATTACTAGCTTAATTTTAATTTACACTAAGGGACTTGGCTAAAAATGAAGGATCTCTCCACAAAAAAAAATTTGCACTGCTTTGCGCGTGATGTACGAGTCAACACCTGTGTCTCTTTTCAACAATCACGGAAGACTTATGTGGCTTAATAAATAAAATATTCTCATCGAAGTTGGTAATCGCCCAATTCAACTCGAAGAGAATGGGATTTCCTTCCTGATTAGAGTTTCCCCTAATGAAAGGTTTCGACTAATTTTCAGGGTTTCTTAATTTTTAGCTTACATATCTAGCTTAAATCTACTTCAATTGCATCATTCATTTCTTGTTTTTTTTTCATTCTTGCCTTTCTTATATCTAATGTCCTAAAACAATACTAATGACAAAATCATTCATATTTTCATTTTCTTTTTTTTCTTTTCTCCATAGTCTTTCCTACTTTTAATCTATTTATTACATCACTAGATTAACCACTATATGCCTTAAAGACATACTTCATTAAAATAAATTGATAGTTAGATTTCTATTCACTTTTGTTACTAAATATTCTTATGACCTACATATTCTCCTATATATTCTAATAATATTCCTAATCACTAATTAATAATCCTATTCAAAACATGCACTAATACTCTAATCTATATATAATCTTCTAAATACTAATAATACTAATTCTATTTACAATAATCCACTCTTAATAATATTTATTCACCAACCACGGTGTCCTCTCTTTAAATAGATTCGCAAAAGCGGCTAAATCCAGCAAGGATTTATCGCTTGCAACAATAAACTTAGCTTGTTTATGTAACCGACCTAAGGTAGATACGAAATCTGCTACCTTAATAGCTTGAGTACAATTGTAGGTAAACCTAAACCTATCTAGCCATTTGTTTACAACATCCTGGCTCGCACCATTCGAAAACAACGCATATATCTTATACTTAATTTTATTCTCCTTAACTGCGAAAAACACAGCATTTCTAATGAGAGTATTTGTCTCGGAAATTCCTGACAAAATGGATAAGTAATGGCGTAACAATCCTAAATTCACTAATTCCTCCATATCTAAGTTTTTCTGCGTGAACTCAATTAAATAATAGTTCTTATAGGCGTATCCTAATACGTTCCCTCGAAATTTTTGTTCTTTTGTTTCGTTGTACGTTGGACTGTACTCTGTAAAATGTTTAAGAACCCCTAGATCTAAACTGTAATATTTAGATTTGGTAAATATTGAGACAGGTTTCCCGTCGTCTCTCATTACCGGGTAATGTTCTCTATGATTCATGCTTAAAGAAAGCATATTTCTACAACTTAATAATACTCTTAATATTACACTAATACTCTTTATTGTTATGACAAGAATGACACATTCTCATTCCACTAGTTTACACTCCAGCGCTCGCCGCTGTATTCGTGTCCTTGACTCAGTGTATCTGCTGCGAAATGCTTCGCTCAGCTTCGTCGCTACTCGGAACCATTCGGCTTTCACGCTCTCAGTGGCCCGTGCGATTCTCTCACTCACATCGGCTACAGCGATGCTTGTTTCGTTGTGACAATTCTTACGTTCTATTTCTCCTTTAAATAATATTTGTTTGATAATAATTCTACTATAATCTTTAAATCCTATAACCATGTATGATATTATTATTCCTGACCTTAAACCAAAATATATATATATGCAATGAAATCTACTATACTAAAATGTAAATATTAACACTTTAAATGTAAAATTATTTTCATGAAGATTCGAACTGAGTACCGCAAAATCATGTACTCGCGTTTGTTCATGCTGTTACCCATCCTAACCTTCAGAATGGTTTGTAAATAACACTAGGTATCACTTGTTATTATTCTTGCGTTACTGTTCAACAATTAATTGGTACATTTTTATCTTTCTTAACATTTTTAGAACGAATGGGCGGGATGGGTGGGCTTTTAATTTACTTGCACTTAAAATTACGTACTGTAACATACTTCACCATTAATGGGCGGGTTGGGAGGGAATAACATTTACTATGATTTCCAAAATAAACTCTTTACGCAATATTTCTCTAGAAAAGACCCAGATCATCTCCGCCATGACAACCCAGCCACTCAGTGCCTAGTTTGGGGATGCAATTTTGAGTGCAACTGTATGCCTTCCACTCACCATCTAGAATGAGTGGGATAGATCGAATATTCATATGCGAGAGGTTTACCAAATGGGGATAAATACAAATGAGAAAACGTTAACTTCATTAAATTGATATCACTATATTTCTCATAAGTAGGATTTGACTGTAAGATTTCGAGATGCTTTTAATAACGGATATTAGGAACGTTTGCCAGACGAGTATTGCAAAGATCGAGTATTGAGCCTTTGAGCCCTGAGAAGGTGTATCACATACCTGAAGTTTCTGGTGTCGCTCCAACGATGCCCTGATGTCGGACGTAGCTCCTCTACGACGATACTCCTTAGTACTGGACGGTGAGGACGAGCATTGAGGTATGGAATCCTCTCAATTGCTTATCTGGACTAGACGTTCTACGAGGTACGAATTATGTAGTTTACGATGACTTTCCTTTGGCTGTCATCTGACTGTCTGGCGATTTTCAACTAAGTTCTCCAAGACTTAATCATGGACTAAATTCAACTGCTCCTGACTGATCTCAATCGAACTGATCTTCACTGACTCGATCTCCAAGACTCGACCCTGAACCTCTCTCATCCTCTGGTTTTGTTGAGCCTGGTCCAACTTCTGTCGTCTGCTTGTCGTCTGCTTGTCGGCTGCTTGTCGGCACGTGCGACCCCTTTTCACATGGAAAACAAATTCCTTCCATGTGTCAAGACTCAAAAACTGCAACTCTCGACACACTCTGATTTCTCGATTCTAAGCAATTTCCGCACATCCGTGATTTTGTGAAATTTGTGAAATCTTACAGATTCTCTTTGTACAATGCACAGAATCTGGCTAATGCGAGAATAGACGAATTGTCTGCATTACCTTCCTGCATTGCCAGACTCTCAACGAAGACATTTTATTAACATTCTATTTACAACATTATGCTGACTCTGGATTAATAACATTGTGCAGCTTGCATTATATCTCATACATAACATTCAATCACCTTAACCTTAATATACGATTCATGTAACGTAAACATTAAAAATAAAATTGAAAATATACAAAATTATTAACTCGAAAAACGAGTATTGCCACAATATTGATAATACATTAGTTTTTACAATTGGTCTCAATCCAAAGAAAATTTCCGAGTGGTAATCCTTCAAAAATACTATATATATATATATATATATATATATATATATATATATATATATATATATATATATATATATATAAAGGTGTGTGTGTGTAAGGTGTTATTCCAATAACAATGACTTCACACACCTTAACCTGAACGAAATTGCCGCTTATTACATACAAATAAAATATGTTTTCTCTGTCCGCTACTCCGTCTGGGGATATTGCGACATAGCGCCCTCTTCTAATGACGTGAGAGTCTCCAAAATTGTTACACTTAGTCTACCATAATAATGACAAAAAGTTCAGAAACTTTCATACTTTTAAGTGAAATGGTTAGTTAAGAGCAATGGTGAAAGTAGGAAAAAATGAAATGAAATGTTATATTACGCAAGTTTTACTTGCCATAATTATGCCGGTTAGGCTAAAAAAGACGGTGATGATGAGAGATAAGTGAAATGGTGGAATGAAGAAAGGGAGGAAACGAGAGAACACCGAGCAAACTCACGAGCACTGTGTTTGTCCACCAGAAAGTCCACACGGCGCGACCAAGTATCTAACCAGGCACTCCAACCACCGGAGGTGAACGCTGTACCGGTGACCCACCGCGCCCTTCTAAAAATAAAAAAATGGTCAAATTGACCTCTTCTCCCTTCTATTGTTTAGCGTAATTAGAAGCTAACAAATAAAACATATGAACGTTCCTGACTACCAAGTACTGGCTACGTAATTATTATAGGCTTCTTAAATATTTTGTGGATATGATTTAGAATATCACGATGTATTGCATGATTCGTAGGGAACTGTTCTGTGCGTTAACGGTTTTCCGAGTGGTAATCCTTCAAAAATACTATTAAATATTTTCTTCTTATTCCTCAGCTATGAAGAGACATTTAAAACTTATTGTTGAAATTTGTAATAATAATAATAATAATAATAATAATAATAATAATAATAATAATAATAATAATAATAATAATAATAATAATAATAATAATAATAATAATAATAATAATGCATGTTTATGCACGTCATTGTACTAACCCTGTATTTTAAAATTAATCGTATTCAATGACAACGTAAATTCTAGGCATTCTGCTTTAAGGTTTTATTTTTAATCGTATTGAGGATTTAGACTGTGGAACATATTTTTAATTTGCTTAAATTTATGATTTTTTCTTTCACTTTTTGCTAGCAACACTCAAAATTGAAAATTATTTACTTCATGTTTCGTACCTACCCACTGAGAAAAACACATTTATTCATTACGTGTATTTCATATAAAAAATGTCAAAATATTTATTATACAATCCAGCCATTGTTAGGAGTGATAATCGTTTATTATTCTTATAAAATATGTATTTCGCTAAATCATGCTCTGATAAATATCTTATATAACCATTACAATGCTGGCAGTACTCAGTAGCCAGAGATCAGCCATTTATCTCGTAATATAGAATGTGAAGGTTGCGCTTTTGAAGTGCCTAGTTTCAATATGTAGATGAAGATGTTTCCTTTGCCATTATCCTAAAAATTGTCTAATGAATTTCATAGTCAAAGCATGAAATCGAGTTATCCCCGACACCATGTCCAATTCAGTCACAAATTATCGCAATCGTTTCTACACCTTTTCTACAGAAATGTACAGGCCAAATTTTCGTTTGTACACAATTAGGGGCGCCGCCAGAACGAAAACAAGTGGGGGCTGTCTAAGTGGTAGTCCCCCACTATGTCCAATTGAATCAGAAATTGTCACAATCGTTTGTACAGAAATCTGCAAGCAAAATGTTCGTTTTTAGACAATTAGGGGCGTCGCCAGAACGAAAACAAAGTTTGGGACTGTCTACATGTTAGCCCCCGACACCATGTCCAATTCAATCACAAATTATCACAATCGTTTCTACACCTTTTGTACAGAAATGTGCAGGCGAAATTTTTTGTTTGTGCACAATTAGGGGCGCCGCCAGAACGATAACAATATGCGGGCTGTCTAAATGGTAGCCTCTCCACCATGTCCAATTCAATCACAAATTGTCGCAATCGTTCCTACATCGTTTGTACAGAACTGTGCCGGCGAGATTTTCGTTTGTACACAATTAATGGCGCCGCCAGAAACAAAACAATGTAGGAGGCTGTCTAAATATTAGCCCGTCCACCATGTCCAATTCAATCACAAATTGTCGCAAACGTTTCTACATCGTAAGTAGGGTGGAGACACTTGGCGCTGTTTTTTTTCTACTGCGCATGCGCAAACCCTTGACGCTGATTGGCTGGTGCAGGTCACGTGACCCCGCCCCCTTGGCCACGCCCCTTGACGCTGATCGGCTGGCCACGCCCCTTTACGCTGATTGGCCAGGACCGGCCACGCCCCTTGACGCTGATTGGTCGGCGCCGGACCCCGCGCACATGCCGCAAAAGATTCGTTCCCTTTTATGAGCACTTTACGAACAAATAGCAGATCGATAACACATAGCACATATTACCTAAGAGTCGTTCCCTTTTATGAGCACTTTTAACATAGCAGAAATTACATAGAGACTACGAACACATAGCAGATCGATAACACATTTTTCATCCACCTATTTAACATAGCACCTATAACATAAGAGTATGTAACGTAGCAGGAGTGTATTCGTTCCCTTTTATGAGCACTTTTAACATAGCAAATATTATACAGAGACTCGTTCCCTTTTATGAGCATACTTTCCACCCCTTATTTACACATAGCAGAAATTACATAAGACAATGTAACATTGCAGACCTAATAAAAGACTATGGCTTATTTAACATAACATAGCAAAGATTCGTTCCCTTTTATGATCAGTCCTTTTAAACATAGCAGAGAATAATTGGGGTGTATTCGCCCTCCATTTTGAGACCAATTTTTGACCTATTGCGCATATGCGCAAACCTTTTCCGATTTCGCCGGAGCAGATTGTCGTTCTCTCTTACGAGATTAAAAAATAACAACACACACACACAGCAGCAGACCGTAGACTGTTCCAGTTCAGGAGCAGATTACGGCTATGCGCAGAAACATAAAATAAGACATAACACCCCCGTTCTCTTTTACGAGCACTTTATAGCAACATAATAGAGCAGAGAATAAAAAGTAACCACACACACACACACACACTTGAATGCTTATGCGCAGTAAAATTAAATTTCCAATTAATTACACATTGCACGCATGCGCAGAAAAAATTACAGTCACATAAAAAACTGTTCCAGTTGCAGTGCCAGTTCCGGTTCAGGAGCCGATAACGCAAACTGTTTCCATTCATGTTCCGATTCCCCCGGAGCAGACTACGTGCAACAAGTAGGCCGTAAAAGACTATGACCTATTATTCATTCCCTAAATAACATAGTATACACCAACGCTTGGTTGCGTATGCCAAATCCAATTTAGTATAAATAACACCAATGCGCAAAAACATTTACATTTCCGATTTGGATAATACTCAGCATATGGGGGTTTCCGACCATGCTGATTACGAATACCACACTTACTTCTACCTGGGTCTTATAGTTTATGTGGGAGACGTCGTTTGTATGACACTTAAAACGTAATAACTCAAAAACGGAGCCACATATTGAGGTCGTGTTTCCACATTTAGTAATGGGTCACCAGCAACTACAAGTTCCAAAATAATGACCATCGAGGTCAAAGGTCAACATACTTAAAACCTAATAACTCAAAAACGGAGCCACATATTGAGGTCGTGTTTCCACATTTAGTAATGGATCACCAGCAACTACAAGTTCCAAAATAATGACCATCGAGGTCAAAGGTCAACATACTTAAAACCTAATAACTCGAAAACGGAGCCACATATTGAGATGGTGTTTCCACATTTAGTAATTGGTCACTAGCAACTACATGTTTCAAAATAATGACCATCGAGGTCAAAGGTCAAACTCGAAAACAAAGCAACATATTGAGGCTCGGTTTCCACATTTTAGTGAAAGGTCATCAACTACTACGTGTCCTAAAGGTACTTACCACGGTGGTAAAAAATCAGACTCGTAAACGAAGCAGCATATTGAAGTGGTGTTTCCACATTTAGTAAATGGTCACCAGCAACTACATGCCCCAAAAAGGTTAAATATTTAAACCGGAATATCTCGTAAATTGTGCTTCGGAAAATTTTGTGCCAAGCTGAAAAAGTGAAGGAGGAATAAATTTGTTTAGCCTATTGAATTTTGTACCAACGAGAAATCTCATTTGTAACTAGCTCAGAATTTCTGTACCTGTTTGGGTTATTCAAAATTTGGATAGACTAAGAAAGCAAGATATACCATTTCAACCAGCTGAGAATTTAAAGAAACAAAGGGAACCTACTCAATTTTCTATCAACGAGAAATGCCATTTCGACTACCTCAGAATTTATGTGCCTTTTTGTGCTAAGGTCTATTTTAACTCATCTTGTACTATTTAAACGGACGAAAGGATAAATTTGAAAGACCTATTAAATTTTGTACCAACGAGAAATGCCATTTTGTCTAGCTCAGAATTTTATATCATTTTTTACTACGCCAATAAACGAAGGAATAGAATATTTAGTTTTGTACCAACTAGAAAAAAAGAAGTGAAGAATGAATAAAATTTAGGTGGACTATTTTCTGTTGTACCAACTGGAAAAGTGAAGATGAGCTACTTTAACTAGCTTAGAATTTTATATCATTATGTACTGTTTAAAAAAACGAAAATTGACCATTTTAAGTAGCTCAGAATATATGTAACTTTTGAACTACTGAAATGTTCTATTTTCTGTATCGATCAGAAAAATCGAAGAAGGATCATTTTAACAAGTTCATAATTTCTGTAACGAAAGAATAATTTCGATGTTCTACTTAAACTATTTAAACAAACGAAGGGATAAATTTGAGTGACCTATTCAATGTTGTACTATTGAGAAATGCCATTATAACCGGCTCAGAATTTGAGTGGTCTATTTAGTTTTGTACCACCGAGAAAAACAAAGCAATTGCACCATTTTGGAGTATTCAAATGAACAAAGGACTTACATATTGTGTCAACTCAAAATCAATTAAACGAAGTAATGCATTTGAGTGAGCTATTTAATCTGAAACACCGAAGCAGGATCATCTTAACTAGCTGAGTATTTTATACCATTTTGTATTATTTCAACAAACAAAGGACCATTTTAACTAGCTGCGAATTTTATATCATTTTAAACTAGTCTAATAAACTAAGGCATAAATATAAGTGAGCTATTTAATTTTGTAGCAACCAGAGAAAAACCGAAGAAGATCCCTTTTTAACTAGTTCAATATTTCTGCACAATTTTGTACCACCCCAAATTTTATTTTTGTACCAATCAGAAGAAAATCAAAGAAGGGCAATTTTATACTTTTTGTACCATTAAAAAACTGAGGATAACTTGAGTAGTCTAAGGTTTTGTACTCATTCGAAAAAAAGCAAAGAAGAACCATTTCATACTTAATGTTGCCATGGCTATAAGGGAAGGAATAAATAAATATGGGTGTCCTAACCATTTATATCAGGCTTAGATTTTTATGCCCTTTTTTGTAATATTTGTACCAAACAGAAAAAAGCTACACAAATAAACAAAGGAATAAATTTTTAATAACCACAAAAAGCGGAGCTCAGTCGGATATACAATTTCAGTGACCTATTCAATTTTGTACCAACGAGAAATCTCATTTCCAGGCCATGTTTTACCATTTAAAATAAACGAAGGGTTAAATTTGAGAAAGCGAACATGGACTCAGAATTTTATATCATTTCGTAATACTCAAATTTGGATGGATTATTTAGTTTTGTACCAAGCAGAAAAAGAAAACAAAGGTATAAATTTGTACTGCCCGGAAAAGCGAAGAAGAATCACCATTATAACAAGCTCAGTATTTTTATACCATTTTGTATTACTCTAATAAATTTGAGTGGTCTATTTCATTTTTGTAATAATCAGAAGAAAAGTGAAGATGATACATTTTATACCTTTGTAAAGGATTTAAAAAACGAGTGGTTCATTTAGTTGTGGTGCTACATTTTTATATTTTTGTGTCATCCAGATAACAATTTAAATTGCCTCTCCCGTCACTATATGGGTATTGACGTGTGTTTAGCGAATTAGGTTGAGAAAATACTAACGGCGACGCTAAAGTACAGAAGTTTCCCGATCAGTAACAACATATTTGAATGTAAGATTTAACCAACCCGAACTGCCATTGGTTAGAGACGAGAGTTGCGCCATAATTGTGTAGAACAGACTCCATAGCAATTAGCGTTCTAAAGAAAACTGATGAAGGACGACAAATCATGACAGCATGATTGGTCATTTTTGATCACAGCAGAAGGAATCATATCAAAGTAAATATCAGCTCACCAAGGAAATGAAAAGTTTTCAAAGTTCCATGTTGCACACCATCTATAAAGAGTGCCGAATTATTCATTCTGTTGCTGCAGATATTTATGCAACGTTACGAATACGTTACCTAACATTTGTATTGCTAGTATAGTGAGGGTCCTAAGGTACTACCGATTGCTCGACGATTCAATTAATTTTTAAACTCTTTCCTCGTCTAAGGTAAAATATATGATACTTATTAAGTCCAAGAAGACAAATATATATTTTTGCTTTTATGTATTTTATTATAATGGAATATAAGTTTATGGAGTATATTTGGAAAACAATAGGACATATATCATGACGTTATATTAACGAATTATTTTATATTGCCTTGAAACATATTACTAAACACGAAGAATGCATAGAATGCTTTTATTGTAGGTATATAAGTATGTGCATCACAATTGAAAAAACTATTTATTTGATTTGTTTTTGCTGAAAAGCAGAAAAATGACTAGCTTGGAAATTGTTTATGTTTCACCTACAGAAAATGAATTTCAGCGTAAAAACGAAAAACCAATACTGTTAATCCCGCCGTCTGACCCCGATTTGCCAGATGAATTACATGATAAAGTGAGAGTCATATATCCAACACAAGAAATAGACGAAGTGTATTATTTTAGACGCTATAATAGATATAATGATGAAATACTCCCGGAAAGTGATGATGACAGTCTATCAAATATTACCTGTTTTGAAGTGGAAGCTAATGAGTGCGGGTGTACTAGTGAAAGTATTAGTGATACATATTTATACAATTATTTAATGAGTATACACCAAATTCAGTATTATTATGCGAAGCATGTTCTGAACATAATGAAAATGAAAAAAGATCACAACTGTTTGCTGCAGTATGATTACGAACTATTACAAAAGGTGGGGACGATCTTAATTAAACGTGAAATGAGAGAGAAAATCTATAAACTTTATTTAAAGAAGCATTTTAAAAGTTTTAATATTAAGAACACTTATATTTTGGAGAAAAAAAATAATCTAGTATATGAATACATTACAGAGTGTGATTATTATACCAACGAAATAGTATAAATGTTTTTAGAAAAAGATAAACAATTATTTAATTCTGTAAATGAACACTGAGACACTGTAGCATATGCTGTGTATGATTGTATATGAATAGACGAACATATTAGGGCTAAAATTACAAAGGGTTACAGAGAAATAGGCTGTTAAAAATACTGAAGTACAGGCAACTGAATTGTCAGTGAGAGCAATGTATTGTTTCCTTTAAAAGAAATAAATAAACTGATCTGAATGAAACAAAAATATAAAAATGTAGCACCACAACTAAATGAACCACTCCTTTTAATCCTTCACAAAGGTATAAAATGTATCATCTTCACTTTTCTTCTGATTGTTACAAAAATGAAATAGACCACTCAAATTTATTAGAGTAATACAAAATGGTATAAAAATACTGAGCTTGTTATAATGGGCCTTCTCCCCTTTTCTGTGGTTGGTACAAAACTAAAAGGGGCTATAAAAGTAAATAGGTTTAATCCTTCGCTTATTTGATTAGTACGAAAGGATATAAAATTATCCTTCTTCGTTCCTTCGTTTATTTGTATAGCACAAAAAGTATAGAAATTCTGAGCTTATTCGTTCGTTTGTCTGAGTAGCAGAATATGGTCTTTCTTTGGTTTTTCTCTAGTTTTGAGTAGTACAAAATGTACATAAATACTGAACTATTTAAAAATAGACCTTCTCCGCTTTTTTTAATGCAAACAAAATTTATTCATTCTTCAATTTTTCTACTTGGTACAAAATTGAATAGGTCACTCAAATTTAACTTTTCGTTTATTAAAATGGCACAAAAAGATACAAATTGACCTTCTTTGCTTAACCCACACAAATGTATTCCTTCGTTCCTTTAAGTATTACAAAATGATATAAGATTTTGAGTCTGGTTAGTAGAAATTTATTTCTTTGTTTGTTTAAATAGCACAACATGGTCAAGAAATTGGGTAGACCACTCAAATGTATAGCACAAAAAGTTATAACATGCTGAGCTAGTTAAAATGGTCTTTCTTCGCTTTTTTGGTTAGCACAAAAAATATTAGTTAAATGGTATTTCCTTGCTTTTTTCGGTTTGGTATAAAACGATCCTTCTCGCCTTTTTTCTCGTTGGTATAAAAGGAAATAGGACACCCGTTTTGAAATTGCAAAAAATATAGAATGCTGATTCTTCTTCGCTTTTCCGGGCAGTACAAATTTATACCTTTGTTTTCTTTTTCTGCTTGGTACAAAACTAAATAATCCATCCAAATTTGAGTATTAGAAAATGATATAAATTCAGAGTCCATGTTCGCTTTGTCAAATTTATCCCCTTCGTTTGTTTAAATAGTAAAACATGGCCTGGAAATGAGACTTCTCGTTGATACAAAATTCAATAGGTCACACAAATGGTATATCAAGCTGAGTTTCTCTTTTTGTTGTTATTACAAATTTATTCCTTTGTTTATTTGTGTAGCTTTTTTCTGTTTGGTACAAATATTACAAAAAAGGGCATAAAAATCTAAGCCTGATATAAAAGGTTAGGACAGCCATATTTATTTATCCTTTCCTTATATGCATGGCAACATTAGGTATGAAGAAGCTGAGCTACTTAAAATGGTTCTTCGAATGAGTACAAAACTTAGACTACTCAAGTTATCCTCGGTTTTTTAATGGTACAAAAAGTATAAAATTGCCCTTCTTTGATTTTCTTCTGATTGGCGCAAAAATAAAATTTGGGTAGTACAAAATTGTACAGAAATATTGGACTAGTTAAAACTGGGCCTTCTTCGTTTTTCTCCGGTTGCTACAAAATTAAATACCTCACTCATATTTATGCCTTCGTTTATTAGCCTAGTTTAAAATGGTCATTTTTTGCTTTTTCCTTTGTTTGTTGAAATAATACAAAATGGTATAAAATACTCAGCTTAGGTTTTCCTCTGGTTGTTAAAAAATTAAATAGCTCACTCAAATGCATTACTTCGTTTAATTGATTTTGAGTTGACACAGATTATATGTCCTTTGTTTATTTGAATACTCCAAAATACTGCAATTTCTTTGTTTTTCTCGGTGGTACAAAACTAAATACTCCATTGTTTATTTGAGTAGTAAAATTATATAAAATGGTCCATCTTCGCCTTTTAGACAACTCAAATTCTGAGCCTGTTAAAATGGCATTTCTCATTGGTGCAAATGGAATAATTTACTTACATTTATTCTTTCGTATATTTAAATAGTTCATTTTTTCTCGTTGGTATAAAAAGTAGAACATCGAAATTATTCTTACATAAATTCTAAACTAGTTAAAATAGTCAATTTTCGTTTCTTTAAACAGTACATAATGAGCTAGTTAAAGTAGCTCTTCTTCTCTTTTCCGGTTGGTACAAAAGCAAATAATCCACCTAAATTTTATTCATTCTTCACTTCTTTTTCTAGTTGGTACAAAACTAAATATTCTATTCCTCCGTTTATTGGCATAGTACAAAATGATATAAAATTCTGAGCTAGATAAAATGGCATTTCTCGTTGGTTCAAAATTGAATAGGTCATTCAAATTTATCCTTTCGTTTGTTTAAATAGAACAAGATGATTTAAAATGTATATCGTTAAAATGTATATCGCTAGTTAAAATGTATATCGTTGCTATCTTTCTCGAAGTAAGCCAGTTATATTTTTTCATTCTTCACTTCTCTCTGCTTGGAACAAAATTTAATAGGTCACACAGGCTTTGTTTAAAGTTATTAAAGCTTAAATAATTGACCTTTTACCTCGAGAGTCAGTACTTTTGGAACATGTAGTAGTTGATGACGTATTACTAGACTTGGAAACAGCATCTCAATATGTAACTCAGTTTACGATTTATTAGGTTTTAAGTATTTTGACCTTTGATTTCGATGGTCATTATTTTGGAACTTGTAGTACCTGATGACCAATTATTAGATTTGGAAACAGCATCTCAATATGTGGATCCGTTTTCGAGTTATTAGGTTTTAAGTGTGTTGACCTTTGACCTTGATGGTCATTATTTTGGAACTTGTAGTAGTTGATGACGTATTACTAAATTTGGAAGCAGCATCTCACTATGTGGATCCGTTTTTGAGTTATTAGTTTTAAGTACGTTGACCTTTGACCTCGATGGTCATTATTTTGGAACTTGTAGTAGTTGATGACCAATTACTAGATTTGGAAACACAATCTCAATATATTGATCCGTTTACGAGTTGTTAGGTTTTAAGTATGTTGACCTTTGACATCGATGGTCATTATTTTGAAAGTTGTAGTACCTGATGACCAATTACAAAATGTGGAAATACCATGTCAATATGTAGCTACGTTTTCGAGTTATTAGGTTTCAGGTATGTTGACCTTTGACCTCGATGGTCATTATTTTGGAACATGTAGTACCTGATGATCAATTACTAGATTTGGAAATACCATCTCAATATGTGGCTCCGTTTTCGAGTTATTAGGTTTTAAGTATATTGGCCTTTGACCTCGATAGTCATTATTTTGGAACTTGTAGAACCTGATGACCAATTACTAGATTTGGAAAAAGCATCTCAATATGTGGACCCGTTTTCGAGTTACTAGGTTTTAAGTATGTTGACCTTTGACCTCGATGGTCATTATTTTGGAACTTGTAGTACCTGATGACCGATTACTAGATTTGGAAACAGCATCTCAATATGTGGATCCGTTTACGAGTTATTAGGTTTTAAGTATGTTGACCTTTGACCTCGATGGTCATTATTTTGGAACTTGTAGTACCTGATGACCAATTATTAGATTTGGTAGCAGCATCTCAATATGTGGATCCGTTTTCGAGTTATTAGGCTTTAAGTATGTTGACCTTTGACCTCGATGGTCATTATTTTGGAATTTGAAGTACCTGGTGACCAATTACTACATGTGGAAACAGGACCTCAATATGTGGGTCCGTTTACGAGTTATTAGGTTTTAAGTATGTTGACCTTTGACCTCGATGGTCGTTATTTTGGAACTTGTAACACCTGATGACCAATTACTAGATTTGGAAACACAACCTCAATATGTGGCTCCGTTTTTGAGTTATTACGTTTTAAGTGTCATACAAACGACGTATCCCACATAAACTATAAGACCCAGGTAAAAGTAAGTGTGGTATTCGTAATCAGCATGATCGGAAACCCCATATGCCGAGTATCATAAAAATCGGAAATGTTTTCGCGCATGCGTGTTATTTCTACTGAATTGAATTTGGCATACGCAACCAATCGTGGGTGTATACTATATTATTTAGGGAATGAATAATAGGTCATAGTCTGCTCCAGGGGAATCGGAACATGAATGGAAACAGTTTGCGTAATCGGCTCCTGAACCGGAACTGGCACTGCAGCTGGAACAGTTTTTTATGTGACTGTAATTTTTCTGCGCATGCGTGCAATGTGTAATTAATTGGAAATTTAATTTTACTGCGCATAAGCAATCAAGTGTGTGTGTGTGTGTGTGTGTGTGTGTGTGTGTTGTTATTTTTTATTCTCTGCTCTTTTATGTTGATATAAAGTACTCGTAAAAGAGAACGGGGGTGTTATGTCTTATTTTATGTTTCTGCGCATAGCCGTAATCTGCTCCTGAACTGGAACAGTCAGCGGTCTGCTGTGTGTGTGTGTGTGTGTTGTTATTTTTTTTATTCTCTGCTCTATTATTTTGCTATAAAGTGCTCGTAAAAGAGAAAGGGGGTGTTATGTCTTATTTTATGTTTCTGCGCATAGCCGTAATCTGCTCCTAAACTGGAACAGTCTGCGTTCTGCTGTGTGTATGTGTGTGTGTGTGTGTGTGTTCTGGTACCATTTATAAAGAAAACGGCAGTTCTGCTCCGGCGGAATCGGAACAGTTTTGCGCATATGCGCAGTAGGTCAAAAATTGGTCTCCATTCTCTGCTATGTTGAAAAAAGTGCTCATAAAAGGGAACGAGTGCACGCCTGCTATGCTATATAGTCTTCTGTAATATGTGCTATGTCATTTGTTCGTAGTCTCTGTGTAATTTGTGCTATGTTAAAAGTGCTCATAAAAGGGAACGAGTCTTATGTAATATGTGCTATTTTAAATAGGCGGATGGAGAATGTGTTATCGATCTGCTATGTGTTCGTAAAGTGCTCATAAAAGAGAACGAATCTTATGTGGCGGTGTCCGGCGCCGACCAATCAGCGTCAAGGGGCGTGGCCGGAACCAGCCAATCAGCACCAAGGGGCGTGGGTGGGGAGCGTGGCCAGCCAATCAGCGTCAAGGAGCGTGGCGTAGGGGGCGGGGTCACGTGAAATGCGCCAGCCAATCAGCGTTTGCGCATGCGCAGTAGGAAAAAAAACAGCGCCAAGTGTCCCCACCCTACTGTCGTGTGTACAGAAATGTGCAGGCGAAATTTTTGTTAGTACACAATTAGGGGCGCCGCCAGAACGAAATCAAAGTGGGGCCCGTTCAAATGGTATCCCCTCTACCGTGTCCAATTCAATCACAAATTGTCGCAAACGTTTCTACATCGTTTGTACAGAAATGTGCAGGCGAGATTTTCGTTTGTACACAATTAACGGCGCCGCCATAACGAAAACAATGTGCGGGCTGTCTAAATGGTACCCCCTCCACCATGTCAAATTCAATCACAAATTATTGCAATCGTTCCTACATCGTATGTACAGAACTGTGCCGGAGAGATTTTTGTTTGTACACAATTAATGGCGCCGCCAGAACGAAAACAATGTGGGGACTGTCTAAGTGGTAGTCCCCAACCATGTCCAATTCAATCACAAATTGTCGCATTCGTTTCTACACCGTTTGTACAGAAATGTGCCGGCCAAATTTTCGTTTGTACACAATTAGGGGCGCCACCGGAACGAAAACAAAGTGGAGACTGTCTAAATGGTAGCCCCTCACCATGTCTAATTCAAGCAAAAATTTTCGCAATCGTTTCTACATCGTCTGCAGAAATGCGCAGGCGAAATTTTTGTTTGCACATAATTAGGGGCGCCGCCAGAACGAAAACAATGTGGGGTTGTCTAAGTGATACCCCGCACCATGTCCAATTCAGTCACAAGTTGTCGCAATCGTTTCTACATCGTTTCTACAGAAATGTGAATTCTAAATTTTCGTTTGTACACAATTATTGGCGCCGCCGGAACGAAAAAAAAGTGGGACTGTCTAAGTGATAGCTCCCACCATGTCCAATTGAAGCACAAATCGTCGCAGTCATTTGTACATCGTTTGTACAGAAATGTGCAAGCGAAATTTTCGTTTGTACACAATTAGGGGCGCCGCCAGAATTAAAACAAAGTGGGGTCTGTCTAAATGGTATTCCCCCATTTCCAATTTAATCACAAATTGTCGCAATTGTTTCTAAATGGTTTGTACAGAAATGCGAAAGCCACATTTTCGTTTGTACAATATTAGCGGCACCGTCAGAACAAACACAATGTGAGGGCTGTCTAAATGGTAGCCCCCCACCATGCCCAATTCAAGCACAAATTGTCGCAATTGTTTGTAATTCGTCTGTACAGAAATGTGCATGCGAGAGTTTCGTTTGTACACAATTAGGGGCGCCGCCAGAACGAAAACAATGTGAGGGATGTCTAAATGGTAGCCCCACCCCCATTTCCAATTCAATCACAAATTGTCACAATCGTTTCTACATCGTTTGTACAAAAATGTGCATGCTAAATTTTTGTTTGTACATAATTAAGGGCGCTGCCAGAACGAAAACAAAGTGGGGGCTGTCTAAATGGTAGCCCCCACCATGTCCAATTTAAGCACAAATTGTCGCAATCGTTTGAATATATTTATGCAGAACTGTGCAGGGGAGAGTTTCGTTTGTACACAATTAGGGGCGCCGCCGGAACGAAAACAAAGTAGGGGCTGTCTAAATGGTAGCCTTCACACCATGTTCAATTCAACCACAAACTGTCGCACTTGTTTGTACGGATCTGTACAGAAATTTGCAGGCGAAATTTTCGTTTGTACACAATTGCGGGCGCGCCAAAACGATACCAAAGTATGGGCTGTCTAATTGGTAGCACCTCCCTACGTACGATTCAAAAGAAAATTATCTCAATTGTTTGTACATCGTTTGAGCAGTAATGCGCAGGCGAAAGTTTTTTTCTACGCTATCAGGTGCGTGGACAGAAAGAAAAATGGGGGAGTTGTCTTAGTGCTAGCCCCACCATGTTCGATTGAATCACAAATTGTCGCGATTTTTTATACATCGTTTGTGCAGAAATCTGCAGGTATAATTTTCGTTTGTAATAAATAATATATGGATGTGAGTATTTTTAATATCTGCGATCAACGTTAACCGGTTTGAATAATGGTTGCTGAATTTGAAAATGGTACCTATTTCACTAGTCGAAAAAAAATCTTTTTCTCTGGCACACGGAAGAAAATGCCTGATTCTAATAGAACTTTTCACGTAGAATTCGAATCTGCAATCAGTTTTTCTCCATCACCCTCAGTTTTCGCGTGACAGAGGTGTTTTCGGAAAATTTCCTCTCAAATTTATTTTCTTTTTCTTTTTTCCTTTTTTTAAACAATGTTCATACTTGTAGCATGGGTACCTTAGGTATATAAACGCACAAATTATATTGTATTTTATGTTAGCTTGTTTTATACTTAGTAAGCCCTCTAAGTTTCATAAGAATAGCATTATTCTATCTAGAGAAATAAACATATTTATATAAAAAATATGCTATGTATACTGTTCATTTTACAATATTCATTAGTGCAGATAAAATCACATATAACTTCGACTAACATTACAATATAAGCACGGTTTATATCTTATTGGATTTGAAATAAAACATATTTTCAATGATGTATACACCGTGTCACAATTTTATATCTACTTAATAAATAATACAAACGAAGTAAGTAGTATCTTCTTAATAAATGGACACTTACTTACCTCAACTAATATGTTTTAGTTGTCGACTTTCTTCTGTGTTTGGTTTCTGGAACATCTCTTTTAAGTGTCCAACTAGCATTTTTGAACTCCACTGTCACTGGTATCTCTTTTCCATGGAGGAAATGTCCTGAGGAAAATGTTCCCCCTACTCATCACTAACAGCACCAAGGTTTTCAGGAAAGAAATGCAGGTGGGAGTCTAGAAAGTGAACTTTAAGGGACATGTTGCAACCCATTTCATTGAATGATTGCCGGAAATCACTCACAATTTCACGGTAATTTGGGGCTTTCTTGTTTCCTAAAAAATTCTCTGTTAAACATTTAAATGGACACCCAGCTGCTTTCTCAACCAGAGTTAAGAGATCCTCAAATTTTTGGTCACGAATCAAACATCTTATTTGGGGGTGTACAAAAATCCCTAGCGTCACTAACCCGAGGAATTTTTTCCTTGAGGTAACAAGATCCTGTCCATTGCCCTAACAAAGTTGTTTAAGAGCCCCAACTTTATGTGAAGAGGAGGTAGAATTATCTAATCAGGGCTCACCAGTGAGGAATAAACTACATTCTTCTGTCCAGGAGTTAATACATGCTTTGGCCATTCCTTCCTGATGTAATGTTCCTTTGTTCCTGCTCTCCCATTCGCAGAGGAAACAACAATATTTCGTATAACAGAGCTGCAAACCCATTAACAAAGAAATGACTTGTAAATCACAGCAAACGGTCCACTTGTATTTCTCATACTGATTTTTTTCTAACACTATTTCGATGTTTTCATAGGTTTCCTTCATATTAGTTGCATAAGCCAAAGGCACTGAAGGAAATTTGTTGCCATTGTGCAAAAGGACAGCCTTAAAACTAGTTTTCGAAGAGTCAATAAGCAATCTCCACTCTGTACTTATATGTGCATATCCAAGTGTATCCATCACAGCACAGACATTATTACAATAGACTAAATCACTTTCTTGAGAATAATAGTTTTGAAACTCTGTATGGAGGTTTCGAAAAATACACACTTTAGTGTCACGATGGAGCAGCTTCTAGCCTTAAGTTTAGAATCAAGAAGTTCTATCCGTGTCTTGGAGAGTTTTAAATCCCGTACGAGGTCTTTTAGTTCACCCGGAGTTATCAGATGGGGATCCAATGTAGATGTGCTTCCTACATAAGTAGGATCATTTTCTTCATTTGGAACTTCAATAGTTGCCTCAAGTACGTAATCCTCATTTACCGTAAGATGAGGAGGAGGTACTGGTACAGGTAATTCTGCACTGTTTGGAACTGGCCTAATTGCTGATGGCAAATTAGGGTACTGTACTGTATGGTTAGATTTACTGCTTATTTCTTTTATCTGTGTCATACAAAAGTAGCAGTCTGAAGAATGATCTTTTGGTTCCCTCCAGATCATCGGTACTGCGAAGTTCATGTTTCGTCCACCATTTGCCCACCCAGTCAGACGTTTCACGCAAGTACAACAAATGTAGTGAGGAACCCAGTTCTTATCCTGGTCTCCTACACAGCAACCAAAACATAACTGATAACACTTCCTCACAAGTGGAGTAAAACATCGACGTTGTGATTTAAATATCAGCTCCCCACATACATAACAGAAATTGTCCGGTTTATTTACACACTTCCTCGACATCTTGTATCCTGTAAGGTATCACACACACACACATACACAGGAATCTACACTCCATCAAAATCCCTCTAGAAATTCCCTCATACAAAAATGGTGACATGGTGTACACATCATTGAAAATGTTTTATTGGAAGTCCAATGAGGTATAAACCGTGGTATATTGTAATTTTCGTGGAAATTATATGTGTTGAAGACCGACCCGACCCGACTTGTGACACGAATTGACTGACCCGACCCGAAAACCCGACCCGAGCTGACCCGATTGGCCCGACCAAAAGTGACCAGAGTGAACCGACCCGAGGTGACCTAACCCGACAACCGACCCAAGTGACCTGACCTTACAATCTAACCAGTTTGAGAGAGCTAGAACCTTACAAAACTGCCACCAGAAAAAAATGCTGACCAATTCTTATGCATAAACCATTGTTTCGGCTTTTTTTTATTTGTAGTATAATTATCCTCCTCCTCCTCCTCCTCCTCAGTGTTCTGCTATTAATGACAGGCCAGTTTCCGTGAACTAGGTAAGAAGCTTCCATGTTTGCGATTTCCCGCTAATATCTGCCTCGTAACCCAACATAAAGTACCACCCTCTTTATTACAATCTATCAATTGCAACCTTCTTACACACTCTCGCTCTCCTGATTATACTCCCTTTACTACATCTCTCAGAATGCAATCACTTAGCAAGATCGAAACTTGTGATCCGTCCATTTTTTCGTTTCATTATATCGTCTAATATTGCTCTCGTCTCTTGCATTTTTTCAGCATTTCCTAATTCGTTTTCCTCTCTATCCTGCTAACCTTCTTTATTTTATTCCACATCCAAATTTCTAAGGTTAAAATTTAGGCAATCAACTTCAAAAATCAAAATAAAATTTGATTGGGTTCTGAAGACAAGTTCTGAAGGCTAAAAGAATAAAAGTTCTGAAGACAACATTATTTTCTAGTAGGGAATGTATGTAGAACTTCTTTTAATATTTTTTGCTGTGTAACAAACAAAAACTTCATCACATTAACATTCCGATTTTTCTATTTAAAAACAGCGTTGCTGTCTGATAGAATCATAAGGAACTATTGCACTGAAAGATCATTCTGTAGGGAATTACCTTTTATTTTTTTCTTGATTAATTTATCTAGTAGATATTTGCAACGTTATATAAAATTAGCAAGTATTTTGTTGCGGAGAAAGTCAAATCACTACCGCAGCAATAATAATAATAATAATAATAATAATCTGAAGGTGACCAAGAAAGTTCTGTCTCTTTGTGGACGTCTGAGTTCAATTGGCCCTCACACCGTGAGTTGAATGCGAATGGATATAAGGCGAAGGTCAGTTGTTGGACGAGACGAGACGAGACAGAATTTTCATGAAGAGGTACGAGATGAGACAGAGCTCTTTCATTAGAAACATATGCACTTTTCGAGACGAGACTACCTTCACGACACATTTTCGAGACGAGAATGCCCCAAACCTGGTCTCGTGAGCAACACTAGTAAGTACATAAAACATACTACTTGGTTGTGGCTGTTCAGATACACCGTGAACGTGCGTAAGGACTGAGTGAACATGGGGCCTTCACAGAGCGTCATAAGGGCTTGTTTGCTGTACGAGTTCAAATTGCTGCTCCGCGGGGCGGAAGATATGACAGGCCTTTGGTGAGGATGTCGTGACTACGCGGAGAGTGCAGTGGTATGACGGTTTAAGGACGGTGACGAAACACTCGAAGACGCGCCACGTGACGGAAGACAAACAGATATTCAAAATACAGATCTTCAGGCAGCAATTGAGGCGAAGATAGAAATGTGAGGAACTGGAACTACATTTCAGTGTGAGTGGAGAAACCATTCGGCACCAGCACCATCAACTTGGGAAACACTGCAAGTTGGGTTGATGGGTCCTACATGATTTGACTTGGAGCCAGAAAGCAACGCGAGCAGACACCTGTGTTTCTTTGGTATCTCGTCTGAGGAAGGAGCAATTTCTGGACAGGGTGTTGACATGTGATGGGAAGTGGGTCCTGTACGAAGCTCCACGGCGCCGTGATTGTTGGTTAGCATTCCATAAACAGGTTCAAGAACAGCCCAAGCCAGCACTACACCAGAATAAGGTTCTCCTGTGCATTTTGTGGACTGCTCGAGGCATCGTCCATCGGGAACTGCTACCAGCTGGTCAGATCATCAATGCAACTGTGTACTGTCATTGTGTACTGTCTGAATCCAGCAGTTCTGAATCGCAAAGGGGTCCTCCTGTTACAAAGCAACGCTAAGCTCCACGTGGCTAAAATGACCCTGTACACCATTCTACGCCTTGGATGGAAACACAATTGGATCCGCCATACTCCACGGACATTGTACCGTCCGATTATCACCTGTTCCATTCCTTGGACAATCACCTTGGAGAACGCCAATTCAAATCGCTAGTAGAGGTTCAATATGCACTTGATACCTTCTTCACTTCACGTCCCACCAAGTTCGACTGCGATGGAATCCATAGCCTTCCAGAACGTCGGCAGAAGGTCGTCGAGGTTGATGGAGACGATTCTTGATATTCCAGGTACTTCTTAGGTTACATATCAATGTTCGAAGGTGTTGGTGAAAAGCCGGCGGAACTTTCTTGGGCACTCTTAAAGTTATAATAATAATAATAATAATAATAATAATAATAATAATAATAATAATAATAATAATAATAATAATAATAATAATAATAATGTATCCTGCCCAAAGGCAGATGTTTGACCCGAAGGTCCATGGTTATTGATTTCAGCTCGTACCAAGTAAGTTTTCTGCTGGACAAACACCGTGTGCATGGGTTTTCTCGTTGTTCTCCCATTTCCTCCCACTTTCTTCATTCAACCACTTCAATTATTTCTCATCATAACTGTCTCTCTTAGCGTTGGTGCATAACGTGGGACGTTAACTAGATATTTCCTTTCAATTTCACTTAATGTGACATTTAACTTGACATAGAAACGCAGAAAGGAAAAAAGTCAGTAGTAATATTAATTACAATTACAATGCCAAATAGTTAATATAGGGTTAAATTAAAATTTTATTACTATTTCACCTTCAATTAGTCACAATTATCATTCATTCACCAACTTCGAATTGAATTCTACAACAAAGCTTCTTATAGTATTCCGTATAGAAAATAAGTGAAGAATGTGACGACCCGACCCGAGTGACCCGACACAAGCTAACCCGACTGACCAGACCCGACCCGTTTGAGAGCACTATCAGAGTGGTACAATGTACAGTACAATTTATTTTGTATAGTTATCATACTTTAAGACTACCATACTTTTTGAGAACAGAAAAAACGGGACATCTTACAAATTAGTAGTAAATATTGCATTTTGTATTAATTTTATCTTTCGAATTCTACTACAGTATCGCACTAGTTATACAATTTAAAATAATGTATTAATATAGTCCATACTTAATCAACAGTGTTAAAAATTATTATATTTTAGAAGCCAGAAGCTGTTATACAATATAAACACAATCAGTGAACATACAATATTTAGGCAAAAATTATATTTTCAATATTATTACACATACCATCTTTACATGCTCTACATGTCTATAAAGAAAAAAATCCAGATTTATGAAGTTGTTTCCAAATTTCAATAGACTGATTTATTTTTGTTAACCTAAAATGCGAACTAAAAGAAAGCAATTCGCATAATTGTTTTTCTGAAGCAGAAAAAAAATGTGTTTTCGGAGCTGGTCTGCAACGTCACAAGAATGCGTTGCCACCTCGGGATGTACATTCTTACTTTTAGTGATAAGAGTGCTACTTAAGAGGGTTTAAACATTGCATGTTATATCCGGGCAAGCAGCGATTGGAATAATAATAAAAATTAGAATGAAATTGTTCCTATAGTATTGTCGGAATTGAAAGCAAAAGGAATAAGTCCATTTTATTATATTTTCAGAAATTTTGATATGTAATTAATAATAATAATAAAGAAAGAAACAGGACAAGAAGGAAAATTTCTGCATACCGGGACAAATTTTAAGAAACCGGGGCGTGTGGTAGCCTTACATACTTATTTACATGCGGAGTGTCAGTACGGAGCCACTACGTAGCAGAGTTGAAACAAAACCTCGTAAATAGGTTGCCAACTCAGGAAAACAAAATTACCGGCACACCCTCAAAATTCTCTGTACAAATGAGTTGAGTTGAGTTGATTTTGAGTTTAACGTCCCTTTTCAGCAGCGAGGCTATATGAGACGTGGACCTACTGATTAACGTGGAATCCGAACCACATGAGCTCCCGCCGGGAATCGAACCCGGGTCTCCCGCGTCAAAGGCGCGTACGCTAACCGCTTAGCCACAGAGGAGCTCAACTCTGTACAAATGAGAAACTGAAGACTGTATTGATCGTTATTGTATTTACCAGCAATTGCCACTTGTTTAAAATTATCAAAACAGATGAATAATACTGGATATTTATCTTTATGTAACAATAGTTGATTCATAAAATGAAATTTATTCTATAAACTTACACTGCAAACAAAGGAAGTTCCTTTAAAAAGTCATTTTCTACTCTCAATAAATGTAAAATTCTTTTACAATAAAATATAAGTGTTATCAAATTTCATATGTTAAATAAATAAAAAAACTGCCATACATTAAAAAAAAATATCGATAATGTGTAATACAACGGAAATTTGTGTTTGTAAAGGCCCTGTTGAAAAATTTCGATGTTTAATGTTATATTCTGGATTGCAGAATGCAAAATACCGGTCAGAAGGGGGCTAATAAGAAGTTTGTACCAGTCACCGGCCTTAATCAAAATCACAGCAAATACCGGCCAGTTAGCAACTCTACTCGTAAATCAGAATGCTTAATGCACCAAAATACTTCACCATGCATTCTATAGTTTCTGCAAAATGAGTTTAATGAAGATGTTCAAATAAAACAAGATTCTGTGATATAATTTTCCTTCTAACAGTCTACTTTGTGAATTTGTTATATCTTCCACTCATCAATTTCCTGTACGAGATGAGAATAACGGTTTCTGCGCAAGATAGAAAGAAAAAAAAAATTTTTTTCTCATAAGGATTCAACTCACGTAAGAAATAATGAATAAGTTTAATAATAAGAGCCGAGTTTAATAAACTAACTCAGCAATAATGATTGTAAGTATAAATATAAATATAAAAAAAAAAACAAAAGAAGAAAAACATTTAATTCCATCATCGTTAGAATAAGATCAATATAGTGAATCACACCATAGTGTGAACATACCAAACCACACAATAGTGTGAACAAAGTCCTGTTAGAAAAATACTCCATAAATGTGACACTTTTTTTAATGTTTCTACCATTTATACAGTCCCCCACATTGTTTTCGTTCTGGCGGCGCCCCTAATAGTGTACAAACGAAAATTTCGCCTGCATATTTCTGTGCAAATGATGAACAAGCAATTGATATAATTTGTGATTGAATTGGATATGGTGGGGGCTACCATTTGGACAGCCCCACTTTGTTTTCGTTCTGGCGGCGCCATTAATTATGAACAAAAGAAAATTTCGCCTGCACATTTCTGTAAAAACGATGTACAAACGATTGCGAAAATTTGTGATTGAATTGGACATGGTCGGGGGCTACCACTTAGACCGCCCCCACTTTGTTTTCGTTCTGGCGGTGCCTTTAATTGCGTACAAACAAACATTTTGCCTGCACATTTCTGTACAAACGAAGTACAAACGATTGCGACAATTTGTGATTCAATTGGACATGTTGGTGGGAAGCTACCACTTAGAGAGCCCCCAGTTTGTTTTCGTTCTGGCGGCGCCCCTAGTTGTGTACAAACAAACATTTCGCCTGCACATTTCTGTACAAACGATTGCGACAATTTGCGATTCAATTGGACATGGTGGGGGCGTATTACTTAGAAAGCACCCTACTTTGTTTTCGCTCTGGCGGCGTCCCTAATTGTGTACAAACAAACATTTCGCCTGTACATTTCTGTAAAAACGACGACAGACGAATGCAACTATTTGTGATTGAATTGGACATGCTGGGGGGGTATTACTTAGAAAGCACCCTACTTTGTTTTCGTTCTGGCAGCGTCCCTAATTGTGTACAAACAAACATTTTACCTGCACATTTCTGTACAAACGACGTACAAACGATTGCGACAATTTGTGATTGAATTGAACATGTTGATGGGAAGCTATGACTTAGACAGCCCCCACTTTGTTTCCGTTCTGGCGGCGCCCCTAATTGTGTAAAACAAACATTTCGCCTGCCCGTTTCTGTACAAACGAAGTACAAACGATTGCGACAATTTGTGATCGAATTGGACATGGTGGAAGGGGCTACCACTTAGACAGCCCCCCACTTTGTTTTCGTTCTGGCGGCGTCCCTAACTGTGTACAAACAAACATTTCGCCTGCACAATTTTGCACAAACGATGTACAAACGATTGCGGAAATTTGTGCTTGAATTGGACATGGTGGGGGGCTACAACTTAGACAGCCCCCATTTTTTTCTGTTATGGCGGCGCCCCTAATTGTGCACAAACAAGAATTTCGTCTGCGCATTTCTGTACAAACAAAATACAAACGATTGCGACAATTTGTGATTGAATTGGACATGTTGGTGGGGGGCTACCAGTTAGACAGTCCCCCATTATATTTTCATTCTGGCGGCTCCCTTAATTATGTACAAACAAAAATTTAGCCTGCGCATTTCTGTACAAACGAAGTACAAGCGACTACGACAATTTATGATTCAATTGGACATGGTGAAGGGCTACCACTTAGACAGCAACCACTGGTTTTTCGTTCTGGCGGCGCCCATAATTTTGTTCAAACAAACATTTCGCCTGCACATTTCTGTACAGACAATGCACAAACGAAAGCGACAACTTGTGATTGAATTGGACATGGTGGGGAGCTACCACTTAGACAGCCCCCATTTTTTCTGTTCTGGCTGCGCCCCTAATTTTGTACAAACGAAAATTTCGCCTGCAGATTTCTGCACAAACGAAGTACAAACGTATGCGACAATTTGTGATTCAATAGGGCATGTTGGTTGGGGGTTACCACTTAAAAAACCCCCAATTTTTTTCGTTCTGGCGGCGCCCCTAATTGTGTCCGAACATACATTTCGCCTGCACATTTCTGTACAAGCAAAGTACAAACGATTGCGACAATTTGTGATTCAATTGGACATGGGGGGTACCACTTAGACAGCCTCCTCTTTGTTTTCGTTCTGGCGGCGCCCCTAATTTTGTTCAAACATTTCGCCTGCACATTTCTGTACAAACGATGTAGAAAGGATTGCGAAAATTTGTGCTTAAATTGGACATGATGGGGGGCTACCACTTAGACAGCCCCCAGTTTGTTTTCGTTCTGGCGGCGCCCCTAATAGTTTACAAACTAAAATTTGGCCTGCAAATTTCTAAACAAACGGTGTACAAACGATTGAAATAATTTGTGATTGAATTGGACATAGTGGAGGCTACCATTAAAACAGCCCCCACTTTGTTTTCGTTCTGGCAGCGCCCCTAATTGTGTGCAAACGAAAATTTTGCCTGCACATTTCTGTACAAACGGTGTAGAAACGATGGCGAAAATTTGTGCTTAAATTGGACATGGCGGGTGGCTACCATTTAGACAGCCCCCACTTTGTTTTCGTTCTGGCGGCGCCCCTAATTGTCTACAAACGAAAGACTTACCTGCACATTTCTGTACAAACGATGTACATAGGATTGCGACAATTTGTGATTGAATTAGGCATGGTAGTGGGCTTCCATGTAGACAGCCCACCCACTTTGTTTTCGTTCTGGCATAGCCCCTAATTGTGTACAAATAAACATTTCGCCTGCACATTTCTGTACAAACAAAGTACAAACGATTACGAAAATTTGTGCTTGAATTGGACATGGTGGGGGGCTACCACTTAGACAGCCCACAATTTTTTCTGTTCTGGCGGCGCCCCTAATTGTGTACAAAGGAAAATTTCACCTGCACAATTCTGTACAAACGAAGTACAAACAATTGCGATAATTTGTGATTGAATAGGACATGTTGGTTTGGGGCTACCACTTAGACAGCCCCCAATTTGTTTTCGTTCTGGCGGCGCCCCTAATAGTGTATAAACGAAAATTTGGCCTGTATATTTCTGTACAAACAATGTACAAACGATTGCGGCAATTTGTGATTCATTTGGACATGGTGGGGGCTACCATTTAGGGGAACTCCCTCGAGAGGAATCACTCAACTTATTTATTGCAAAAAGCAGAATTTAAAAATTCGCATTTGTAAAAAATTATAGTGTGAAGTAACAGCCGTTCTTATGTACGTACTAATATTGATAAGTTCCACTACGCGATCCCAATTAATACTTCATATACCCGCGCCACACACACACACACATTAGCATATGTACACACGAAATTATACCTGGTAGTATCTACACGCTTACGCCGGAAAGTAGAAACAAAAACACACACCCACAGAGAGGGAGAGAGAGAGAGTGAGTGAGAGAGAGAATATCTTGTTGTACCTTTATACTGAATGTACCATTACTCACAAAATCAGTTAAAAAAGAAAAAGGAAAAAAGTTGTAAATGAAACTTTCAAAGATTGGTACCACTGCTGCGTGTCACACATGAGATTGTTCCATAATGATTGATTCGTAATGATGTATATGGGTTTCTTAATGGTAGTATAACAAAATGCCTTCAAATTGACCACTAAATAAAAAGTGAAATTTATTTCTCAAATTTTGTAAAATCGAAGTTGGTGGGCATTATGGGAACAGTCTACAACAACAATATATGCAAATAAATATTAATATACTTCACGTTTTCCAGTGGGTGCAAGAAAGCTTCGAATAGTATTTGTTGTCATAAGCATTAGCTGATGTAATTATCTGTATATATATATAAGGAAACAAAACTGTAAAGTATGTTTTAACAGAACAAACGTACTTGAAACAACACTTGGGTACTACTTTAGGAACTGATCATTACTCGAAGCGAATTTTTACTCACCAATAACTTATTGTGAATTGTATTAAATGTTTCCTAATGCACATAGTCCATTACAATATTAGTAAGGTTTCAAAGTTATGAATATTGTTAAATTTATAATAGAAATGCATCACTATATGATGATATATGATGACGATGTTTATGGCATATGTATCACTAGACGTCATTATGTTATAATACTTGGGTTCTATGTTTCCGTTTCATACCTAGCAATACGAAGAATAACATTATTTAAATTCGAGAAAAGTATGTGTTTAAGCTACAGTAGCTTCCTTGAATATCCTTGTTACTATGGGAAAAATGTCCTGTCAAGAATGATTTTGGTGTAATAGATGTTAGACAAACATTTTTGATTTAATAAATACCGAATATCACAAGTCGTGTTACATGATTATATTGTTTATAGTTACAAAGTATAACAATTTCAAGAGAAGTATATATAACAATAGAACTGAATTGATGTTTTGTTATTTATTTTCAAAATAACAGTGTGTAACAAGAGTTAATGTTTATAATTGTCATTCTCAAGCATATCAAAGAATTCCTTACATAAACACAACACTTGTTTGTTCGGCAGACAGGCTTCTAGTAGCATTTTACACTATCACTTGTGTTCTGTGAGTATGGCAGTGCATTATTTTTACTTTATCTCGTAAACTTTTTCATATTATTAAAATAATTAATAATTTTAATAATTAATAATCATTGATATAGATAATTTGCGTGAAATATTATATATAGGTTTTAGTTCACTCGTTGAAAATTGTTCAGGAAAAGTAGGTGCTCTTGTCTATTGTTTTAGATTAGCCAGAAATCTTCATACTGTTATTCAAGCCGTATAAGATTTCTCCGTTTCGTTTATTGACTTACTAAATAAGTGATTAATTTCACCTCTTGAGAGTGTCTGGTGTAAAGAAAAGTCACTTAACTGAAAAAAACCTTTCTTTCGACTTCACACTTAGGTTTATTCTTTACGTTTTACCCTTCGTTGGAGTTATTTTGTAATTGTTTCCTTCCTGAAAATTTGCTTGGTTTAGCGATGCATTTATTGTTTTGTGAACAAAGTAGAAAATAAAAAGGAACCAAGTGTGTACTCAGAAATATTCAAAGCTCTTTATCAACGTGAAATTATAATTTTGCGTGTCCATTTATACTTAATGGTCTATATCAATATGAAACTAGAATTATTTTGATATTTTTCACTTTTTCTCAGACTAACCAAAGGAAACTTTTATTATTCATATCTTAATAATGATGATTAATAAGAAAATTTAGGTTTGTGTACTTTGTTTGCTTCTTTTGTAAATCATAAGCGGTATTTGAACTGCAGTCTCATATCAATGTTCTATATTCCCAATATACATGATCTTAAATATGTGAGATATAATGGTATAATGTTTTATGTTTATATGTAGAAATTATGATGTAAATAAATAAATCTTATTCAGCTATATTTATTATGAAAATAAAATATGCACTTTCACTTAATTACTTCACTACTCGTCCACAAATAAATTTGTAGCTTATTAAACATATAATATCATGCTGTCAACATTTGTCTTTATTTTCTTACTTCCGAATTCAGTTTAGGGGCGGATTTTACATTACAATAAAGAAGGCACTGCACACATACTCACTTATATTTCTTCAATTTTAACAGCAAGAAATGAAAACAATACAATGAATAGTCTTTATTCAGAAAGGAGATGAATTGTCATACGAAAATCTTTTAATTATGGTGAATTGAAGTTGACATTATCAGGCTCTTAGTACAGCCGATCAGTTTACAAATATCATTTAGTGTAAATTAGTAATAATAATATGATTTTTTTAGCTGTTTAAAAGCAAAAAATCAGATGAGAGGGAAATATGTTAACAAACAATATTCTAGGACTTTATTTCGTTAATTCTAAGCCAATATCAGGAATAGGAGTTACATTTCAATATAAGATAAAGCTTGGTCATAACAAACAATACTTCCTTAGTGGTACTGAAAGCAAAACAGGAAACGTTGTGATATCTGATACATTCGACAAACAGAACTGCTTGCTTCCTAATATTATGAAGAGAAATTTTACTTAGTAAGCCAATTAAATTTTGCAGTCTCCTTTTATATGGTTATTAAATATGTTGGTGATGGAAAGTACTATACTGATTAAAAATATCTCAGCTATACAGATTGCAAGCTGGTCAAAATGGCTGTTAACCATAATATCAAACCATTTGTTACTATGTTTGATTTACGTAATAGTGTCAGTTACGCCGGTCAAATGTTGTGCACTTTCCAGCACTCAAAATTATTTTTTATGACTATCCCAAGAAACAACTCACCGTTTACTAAAGTAAACTTGTATGTCTCCAGGTGTGCGTATGATGTGCAATCAATTGAAACATCAACTTCAAACGCAGCTGCTGCAGTACATTTCTTGCTTTCCCAAAGGATACTTAGGTAACTACATCGTTCACGACTCCGCAACTTGAAAGTGCTGCATCTAATGTTCATGAAGTTCGCAACGTACATTCTTCCAGTTATGAAACTCAAATACTGTGGAAGTGACATCTACGTCCATTTCCGAGTTTATACATATAGCGTGTTTATGAACTAGACAAAAAATTTCAAATAAGTGATTCCTCACTTCAAAATAAGCAAAACGTTCATTTGCACATGTGGTCAAAAGCATAGTTTCAGAGCTATGACCGTCTACGCCGTACGGAAATGAACTTCGGGAGCAAGCATTTTCAAAATTATTAGCTATTGAGATGAGTCGGCATTTTATATTTTTAGACTTGTAATTTCTAACCCAAAATACTTGATTCGGATTTTTCTACGGTGGCGCAAGGGTGTCCCAGTTAGGAAATAAAGGATCCTTTATATTCCGTTAGGACATACGAGTCCAATTCATGACAGAAAGAACAACGAACCACCAAGTAACAAATGTCATTGAAAGACCGTCAATAGTTTGATCCAAGTCAAGATAACAATAGAATTTCAGTGTGTTGTGTGAAGTTGGGTTACTACAATTGGAGCTGAATGTAGTGGATAATAGGAATTAAACATTATCAATATCTGCACGTACATGACCAAAGTCATTGATTTGTGCGCTAAAGGAGACTGACATTAATAAGACAGTCAATTGATTCAATGAGGATTTGCGAGAAAATGCTAGTATCCCAGCAAAAAAGGATCAATAGATGCAATGTTCTACACCACAAATTCACTGCCGTTCTTTGCCACGTAAAGAACACCTTATTTTTTTTACAACGTATGGGAACTGATGACGCATGTATTGACTTCGTAATTGCTCGTTTACGCCACTATGTGTGTGAAGGAAAAAATGCAGCTTCTAACTGATAGAGAAAATTGTGCATTTAAGATTACATCGGGAGGGTATAGCTTCGTTGACAAAGATGGTATTCAGCTACTACAATATATTGTGTGTCGTGTCATGTTGTCGTTGTAATGATGCTCCTCGCCTCTTCTAATTGGAACATTTGTTTCACAGTATATACACATACTCTCGTTGAAAGGTATGAAGTTGGATTTCTCTAGAATCTTTCACGAGCAAAATGACACAGTAGTGAAAGTATGATATGAGCTTTTACTAATAGCTAAGAAAATAATCTCATACTATTGGTTAGACTATGTATACTAACTACGAAATTCTCCCCAAACTTCGTATTAAAAGCACCTACTATTGTACTTGGTAATAAACGATAGGCACAATTCATAAAATATAACCTTCAACAACACGGTGAAACTGAAAGGTAATGAAATTACATTGGGTAATTTCAGGTAGTTCATAAAAAAAAATCTCCGTTTTTTGCCCTCCACGGATACATGTCAGTGTTTTGTTTTAATATTTTACTATTGGTCCGTAAATAAAATGGTTAATAGAAGAAATTCGGAAACATTGGAGACAATATACGTAGTTTCTGTTGTCTTCTCTGCTATTAGTATATTCTTGTTGAAAATAATTTAACTTGAGACAGTTTTGTAGCAATATCAAAAGTTGGAGTACCACCAATGTTACTGTTACAGGTTCCTTATCTGTATTTATAAATCTAGCAAAGAACAGAAATCTTGCAATTGCTGGTGCGCACTGCCTAATCTAACTGCAAACCTTAAGTACAAGAATACTACCAGAGAACCTCAAGAAAATATTATTATTAACTATTAATGTTGTTAATTATGTTAAACGAAGTTCTCTGAATGCTCCTGTCCGCAATGTTTTATTTGACAACCTGAGTGGTGAACATAAACATTTACTTCACCGAAGTTTGTTGGTTATCAAAATTTATTATGTTAGGTAAGCCGTAAATAGTTAAGTAGTAATGAGTTTAGGAAAATATTACCATTTTTCTACTTTAAATGATGGCATAGTTGTACTTTCTCTTGGGATCGTAACTCTCTAGTCATGGTTCGCAGCTAGTGATTTTCTGTATGGATCCACCATCTGATTTTGGATATTCTTTGTTTTACCTGCGTGTCTCCTTTATGATAGTGACATTCTGTAGTAGAGTTAAGGAGTATATGTAAAGAGAGGGGGATAAGAGCTTATTGGCGACTAAAGTAAACATAACTTAATGATCGTATTAATAAATATAAAGATGAACTTATTAATCGTATCAAAAAAGTATGAAGACAAACAAACCAGATTGGAATTAACCCAAACATTTGCATTTGAAAAAGATTTATTTGAAGAGTCGAAACAAGAAACATTTGAATCACAGTCAATTAATGTAAGTCTTGAAAATTCAGCGTTCAAATCAAGATTACAAACATGGGATTTAAAACATATTAAAAAGAACATTATTCTCTATAACAATGTATCACTCAACACTAAAGGCTTTAATAAGTAGACTGAGCATCATTTAAAAACATTGCTCGTTGATAGATAACATTATAATAAACTGACAATATAAGAAATCAAAGACATTCAGAACTGATCCTTTAGCACTATTAACAAAAAGATATTCCAGTCAATCAATGTAAAAGAATTCGTAGCTAATCCTAAAGAAATATAAAGAACAATAATAGTATGGATGAGTTCTAAACTAGAGGTTCTGGATGGATACATATAAACTACATAGAGTTAGCACTTAATAATTATGCACCTTATAGAAGATCATCATACATAGAACTACCAGATGAAATTAAAATTAATCAAGTAGTTATTAATGTAAAAAAACGAAGATGTAAAATGTTTCATACATTCAATTACTTCTGCAATACTTCATGTCAAAAAAAAAAAAAAACAGAACGACCATCAAAGTACAAGCATTTAAAGACTTGGTCGAAAAATGTAAAGATATTGAATTCCCAGTAAAGCTAAGTGATACTTCAAAAATTGAAAGGCAAGTCTATATATCCATTAACGTATACATACAACGAAAATCATATGGTGTACATTTTATATCATACTCAAAACAAGAAAAAACACCCTTGTGATTCTATTATGTGTAAAAGAAGGAAATATAATACACTAATGGTGGATCAAAGACCTAAGTAGATAAGCTAGTAATCAGATAACTAAATGGAGAGCTTGAAAATAATTATATGATACATATTTGTTATACTTTTGCTCAAAATATGCAATAGATAAACATTAGGAAGATTGTTCTACTCACAAATCTGTTAAAACATAAATTCCAGCAGAAGATACATACTTTGAATTTCAGGACTAGTAATATACGATGAAAATACCATTTGCGATTTAAGCTGATTTTGAATGTTTTCTGAGTAAGGCTATGGTGTATCAAGAATATTATCCAGAAAACGTATCATTTACGAAAAATATCAACACCATAGGCCATTCGGATTCAGTTATTACATTCTGAAAACTTATGGAACAAAAACTGATAATGTTGTGAACATAGATGAAGATCCGGCTAAATGGTTCATAGGAATGTTAAAGAAAGTAGACAAACATTTATTAAATATATATCAACAAAATAATACTTTACCCTTAACACGTAAAGAGAGAAAAGAATTCAATGAAGCTGAACATTGTTCTTACTGCAAAGTAGAATATACTAAAGAAAAACATATAAAGTTAGACATCAATAATGATATAAATTGAAAGTTTGTAGTTGCATTATGTAATAATTGTAACTTAAACGTTATTGTACCTAAGTGAGATTGTACATAACCTGACTGGATATGTTTCTCACTTGTTTATAAATGAGCTAAGATATATTAAGGAACAAATAGGTTAAATATCTGATAAAGAGCAACGATACATATCGTTCAGTAAAAAAAGGTTGCAACTATTAAATTAACATTCATAGATTCCTTTAGATTTCTGGCGTGTAGTTTAGACAAGTTATCATCAAACTTAACAAAGGAACAAATGGTTCATACCCAACGCTTCTATCGTGACGAAGAACAATTTAAACTTGTAATAAAGAATGATGTTTATCCAAATGATTTGCAAGCGATTGGAGAAGTTTAGAAATAGGAAATGACCACCAAAGTAAGCATTTTTCACCAAGCTTACTAACACACACATATTAGTGAGAATGCAAAGAATATGTGGGAAACATTTGAAGTTAATAATCACGGACACTATCATAATCTATATATAAAAACGCATATGTTGTCATTAGAAGATGTGTTAGAGTACTTTATAGAAACATGTCTTAAAGCTTATGGTTTTGATCCTTCTTCGTACCACCGGGTTTAGTTGTTGATGCGATGTTCAAGATAACAGATATAAAATTATATTTATTAAGAGAGTACGATATGGTGTTAATGATAGCGAAAGGAATAAGAGGCAGTATGAGTAAATGTTCGAAAAGATATATAAGGGCAAACAATAAATATATGAAGGATTACGAAAAGAATAAAAATTGTTTTATCTAAATTATTATTTACGAAAATACTTTGTGGGAGACATCGTAACTTAGTGGTAGAGCGTTCACCTCCGGTGCTTGGGGTCCCTGGTTCGATCCCAGCTGCCACCGTGTGGACTTCGTGGTGGACAAACTTCGTGCTCGTGGGTTTTCTCGGGGTTCTCCCGTTTCCTCCCACTTTCATCATTCCAACATTTCATTCATTTCTCATCTTCACCATCTCCTTAAAATAACCGGCATAAGCGTGGGACGTAAAACTTAAAGATTTCATTTCATTTATTCAAACACTTTGTATTTATGGGCTATGAATCAATATGTACTGTGTAAAAGATTTAGACGGTTAAGTGAGGAAGAAATAGAATACCTTTGACAAAGATTATAAACAATTCCGATACTGATTATATACCAGAAATAGATCTTGAGTATCCAAAATAATTACATGCTATCAAAAAGACCATCCATTAGCTCCTCACAATATATCTCCACCTGCTTCAAAACAATCAAAGCTATTAACAAGTCCTTCTGTTAAAAAATATGTGAATCACTATCGAAATCTAGTAAAAGGTTTGTCACTTGGAATAAAGTTAAAGAAAATATCTCGGGTAACAGAAAGTGAATAATCAGATTATCTAAAGAATTATATATATTGAAACGCACGTATAGTAACTATAGCAACAAACGCGTGTCAGGAAAACCTTCTATAATCTCATGAATAACAGTGTATTCGGGAAGACAATGGAAAATATTAGAAAGACATGTAAGCCTATAAAATAGAATGTGGTTCAGCAACGGTGGTAAAACTAATTGCTCATCCGAATTTTAAAGATAAAATTGTATATACACTGTGGCTATGTGTGCTTAGGATTATATAAAACGAAATTGGCTTTTAATAATCCTATATATAGTGTAAAGGGTATCTTATAGCTACCAAAATTTATAATATACAACTTTGATTATAATGTAATAAGGCTAAAACATGAAAACAAGATCGTAGTATATTATACAGATCGAAACGTATTATAATTACCATATTCAAACAAATATATGAAAAAAATTCTTGATTACTTCGACACAAGTGATTACTCTCAAGATAATAGATACAAGATACAACAGATTAATAACAAAATACTTGGTAACATCAAGGATGAATTTAAAGGCACAATAATATAAGAGTTTGTACGTTTGAGAAGTAAAATGTACTCAATAAAGCACCTTAAATGGATCTAACAGTCAAAAGATTTTGTGATAAACCCCATAAGGAAAAATCTAAGAAAGTGGAAGGTATTAAGAAAAGTGCTATATATAGAGAACGAATACAAAGACTGTTTGTTCAATAAAATGGAGTACTTTTAGAATGTTATATTTAATTAGGAGTTATAGGCATGATATATTTAGCGTAGAATAAATAAGTTAGCATTAAGTTGTATAGGTTATAAGGAATATGTTTTGAAGGATGAGGTATCTACAATACGATGGCGTCATTATAATAGAGAAGTACATTTAGTTTAGTTATAGTTTTAGATATTAATATTTATGGATATCATAAAATATGTTCCCCAGTGATAGAGTATCTGTTAATATATTATGGAGCTTAACCCTTCATTCAATGGCATTTTAAATTTGTTCTAGCTCAATAACTAACAATCCTATAATGAATAAAAAATTTTGGGATTTTTGGCTCTTAAATTTTTGATAACTCGGAAAAGTGCAATTACTTATGTCTTAAAATTGTATATAGTTTTTGATAGTGTTTTTTAAAATTTTTTCGACTAGTGTAAAAATTAAGATTTTATAAATGTGACATTTTACATTAGGTTATGAAATTTGTTAATCCATACAAGAAAATCATTCGAAATATAACAATCCCTGTTGGATTTTAATTTTTAACATTGACCAAATAGAACCTATTTTATTAAGGATTCTTTTTTTAAATGTGTACATATATCCAACTCATATTTTTGTCAGAAAATGCCATAATCTTTATTTATAGAGACATCACATTGAAACTTAGGGGGTCCAAATAACTTGAAAATATTTGGGATATATGTGACATTTTCTCAAGTGAGTTGATAACACTAACATTTTTTTATAAGATCTCGATGTATGTTTTCACAATCTATACGTTGATATTAGCAATTGTGTAGGAAAGATGTTCATTCTTAAGTAAGTATAGACATCGTGATTACTCGATGTTGCATGATTACTAGTACAGCTTCCATACACAAGAGAGAAAGTGAGATTACTTAAGATATTACTTAGTTTATTCTCGTAATACTGCGTCAATGAGAGCGCTATCTGGTAGCTGGTTCGGTTGACTGAGAACGTTTACGTAAGCTGTGATGTTTTATTCTGGTTAGTTGCGCCATGTGTTGTAGCTTGTTCAAGAGATTGATTACGTAAGAGACGATGTTGTCTAATCTTATTAGATTGCCTCATTAATAGCACCATCTGGCGACTGCTCTGTAGCGAAGGAAAAGTAACAAATGTGTTCGCGGTTTGCGTGAAAGATATTGCTTGTAGCAAATCACGTTCTGCCCACAAGTTGTTTGAAAGTCCGGATTCCAAAGAAATATATATGTGCTATTGCTTCACTCTTCAAGCGAACTGAATTATAAGTGTGTGTATGTGTGTGTGCATCTATTAGCATTAGTATATGAGATTCCTTCATAACTCATTGAAATATTAAGAGATTTAGATCAAATGAAAACTCTCTCAAAACAAAATTTTACTTTCTTTGTGATTTTAAACACTACAAAGTAATAATTGAATTCCCTATTTCCAATGATCTTTAATGACATTTTTAACAAATTATGTTGAACAATTTAATTTTTTACATCAGCTTTATCCGGGACATATTTAATAAAGAGTATACATTTGCAATCTTCAAAAGCAGGAATGAGGGACATATATCATACAAGACTATGCACAGAGCACTTAACTTCGTTGTACATTGACAATTGTAATCATGTAAATGCTTTTACATTATCTTTCTGTGTTGAATATTATTAGTCAAGGTGCTTTTAGTGGGTAATTTCGGTTACTTATAGCGCCAGAATAGTGAGCTTGTTGTGCGGTTTGCATTCCAGTTATATAATTTGCCTTGAGGCTTACATTTACTATTATTTAAACTAAGATATTAGGATTTAACAACTTATTCTGATATTTTAACAAATACTGAAGCAAACTTATGTAAAAGTCAATAGAATTTTTTCAATATTTTATCAGTTCCGGAATTAGATATTCCTCGTTCAATCTTATCATTGACTTTCACTTCTCGCACAAGATCTCTCAATTGTCATAAATTATCATCACTAAGAAACTAATCTGCAATAATTTTGTCTAATCATCTTCTAAAAGTATTTTCTAAAAAATTGAACAACTACACTTTGGAAATAATTGAAGTATTTTTCTAAACAAAGGTATAAAGAAACAGTTTCTTCCTAGTAATCAAAGCAACATGGATGAAAATGGAAAAGACTATTGCTATCTTCGGACATCGTTTCTTCAAATCACCTTTATCTTCTTCATATTTCTTCAGACAGAATAAAGGTTTGCCTAACTTCACGCCATCTTAAACTCCTTATTGAATCGCAACTGCTGTATTACTTAGACTAATATTATCCTCTTGAATTTGCCAATTTTTCTTCTTCACTTTCCGGGACTTAAAAAGTAGTTTTTTGAAAATGATCTTAGTACTGTCCTAAACGACCGCAAATTGTCATTCTTGATAAACACCCTATTAATTCTTTATGATTAACAGATCGCCCAAAAACGATTGTTTGTGTATAATTTTGATATTTTTTCTATTGAGTCTGAAGATTTAAATCTCGAATAATGACACAACTGGTTGGATCAATTAAAAAACCAAATCGCTGAAAAATTTCGACTTGTTTGATCATTTGATTTAAATATAAAGTAGGTATGACTAGACATTTAAGCACAATCCCTGATATAACACACTCATTATTTAAACGAGTTTGTTCAAATCTTTTATGAATCGAACACTTCTAATTCCTTCTCTGAGTAATGAACAATGCGCTGTAGAATCTAAAGATAACTGAGTCGTTAGCAGAAACAATGTTCTCACAATACAGTTACATGGTAAAATGTCAGCAATTTTAAATTTTCAAAGTGCAAGTTAAATTTATTTTCATTATAACTTCATCATTCGTAGAAAATCGTACCACGAATAACTGTCAACCATACTTTTTGCCAGACACTATGGTGTGGGGTTAAATTAGAATATAATATCCATAAAATACAAATAACTCTCCTACTATTTAGAAACCTTTAGGGAAGGATGATACAGTATCATTCATTTCTGAAGAGAAAACTTCATGTCTTGGATAATTCGATAGACAAGATATGATCCCCTGTTTCTGAGGTTTTACAATATTTTGTCTTAATTCCCGAAGAATTACTCTCGAAAGTTATTCTATGCCTGAAAGCGTTCCAAAAATTAAAACCAATAGATGACTTAACTATTTTATGATTTTGAGTTTTGTTATCGGTCATTCACCTATTAAATTCCAATTGACTACTTTGCTTAAAATAAATCATTTCAATATATCTAACAATTATATTCTACATTTAAGAAAATAATCATCAAGCAATCTATATCGCATGGCGGAGTTCATGCCACTCTGGGAGTTAATGCCACTCAGATTCAAACCCAAATAACCATAAAATATGAACGGAATACATTTTTGAACTATGAAATGGCCTACTAAATTAGTAAGGCCTTGTCTACGATACATTTTCTGATATTAATGCATGTTTACTAACTGGCATAGTAAATAATGATACAAATCCTTTAAAAATTTCTTCCAAAATCATACGAATTTCAAGTGTTTTATGTGCTTTGAAATATAAACTGTAGGAATCATCATCATCGAAAGGTAGTACGATTCAAAAGATCTCCAATTGTATATAAAATATTTAAAAAAATGATAACTATCATCTCAAGAATAATCTTCATTTCTGGAAATATTTCTGCTAAAATTTCACTTTATTTGTTAAATGATTATTTGAGAGTTAGATTACCTTCAACTCTACTGATGTATCATTTATACAGCAAGTTGTCTAGCATACTTCAAATAATTGGCTTTTAGAGCAGAAAATTTATTATTAAATACATTCAGAAAATGTGGGATTCAAAGAGTTAACCACATTGTACAATAAACGAGATGTTTAGGTGTTTAACTATTAATCGTTGGAACTTGTTGATAACAGTTACACATTCCAAAATATCTATGACAATTAGCTTGTCTTCTATTATCATAAGCATACTGTCTCTGTTCCTCAAACACAACACGAATAGAAAATTGGTTAACATTTTTTACACTATTGGCATATACCTCCAACTTGTTATCGATAAGTTAGAACAACCTATGTTATTATCAGAATGTTTACCTAGATTCTCCAACCTTGAATAATTTTAAACTCTAACATTAGAAAAATAGGACAAACTTATTGGCACATCACCAAAGCTTAATTATCGGGAAACCCTGAAGATCTATAGTTCAATATTCATTAAGGTCTTCAGGGTATCAATCACAAAATCATTATGCTTTGAAGAAGATATGAATAATACCGTAATTATAAATTTACTCATATAAAAAACAATAACTAGATACCATAGGAAACTAAAAAAAGTTTTAGTAGTATGGAAATAGATGTACTGCACAACCAATTTACACGGTATTAATCAAAAGAATCACTACATTTCTAAAACACTTTTCCAATCTCTTCATCCAACAATATTCAACGCATACCAAAAATCCTGTAGAACATACTTTGTATTAATACACAAAATCTTTATCAATTTAAATATTACAGCTCCAATCAGTATTTATAATTTACTGCTCTTATCATAGCAATAAAAATCGATTTAACCCATTAGTGCACAAAGTTTATTAGCTATGTTTGTCATATTATTTGGCTGTTTTTCATGCAGGGGACTGCAATGAACAGATTTTGATTAATATATATTTTGGTTACGTCATAATAGGGTAGTTACGTAACATCCGATAAATCGGACGCTGTGCACGATAGTCACTTAAATCGTTAGGACTCGATTTATAATGATTCTGTACTTTCTTAAATGTTCTTACAACGAAATACGGTAATATACATAATTTTGAATAACGAAGAACGCATTGAAGAACGCATATATAAATATAATTAGAAACGAAGAAAAAGAAAAGAAAATTTATATACACATTAGAGTTTTACAGGATTGTTCTCAATTCATATACATTGTTTATTCTTACATTACATTATCATTTTACTGATGATACGGATAGAAGTATTTAGGATGAAGCCCTCTAAGGCACTTATGAACTTAGACTTTCCTAAGCATTTATTATAAGCACATTTTCGTCCAGGTTTGCTTACTATTGGCCAATGATCATAGCGATCATTGTGCTCATCTTGAAGGGCCTTTTTTATTGACTTTCCTTGTCGAAACGCTGTTCCATACTTCATCAATAAAGAAATAGCCTTCTAAAACTGAGAAGTGAAACAATGTATTTCTTGGGTTGAAGCTTCTTTGACAATAACCAAGAATTCACAACTGAAACAAGTCGGAAATATGCAAATATTGGCCAGTATCATTTTTGCTTCCTTGTTCTTGTTCAGTACGATACCAACTGATCTAGTGAATCTACTCCTTCAATTCCTTTATTGTAGCTGGCTATATTGTTAGGCTACTCCACACTTATCCTTGACATCTTTTCCAGAGACCACCGAATTGTTGAACCCAACAAAATTTGTTCGTAGCTCGTTTCCACCATAACTGCATTGCTGTCGTTCAACCTAACAAGGCTAGTCTTTTCGTTGCTAGGATAATCATGTGCAACTCCTGGTTCTTTCTTCATTTCTTTGATTTCCTTAGTGGGCAATTGCGGATTCGTCCCTGCTGAATTGTACCTTGTGCACGAATACCCATATTACTCAGATGATTCATGAGATCTATGGAAGTAAAGTAATTGACGAATAATATTTTATACTTTGCATTACGTGGACTGCTTGCCGAAGTTAGCAAAGATAATACGACACTAATCTTTTTCTTTTTCTGTATTCAATTGGAAACACATGATATAACCTGAACTGCTAAAATGATTCAGTTTTGGTACCCTAACTGGGTGGCTTTCCTCTTATAAATTGTTTTGCATAAGTAACGTACTTTCGTCAATTGAAATTTGTTTCCTCAAGGCCGCAACATTTTTGGAACTAAGACGAAACTTTGCCTACATTTAATTTCAGCTTGTATAAAGGATCCGCATCAGCGACTCGTTAGCATCGTTGCTCAAATGAAGTTACATTCTATATTACGTTACATAAACATTTAATAATTAGAAGTAATTGTGATATTCCTACGTAATTGTAGATATTCATTAAAAAATCAATCCATATAATGTAAAATGGTTCTGAAATTAACCAAAGACTCAACACAAGCAAAATTCAAATATGTATTACCTAGTCAAATATTTAGCTTGTAGTGAATGCATATGTCCCTCATGCACAGCGTCCGATAAATCGAACGCCTACAATTTACATCTCACCTATCTCGTGCTAATGTAAATCATAACTAAATATGTAGTTAGTAATAAATGTTGGTATCTATACTTTAACTTTTATACAAAATTTAAAGCTTTACGAACAACTGTATATTTATTTATATGTAAATAGTCTAACCATCCGTGAAACAGCATACTGCCTCACCGCCATGTTTTGTTCTTCGACAAATGAAGTACAGACAGTCAATGTTATCGAGTCAACCACAGAAAACGTAGAAAGAATAGATAGTAGAATCACAAACTACTAAGAATTAAAGGGCTAAAAACAGACAGTTTCTTCGAAAAATGGAGAAAAGCACGCGTCCGATTTATCGGATGCTGTGCACTAATGGGTTAAATAAGAAAATGGAAATTGATAGATATTTAAAATTTTTACAAACTCATACCCGTCAAATGGTAGTTGAAGGACGAGGAGGATTCGTCTGTTCAATATATTTGAATGCGAATGTAAAGATTCTAGTGCACAGATTTCTCAGCTCTATACTTCGTAGACCTATTACCTTGACAACACAAATTAGCAACACTTTCCTTTACTCAAAGTCATCTAAATAGAATTATTAATGATATTGGGCAATGGAAAAACTCTCTCTCTCTCTCTCACACACACACACCTATACACGTATTTGCGTACTTGTTAGCTGCGTGTTGGAGAACCGACTTGTTGGAACCAAATGTGCATAAAAAACTAAAAGAGATACAAAAACGAGTGTCAGATCAAAATCCATGAATTGTATCCAGATTTGCGGTGGGAAAATACTTATGTCACTATTTCTGGTAGTTTCTTGGGAAATACGTGTGGTGCCGTACTATATTTATTGGATCCTGTTGCCAACATCACCTGGAAGATGTAAATAGTACCGGTACCAATAACATATCTGGAAGATCTAATGTTACACACACACACACACACACACACACACACACACACACACACACACACTATTAACATGCTTCCACAGTATTGCAGGCGTTATGTAGACCTCTACAGTGTTGCAATATTTCAGTTACCTATAATGTAAATAATAGCACAAAGCAGAAAAGTACACTCAGTTCTAGGGCAATAAGTCTACAAGAATTTGAAAGTATGTGAAAAGAAACCACATAGTTGTCTATATTTATATTACCAGATATTCGTCAATTGAACTTTCTACACCACCCGTTAAATTTGTACGTTTACCGGGAGACTGTACGTTTGGTCTCCACTTCGATTTATCGAATTAGAAGTGGGTATTTACAACAAGTTCTACCGGGAAAGAAACAACGCGTTCGTAAACGGGGCGAGAGGCAGTTTGAGGTTTGCGATGACTTTGTTAATAAACGATGTTTGCTGCATTTGTTAATAAACGCTCAGAATGTTGTATCCATCTTTACGATTTACACTCCCCCCATTCAAACAGTTCCTCTGCCTTCTACGTGACGATGACGTAGAAACATTGTCACGACACTGAGACTCATTTTAAGTCACATTCCCCGATATAAAGGAAAAGCATAAGATCTCAACTGTTTCGAAGGAAGAATGTTAACACAGATACATAAATACGACTTGCTGAGAATTTTAACGCGTAGCAGTTTTATGTATTTTTTCTTAAGTACTTAGACGTTTTATTAGAGGCATTTGAAGTTGTATTTCGGATAAATGAACCGAACATGCGAGATATGTAAGATACATGCGAGATTTGTAAGATACTGTATTTTTATCAAATATTTTAGACGTTGACCCCTCCCCTTAGTATACGCATTTCAGTGAAAGTGATATGATGAAACCATGCTCTAGAGTAGTTCTAAATATTTTCAGTAATCCTCCTCGAACATTCTATGATGATGAGACAGCGAACGCCGATTTGAATGCCGAGAAATAAGTAAATTAATTCCTCCTTCCTTTTGCTTACAAGGAGAATTTCGAAAACTCTGAAATACGTATTCCATTGTTTTTAGTTCAGAGTTGGTATACCAATTTTCGCATTTTCCATTTAAGCGAATTTCACATTTTATGACATTTTCTGAATAAATAGTGGTAAATTTTAATATTATAGAAATCATCTCTTTTTTCCATCTTTAAGAGGGGAATTTTCGGAAACATACTTTCAGTTATTTTTAGTTAAGAAATCAAAGCCAAATTTCACACCTCAAACGTAAGCAAATGCAGAAATGTTAATAGGTAGACACTATCCTCCATCCTCCTCTTAGGACAGAATTTTCGAAAAAGCTAAACTTTTTGGTTTGTTTTTAATTGAGTTTAATTTTCAAATTTCACGTCTCCAATATAAAGAATTCTTACATTTATCATTTCTAAAAATAAATGAAATAAAATATAGTTGAGAAATTAATGTTATACGAATTACTTCTTTCTTGTTTAGGTGCGGAATTTTTCAGAAACTGTGAGAAAAATGTTCAGTTATTTTTAATGGTTAGTTTATATGCCTAGTTTCATCTTCCTTACCTCAGGGATTAGCAAGATACACTATCCTATTTACGCCCCTAAGGACACATATTTCCCAAAATCTTTCTTTATCCCTTGCTTTCGTCAAAAAGAGTATTCTTTCTAATTATAGTATTATGGCTTGGTCGATAATAATTAGTAACTCACTTATATTGTTTTATATACAGTATACATTATTAATATTTTTATTATAATTTTTGTTGCTTTTACTGATGATTTGAGAATACAATGCTGCAACTAAAATTGCAGAAACAGTCAAAGACATGTGCAAATGATGTGGGTGTGAAGTATGTAGGGATTAAGAATATGGGCGCTTATAAAAAATGTTGGAACAATTGCCCTAGAGGATCCCAAAACTTTAATTCAGAGAACACAGCGTCTTGTATCATTTCCCACTTTATAACACTACAACGAATAATCTATAAGAGCATTGCACTTTTGATAAATTACCTCACTGAACAGTAATAAATGATCACGGAAGGCTGACATGAAATGGAGGCTTCACACTAGATTTGCTTCTTCCTTACATAACTAAACATTAAGCATAATCCGGAAGTATCATTATAGATAAAGTGAGGCTGTAGAAAAAATGAACTTTTCCTCTAATAGTGAAAAGAATACCGTCAAATGGGGTGAATAGAAACATGGGGGTGAATAGAAACAAAACTCCCAGATTAGTTTTGGATTTATCTGGACGATAAATTAATCAAGAAAACTGAAATTTCTTAACATAGTCTTATACGGCTAAAGTGTCAAGGGCAGAGACAAAATGTTTTACTGAGTTGGGAACACTGAGGTAGACGGCAGTAGCATTAATGTGTTTCTGAAATCTTACACGGTATTTTAGCGCTCCTTAAACTTTCTTGGTAAGTATGACATTTTCATATTTGTTGCATTTGAACATATGCCTATTTTGTAGTTTGTTGTTTCATTTACTGACGTTCATAGTAAAAGTTTTCCTTTTGTAAATTATTTTTAATCAAAATTTAACTTTACTGGGTTATTGCTATGATTTTTAATTAGTGGGGTGAATAGAAACACTTCTTGGAAAATTCTTGAAATTCCTCAAGGAGTGGAAAATTCTTGAGGAGCAGAAAAAAGGACCTGATAGGAATGTATCAACCATCTCTAAGAACAAATTTCCAAGTCTTCTGAAAAAAAAAAAAAAAAGTGTGAAACTGAAGAAGGAAAATATCAGGGCTGGATTTGAAAAGTGTGGAATTTTTCCTCTTTGTCGAGACCAAATACTGAGGATGTTGCCAAAAAAAGACAATGAACGAGAAGAAACAGAACAGCAAAAGTCATCTCAGACTGTAAACCGTTCCCTTATGGATCTTCTCAGGAGCATGAGAGAAGATGAAAAAATTAAATAAGGGAAGAAGAGAGTACGAATAGATGTTTCTGGTAAGAGTTTTGGTTTGTTTTCTGAAAATGATACATTTTCATCAAATCACAACGAAACTCAACCTACCTTTGTATTGTCGGAAGAGGAGAAAGATAACACTCCAGAAGACAAGATTCCAGACGATCACGAACTAGATGATGGTTTTCTAAAGCTGGTGATTTTGCTGTGGTAAAATGAGAAGCTAAAACTCGATAAGACTATTCAGCACCCAAGTGCGAAAATGGGAACATGATGCATATGTGGGAGTGTTTTATAAGAGAGCACATAAACAATGAAATTTTCAGAACGAAAGTGTTGGGTTTTATTAGGAGTTCGTCAGCACGCTTTAAGTATATGATAACTTTCGGGCCCCTTCGTGGCTAAGCGGTTAGCATACGCGCCTTTGGCGTGGGAGACCCGGGTTCGATTCCCGGCGGGAGCTCATGTAGTTCTGATTCTACGTTAATCAGTAGGTCCACGTCTCATATAGCCTCGGTGCTGAACGGGACGTAAACCTCAAAATCAACTCAACTCATGATAAGTTTCCCTGATGATTTCAGTGGTTTAAATCTTATTCAAATATCATCAAAACTATATGGTCGTTTATACCTATATTGTGCATTGTATTGTTTTATAAGTTTGTAACTTATGTAATACTGGTCTTATTGAACTAATATCTTGCAGGTATCAAATAAATAGTTCGTTTCAACAAATACGCTGTTTCTTTTTTACCTTTCCAATAGTATAAAAGAAACAACAATGAAAATAAAGTAATTGTTTCTATTCACCCCATGGGTAGGGGTGAATAGAAACATTAAGAAAAATCAAGGTGAAGAAAAGTGGAGTTGATAAATTAATATGACGTTTACTGAAATTCATTAGCATATTAAGACCTTTCTTTTGGAATAATCTGATACGCGAAATCTTTAACATTACCAGACTTATATTCTCATATAGCCAAAAATGTGTTTCTATTCACCCCATTTGACGGTAACAGAACATGGACGCAATAATAATAATAATAATAATAATAATAATAATAATAATAATAATAATAATAATAATAATAATAATAGTAATAATAATAATAATAATAATAATAACAATTCAATTTCTTACACATAGTATTCAAGAATAGATAGAGAAAACTGCAGTCTGGTAATAATTATATTAACCAGATTAAAACGTATTAGACACTTCTCAACCCAAAGAGGAAGAGAAAAGTTGAAAGTAAGAGAGGAATAGTAAGAAAAAAATGCAGTTAGTCGTGATTTGAAAAATGGAATCAAATATTGGGAATTAAAAGAGGAAGATGAAGATCGAGAAAGATGAAAGAAGAATTTCCAGACCAGAACCTAAGAAAACACACAATCACACTCACATCTCCCATTAGTCTCAGTACCTGCCAACAGGTACAATACTTACTACTACTACTACTACTACTACTACTACTACTACTACTAATAATAATAATAATAATAATAATAATAATAATAATAATAATAATTAACCACGATAGCTGCTGCGACTAAGTTACTGCGTACGATAGCTCTTGAAACAAAGCATTTTTTTTTGCAAACTATGGGTAGAGTAATTATTTCGGAAGACCTAGTTAATTGAAGTGATCCATAAAGTGGTAGAAATCAACCATTTCCAAGTTTTAACGTTGACCATTATAAAACAAAAACCGTTTTCGGCAATCGATTAAGCATTCCAAGAATACCTTTCATCCCCTTTCGTTACCAACCAAAAGTAGTAGAAATAAACCATTTCCGGTTTTAGGTTAACACTATAAAGCAAAAACAATAAATAGGGACAAGCGGTTTCCTGTAATGGCAAATGCTTTAGATTGGATCTGGCAAGAGATTACCGAGAAATAAATTACCACAAGCAAATCAAGCCCAAAACTTGGCCAAGCTCGAACAACAAATGTATCTAGAGATCTTAATTAGGTTGAGGGCTGCCACCACAAATTTTGTTCCGATTCGGCCAATAGTTATAAAAAAATGTTTATGGCTAATTAAGTAGTTATCAAGAAATAAGGTATGAAATGCAACCCATGTCCACCCTGTTCTTGGACGAGTTTTACCACGGAATTACCAGTCCTTATTTCTCAGGGAATATGCTAGTAGCTCACAAAATTTAGTAAACATCCGGCTAGTATTTAATTGAAAAATAAACTCTAGTAAAAACCGTAAAGAGGATGACGCAATATGTTCTCAATTAATACGGATGTATCATATTTCTTTCACTTCTAGTATTAATAGAGAGATTACTGTCAAGATGCAATACTCTTGGGGTAATTAATGAATTACATACAATATCTTCCATATCTACAATCTATAACACTCAATTTATAACCGGAAGTGATTGATATATGCCATTTATGCATTTAGTATAAAGGGTAGAGTCGAGATAGGATACGTTTATAGAAAACCACTTCTCCTTATATGTTATATTATCTAATCTATTGGGATCAAAACTAAAACCGGAAGTACTTGGGTTTTGCTACTTCCGGTTTGGAGTTTAAGAGAGATAATAACTTACCTGTTCCCACAACGTTAAATTGATTCCATAAAACTGCTTCTCCCTATTTCTTATAGTTAATGCTCCATTTAAATTAAATTGAAACCGGAAGTTATAGCTCATTTCTACACTTTCTTTTTACTAGGGTGTTAGGTACGAAAATAAAAGTTACTCCTGGAACGCTTTATCGATTGCCGAAAACTGCTTCTTACTATCTATTATCGTTTTCGCTCTATAGTGATCAACGTTGAAACAGGAAATGGCTCAATTCTGTTACTTTCAGAATTTACTAGCTTGTTAAATGTGAAGAAGGTTATCCTTGAAAACTTAATTGATTGCCAAAAACATCTTCTCGTTATCTATTATTGTTTTGCTCTATAGTAATGAATGCTAAAACCGGAAATGGCTCACTTCTATCATTTCCAGTTCTACTAGAATCTTACGAAAAAGATGAGGGATTCCCTTGAAACGAATAATCGCCGAGAACAGCTTTTCGCTATCAATTACCGTTTTTTTTTATATTGATCAACGTTAAAACCTGAAATTACTCATTTCTACCATTTTGTTTGTCAAATCACCTCTATTAATGAACTCTCTCAAGTAAATAACACTATCTACTTATTGGAAGAAATTTCTCATCCTTTCAAATGTTATCGTTCGAAGTAATAACACTACCTACGTACTAACTTTATGGTATTACAATTTCCACTACGTGATCGTAATAATAATAAAATCTTAAAGAGGGTCATGTTATATGTATTTTCTGTAGTGGTTTGGGAACGAGAAGCTCTAGTATATTTATTTCATTTCCGATTTGAGCAGAGGGATTACTGCCGAGATGGAATACACTCTTGGAGCACTTAATGAATTACCTTAAAAAAAGCCTTCTCGCTATCAATTTTATAACGCTCAATGTTATAACCGGAAGCGATTGATTTCTACCACTTCAAGTTTTAGTACAAAGATTAGAGTCGAGACAGATCATATTCTTGGGTCACTTAACTGATTTCAGAAAAATTCTTCTCGCTATTTAGTATCGTTTAAATCTGTTGTAATCAACACTAAAATGGGAAGTAGTTGAGTTTTGCTACTTCCGACTTGATTAGAAGTGTAAGAGAGAAGATGATATTTATTCCCACAGCGCTATATTAATTTCTAAAACAGCTTCTTCCTATCCCACTATCTAGATTAATTTGAAGCCAGAAGTCATAGTTAGGATAATTTCTGTCTCTTCAGGTTTCTCCAGGATGTTAAGGATGAAGCTGAAAGTTATACTTGATAACCTTTATCGATTGCCGAACACTGCATCGTACTATTTATTACCATTTCCGCTCTATAGTGATCAACGTTAAAATCGGAAATGACCCATTTCTACAGCTTCCAGTTGGCGAATCACCTCCATTAAGGAACTCCCTCGAGAGGAATTACTCTACATATTTATTGCAAAAAGCAGAATTAAAAAAGTTATTCGTCCAAAGTTATCGTGTGAAGTAACGGCCGCACGTGTGTACGTACTAATATCGATAATTTCCACTACGCGATCCCAATTAATACTTCATATACCCCCGCCACACACACACACACTAGCATATGTACACAGGGCTAGTATACCTGGTAGTATCCACAGGCTTAGGCCGGAAACTAGAAACACACACACACACAGAGACAGAGTGTGTGTGTGTGTTTGTTTCTGTGTGTGTGTGTGTGTGTGTGTGTGTGTGTGAGAGAGAGAGAGAGAGAGAGAGAGATAGATAGAGAAAAAATCTTGTTGTACCTTTATACTGAATATACCATTACTCGCAAAATCAATTTTAAAAAAAGAAAAAAGTTGTAAAGGAAACTTTCAAAGATTGGTACCACTGCTGCCTGTAACACATGAAATTGTTCCATAATGATTGATTCGTAATATGATGTATATGGGTTTCTTAATGGTAGTATAACTAAATGCCTTCAAAATGACTACAAAATAAAAAGTGAAATTTATTTCTCAAATTTTGTAAAATCGAAGTCGGTGGGCATTATGGGAACAGTCTACTTTAACAATATATGGAAATAAATATTAATATACTTCACGTTTTCCAGTGGGTGCAAGAAAGCTTCGAATAGTGTTTGGTTTCTTAATGATTAGCGGATGTAAATAGATATATAGTGTATTTTAGGGGACTTCCGGTCTTGATCCCACGAAATATATATATGAATAATTTTCATTTTGGACGTGTGGTCTTAGGTACTCAACTGTGTTTACATTTCTCATTTTAGCGTTTTCGTATATGAATTATGGACATGGTGGGCTAGTAAATGTGACAGTGATTTGAAAAGTGACAGGTCGTCGGATAATCTCTTGTCTTCCTAATCTCTTCACAGTAGAAATTTATATTTATAAAATTTCTAATATATTTTTTAAAAAGGAAGAAAAACTATAACTTTCCGCATAGAGGCTCGAAGCGTAGCCCTTCGTTTCAGAAATGTATGTAGCAGTGCTAAACCCGCTTGACCACAGACACAACTTACAAGAAATTGCGTTATAATATTGATAATAGAATCGCTCCAGGCATAGGGTCCTACTTGGAGATTTAAATATCTATTTTCTGTCGTTTTCAGCAATTTCTACTTAAGATAATGGTTGATTTTGCATATTGGAACTGTGCATGAGGTGTGCAATCAATATTAATCTCAGAGATAAGTAGTTTGATTTAGTTCTTACCTTTTCACATTGCTCGGATGCTAGTACGGTTTGCAGCTAGTGTCTATATAAAGAACGGAGGGAAAATGCAATTCTCTGTGTATAGATCTGGGGGAATTGTGATGGATCTAGGTTCATTTTTTCGGACTTAGTTTCTGAACGAGTTTCCAGCTTTTTGTGAACAGGTGTGTACAGAGGCAGCACAAAGGTCACCCCAAGAAATTGAAGAATTATTGGGATATTTTATGAAATGTTGACTGAGGCAAGTTCACTAATATTTAATACGATATTTCAACTAGGAGGAATATTAGAATATATTCGAAGTTATAAGAACATCGTTAAAATTATAAAAAGGAAAGATGCACATATTTGATTGATCTACTTTGTCTCAGTATAGAATTGGCTATCGAGGAAAAACTGAAATTATTTAAAGTCCATAAAGTTTAAAAGTTATGTTTTCTAGGGTAATGAATAAATAGAGATCACGCATGGGCATGGGGTAGCGTGTGCGACTTTCGCATAAGAGACCCGGCTCCGAGTAGCGGCTGGAGCACAAGCAGTTTGGATCTCACGTTAATCCGTAACTCCATGTCTCATGTAATTTTTCTACCGAAGGGTTGCTAAACTGAAACCCAATAATAGAAAGAGATATTAGATGGAAGCTATTTATTGGGAAATAATTCATGAAAGGAGAATGTAGGAGAAAACAGGATAATGCCGAGAAATCTCACGGGTACGATGGTATCCACTACAAACTTTTATAGTCTGGAATCGAACGAGGTCCATCACCATCGCTTGACATAGGAAATAAGGTGTTTCTCACTATCAAATGTTTTACAGCGCAGTTGGGCCTTCAGACGTGTTTTGTTTTCAGGTTTCATCCTGGGTAATGTCGCCGTCAAAACACTGTTTTCACTCTTTAGTAAAGGTCGTCATGAGACCCTCGCACACATCCTTCCTCATCTTTTTCATTTCTCTTGTCAATAATCTAGGCACCCTACGTGCACAGATTTTTCTGTACCCTAGTGACTGTACCACTGATATCACACTACCGCTTGACAAACCAGTCATTTCTGCAAGCTGTCGTGTCGTCATACGTCTGTCATTTTGCATGATTTGATTAATGTTCTCCTTATTCATATCACTCACTACCGTCGATGGTCTACCGCATCTTGGATTGTCCAGTAGAGAGAAATCACCTTCTTTAAACCTCTGTAACCACCGCTGGATATTGCTGCGATCCAATGTGTCCTCCCCATAAACACGGAGTAACTTCCTGCGAATAAATGTGGCAGAGTCATCGCCGGTCTTGAAGAGGAACTCCATCACCGACCGTTGTCGCAATCTAACATCTACTTCACGGTCCATTATGGCTTAACTGTAAGTAAAAGAAAATACTACTTTTATATACCAACATATAGCTAAATGTTCCAAATATGTTCACAAAAAATCATGCTTCTCTTGCAACAAATAAAAAAAAAATAGAGAGACTATTGTGCAAAACTTTTTGAACAACCTTTGTAACAGTGAAATTTGATATTCGACAGTTAAATGTAATAATATTTAACTTGGATATCAAATCTCGCGGTTAGTTTTCTTGACTTTGGATATGTTCAACTTACATGTGTTTTCGTGATAATTCAAACTTTCAACATACGAGTATGTCTCCTAGATTTTCGTAAATAACTATGAAGATTATCCTAAATCATCCAAATAATTACAGATAAGAACCACTAAAGTTTATAATTGACTTTTGAGAATATGCTGGCCCTAACTGATATATCAAATCTCTACCTTTCCATTTCCAAAATTATAACAGACTTCAAAATGGCGGATGTCAAGATGGTGCTGGAGGTTCTTGATCTACTCTGCCTATTCTTTTTTGCCAATATGTGAAACTACCTCGGTTTGCATTGTGTATATTTCACTATTTTCAGGATTCATTAGTTTATTTGATGTATTTCAATAACATAGCATAGCCCTACTCCAATAAATTTTGACCCCCTCCGTTTCTTATGACGTTCAGCACCTATAACTTTGCATATATACATATTTCCACATCCTCTATGAGTCGCTCTACGTCTCATCCCGCAACTCGATTAATCCATTTGGACCCCTTACTTGTCAGACATTGTCTTATTGATGGAGGAACAGGGAAAATAATTCTACAATTACTGACAAGTAACACTTCCCAAGTGTAACACTCCAATTTTGATAAAATTTGCCAGGTTGATACTACACATAAAATAAAGGAATACGTGTTTTTTTTATTATTTTCTGCGGAATACTGTGTTAGGGGCAAAAGTCCCCACCACAAATTTTGAAAGTTGACGCCCGAAAGGCAAAAACAACTGGATCGAAGTGAACGTAATTGTGCAGAGATATTGTAGATATAAAATGGGGATATACGGGTTCCTTATTTTCCTGAAGAAAAAAAGAAAAATCGTTTAGACGGGACACAGACCTCTCCATGAATTTGATCGTGAAATAACGAAAGTGTTAATAACAATATGTCAGAAGTGCTTGAAGGAGACGAAAAATTCGAACTACACATTGTGTACGAAAAATACACAATAAATAAACGAATACATCTTCTTTACTTTCTGTGGAGAAACGGCTTTAGGGGCAAAAGCCCCCATCCAAAATTTTGAAATTTGAGGTCAAAATGGCAAGAAGAAGTGCACCGAATTGAACGACATTGTGCACAGATTTTGTAGATGTAAATGAGGTAAGTGGGTTTCGTATTTTTCTAAAAAAAAAAAAAAAAAAAAAAAACGTTTAAGTGAAGCACGAACCTTCTATACCGTTGATTAGAAAATATAAAAAGTGCAATTAAGCATACGCCAGAAGTTCGTAAAGAATATGGAAAATTGCAACAAAACTTCGTATAAGGGTAATTTGCAAAACAATAAATGAAACGTGTTTTAATATTTGTGGAAAAACAGTGTTTAGGCCTAGACCCCATCCAAAAAGAAGTAAATAATACCGTAAAAGCGCAGGAAAGAGTGGTCCGAAGAAAATCAATAAATATAGACTCTACATAAAATAAGATCTCAAGTATCACAGATCAACATCAAACTAGAAATAAGTCGACACATATTTTTGTTTATGCGCAAAAATACTGTAAGGGTTAAATGTGCCCCCTGAAATATTATAAAATACGCTATACACGTTGTTCTTGTAATTGATATGCCAAATTTGAAGAAATCGGATGGAGACACGACACTTTTGAAACACGAAAGGGTTATTTTACATATCCAGTTTCTACATACAATAACATTCGCTTCGGTCCATTCCACTTGCCACTCAACTCCTCAGTCCACTCAACCACTCAACAGTTTTTTTTCCTTCAGGAGAACAAGAAACACGTATTCCCTCATCTTACCTCTACAATATTTGTGCACATTTCATTCACTTCGGTCCACTTCGTTTAGCCATCTGGCCGTCAACTCTCAAAATTTTGGATGGGAGCTTTTGCCCCCTAAAACCGTTTTTCCGCAGAAAATAAAACCGGTATTCGTTTATTTTATGCGCATTGTCCATACACAAAGTTTCGTTGCAATTCTTTATATCGTTTACAATTATCTGACATACTGTTACTGGCACTTCATATTCCGTGATCAAAGGTTTCGAGGGGTGCGGGCCCCAAACAATCTTTTTTTCTCAAACAATACGAAAGCCGTATTCCCTCATTTTACGTCTGCAATATCTGCGTCAAATTTCATTCATGTCGGTTCAATTCTTCTTACCTTTTGGGCGTCAAGTTTCAAAATTTTGGCGTGGGTTCTTTTGCCCCCTTAAACAGTTTCTCCACAGAAAATAAAATACCGCATTCCTTCATTTGTTGCGTATTGTCCATACACAAAGTTTCGTTGCAATTCTTCGTGTCCTGTACACTCATCTGACACACTCTTACTAGAACTTTTGGTATTTCGTGATCAAATGTTTGGAGTAGTTAGGTACCCCACCCAACCGCTTTTTCCAGAAAAAATTGGAACACCGAATTCCTCCATTTTATGTGTACAGTTCCACTCACAATAGTTCATTTATTGTTGCCTTTCTGGCGTCAACTTTCAAAATTTTTGGTGGGATCTTTTGCCACTTAAAACCCTTTCCCCGCAGAAAATAAAAGCCCTTATTCATTTAGTTCTTGCGGTTTGTCCATACGCAAAGTTTTATTGCAATTCATCATGTCCTTTACATACATCTGACATACTCTTACTGGCACTTTTGATATTCCGTGATGAAAGATTTGGAGGGGGCCGAGCTCCACCTAACTGTTTTTTCCAGACAAACGATACCCGTATACTCTCCTTTTATGTTTACAACATGTGTGCAAAATTTTTCATTCATTTCGGGTCACTTCTTACCTTTCGGGCGTGAAATTTAAAAATTTTGCGGTGCATTCTCTTGCCCCTGAAACTGATTTTCGACGGGAGATGAAACAAACCGTATTCTTTTATTTTTTCGTTTTGTCCATATACAAAATTTCGTTGCAATTCTTCATGTCCTTTACGCACATCTGACATACTGTTGCTACCAATTTTGATATTTCGTGATCAAATGTTTGGAGAGTTCCGTGCCCCACCGAACCCTTTTTTTCAGGAAAATATAAGACCGTATTCCCTCATTTTATTTCTACAATAACTGTGTACAATTTCGTTCCTTTCGGCTCACTTCTTTTCGCCTTTCGGGCGTAGACTTTCAAAATTTAGGTGGGGGCTTTTGCACACTAAAACCGTTTCTTCGCAGAAAATAAAAAAAACAGTTCTTGTTTATTTTTTGCGTATTGTCCATACACAAAAGCTTAGTTGCAATTCTTCATATTCTTTACACAGATCTGACATATTGTACTAGCTCTTTGGATATTCCATGATCAAAGGTGTGTAGGTGTTCGTGCGACAATGAACAATTTTTTCCCTAAAATATGAAACCTGTATTCACTCATTTCATATCTACAATATCTGTGCACAATTTCATTCACTTCGGTACACTCCTTTTTGCTTTTCGGCGTCATTTTCCGAAATTTTGGATAGGGGCTTTTGCCCCCTAAAACCGTTTTTCCGCAGAAAGTAAAAAATATCGTATTCGTTTATTTTTTGCGTATTTTCCATACACAATGTTTCCTTGCAATTCTTCATGTCCCCTTAAACCGTTTTTCCACAGAAAATAAATAAAACGTATACCTTCGTTTTTGCACATTGTTCATGCGCATAGTTTCGTTGCAATTTGTGATGTCCTTTACACGCATTTGACATACAGTTACTAGCACTTTTGATATTTCTTGATCAAAGGTTTAGATGGGTCCGTGACCCACCTAACTGTCTTTTCTCGGAAATACGAAACCCGAATACTCGTTTTGTGACTACAATATCTGTACAAAATTTCATTCATTTTGGTTCACTTCCTATTACTTTTCCAAAGTACTTTCACGAAGTGTCCCCATCAGGATTTGTGTTGTGTTGTGGTGATCAAACCAGGAACCCTAAGCACCAGAGGTAAGCGATTTATCATTGAAACATCGTGTCACTTCTCATCTAGTTCAAGTCGTACATTAAGTTGTAGGTTCACATATAATAACCTATGCTCATAATGTAGATTGATTTCAAAATAATCCAACTTCACTACTACAAGGAAAGCAAAACCAAGTGGATGAGGACACTAGTGACTTATAACTTTAACATCTTGAGCACAAAACTCTTGGATATTAATTTTGTTCCTAGCAAAGATCAGTGTTTCTTCGTACTTCAGCACTATTTCTTTTGCTTATTGTTACGTGAACACGTTTCGCTTCCCTCATCATCGCTTGTCTTCAACGTAGTATAGCAATAAATTCGAAACTAGGCACCGCAGAGTGTCGCAATAAATAATTAATTTCATTTTAAATTATTATTTGCATTTTTCATTTAAAAACTTCATCATTTTTATATTACAAACATTTTTCATTTGGTGTGGGCAATGGATGGGTCCTAGTAAATATTAGGGAACCCACTCCCACACTGCACAAGCTACAGCAATTATTATAATACAAAGCAGTAGATGAATAATGTTTCTCAATTAATAATTGTTTCTCAATTTGCTTCCGAACTAATAAGAATTCTTTCCTATTATCCTTGGATATCAACCCACAACAAATTTCCTGTACATAGAAAAAGTGCACTTCACAAAAAATAATTTAAAAAAATGCTACGACATGTTCGGTTTATTTTTAGTAAAGAGTTAGCATAGTTAATTTTAGCTCCCTAAGATCAACGGCTTGTGAGATAGTCAAATTGTTGCAAAAATTGTAAAATCCACTTCCCCTTAGGATATATATCATAATGAAAGCGATATGATAAGTTCTCAATTTTTATTAAGGCCAACATATATAACAAAAGTCATTTCATTTGACTGTCCAATTTGTCCGTGATTATCAATGTGTACTACAAGTGACTAAAAATATATATTTTCCAGTAATTAGTTAGATGGTGTGTGTATAAAATGACTATGGTCACCAACATTGTACAGTATAATTTCTAGCTACATTTCGTCATTATTAAAAAGAAAATTAGCGTGGGCTCTCTGTGTGGGGAGTCATCACCATCAATATCAAAAAATATTATTATAGGATGTTTGTAAAGTGACGAACTGTGTTTAAAAGGTCCTTTTTTAAAAGGATGCATTATAGTTACCATCATTTTTTGCGTATTTATTAATATATTCTATATGAAGTTTTTATTCTTCTTTTTCATAATATTTCATAATATTTTTTAAAAAAAGATCAAAAACTATTTTAATTCAAAGATGCAATCATATAATTCAAATAATAATTTCAAAAATTAATAAGTTCTCTCTTTCGCCAATTAAAACAAGTATGTGAATAGCATATTATTATTATTATTATTATTATTATTATTATTATTATTATTATTATTATTATTATTATTATTATTATAGGACTTTCTTGCAATGTTTTTTAAATGGCCTATCGTGCTTAAGACAGAGTTCTACAATAAAGAATTTAAATACGAACATTTATTTTATTTAACAAACATTTGAAGTATGTCAATTCATTATTATTATAAATAATATTTATAGTATAGAAGAAAAAATATGTTCTATTATCTTTTTATAAAAATCGTTAGTACACAAAATTAATCCTATCATATTGAAGCGTTTTAAAGAAACACAAAACATTTTTTCAATTTCAATTTATTTTTATTACTATATGGGCTAAATTTATTACAACACTGTTCAATATAAATAAAAACAAATTACTTTTCCTCTTTATGATTAGAAGTCCAACTCCCGGATACCCTCCAAAGGTTGAGTATCTATTTCCCCCCCACTATGGTTCAAATAAATCAACTATAATTGAATCTATGAGTTTTTTGAATTGCTTTCATTTCCAACTTCACTTTTATTTTCGCTTTAATCGTTCACCACCAATGCTCACATCAAAGTTATTATCAAGAAATACACTTTGAAAACTGATTTTTATTCTATTAGTACTGCAGTGGTCATGCATTCGACTATTGTAGAACAGGTGCTTTATTTTTAGAACCTTGAACAGTTGGCAACTCGCTCGACCTTGAGCGGTTATGAACCTTTCTCCACAACCTTCTGTACTTTCCAGTCTATTTTTAACGCTTGTTCTTGTTGCATTTGTTACATGATCTCTTTATTGTTCTACTATTGTAAATCGCGCGACTATTGGCGTACTAGCTTCTTTCGTATTGGCGATTAACTGTGTTTTAAATTTGCAAGTTATTTTTCTGAAATATCTGCTTGTATATATTTGAAATATCAGAACATGATAGGGAACAGGTGCATCTTTGGTTAGAAGAAGCAAAACGTTACTGTGAATGTGTATTTGGGATCGAATACATGGAGAAGGTTGAGGAAGATTTTGTTGGAGAAACAGTTGAGTGCAATCATATCGAAATTATACGACAAAATTTATCGGGTAAAGAATAATAAAACATTCCAGTACAAGCTAGTGTTAAAGGTATGGGTCCTGCTACACCATCTTCTCTTGACACACGTGCGTTTTGTATATGTAGAGAGCAAACAGTAGAACCTTCTCACAGGTATGTACATCCCATAATGTAAAAAACTCACGTACTCCCTATTTGGAAATAATATAAGCTTTTCAAAGAATTGGCCTGCAGAACATGATTTTAATGGCTACTTTATGATGAATTGATGATGAATGTACCTGGTGTTAATACTCTTAATATATATTGAGGGAAAATATGGACAATAAGAATACAAGGTGCAAGAGTTTCCTACATGATATAGCTTTTGAGTTAATCAAACCAGCAATAAGGCAACGTTTGGCCATGGTATCCTTGAAGAAAAAGCTTCGACGCAGAGGAAGACTTCTGCTTCGCTTCAGCGAAGGATTTCCATTAAAACAAGGAAATGCGTAAGAAATGATTCCTTTCGGCCATTCTCGCAACAGGTCAACAAGAAAAATCTTTTGGAAAATGCCAGTGATGTGTGTGAAAATAACGCTACAAAAGTGTGTGTGACGATTGGTTGTACTAGAGAATTCATTAGTGGAACACGCGAACACTCACATAACGGTGGAGGACGCGACCAATACAGTGTTAATAATTCTCTATTCAGCTACATATATATGAATTCCGGTAAGTCCTCTACATGTAAGACATTGCGATTGTACATTATTGCCAATAATATGTGTACAGAAGTCAAAATGTTCACGTAGCAGACATTGCAGGGTTTACTGTTTTTTACAGTATATTCAATTCAGTAATATTTACAAGAAATAAAGCCAATCACTTGAATTTAGGAACCATGTGTTCCGAGGAGCATGAAGTGTTCCTTTCTTCCGTAACATCGCTAATTTTTAAACAATTTATTTTCATTAGTTAACCACCAATTCCTTTTTTCTTTCAACAGATTTTATAAATGTAATTTCCACATGAGTATTTAAATAGTCGGAAACAAACGGGGTAAAATGTACAAGTCTCTCCCACTGCTACAAATTTACCTTCATTCTAAACACAACTTCCTTACAAACACGAATCACTGGTTCAGATGTATCACTATCATGTCCAGTACTAATCATTTTGGTTTTCGTTGAATTAATACCATACACAACATTTAACAAGTACTCTTTCTTAGTAGCAATTTCATGCACAAGAACTCAAAACATGCTACTTCATTAGTTGATCAACACAAAATGAAGTCACTATGCATAGGGGTGTCTGTGAATGCATGACGGGGAGGAAGAAGAGAAAGAAGAGGAAAAATTATTTCGGTTTTGTATATACATGTGCCATACACTTACAAAGAATATACAAATTCAATAGATTCAAAATTGTGCATATTACGTCAAGAAAAATTAATCTTTATTTCTTTATATGTTAAATATCCATTTCCACTTTTTAAATGCGTTAAAAATACACCATTATCTGCTTCCAATTTTTTGTATGCAGCTTGCTAGTAAAATTACATTTTCACCTCATTCGTATGTTACGCATGCTTTCCTGCCATTCTCACAGTTTACAATACGAAATTTTACGCTAATCTCTAAATCTCCCATTTTTGTGAAGGGTTCCAATGATGATGCATTAAGGTTTTGTAATAAATTATTTGTCGTTGTCATCTTTATTTTGAAGTTTCTTCCTTCTCAACAGCTGCTAATGGAATGATCTACACAATACACACGTGTACCCTCTACGTTCCGTTTCCGATGTCATCTTCCTTTCATTCGTTACTTTTCGACACGTGATGATTCTACTATTTAGGTATACAACATTACAAACACACACACACACAAAGACTCACTCAGCTTTAGCAAATAGTCATAATAGGCATAGCAACGACCAATTTTCACGAGAAGAAGAAGAGGAAAAATAATGTTTTACAGACACCTAAGAGCATGAACGGTTCCTACAACTTAGAACTATTCACATAAAGATTTCAAATTTCCACAAAAAGAAGAAGACGGGTGAAAAAAGGCATGTTTCATCTTGTTTATACATCCAGTTGGCATCCAAGAGCATGAACATAGGCATAACATGTTATGCCGTACATATCAATCAACCACCCAACGCCAAGGGAACGTTCCCAGGGCGAAACTTTTCCAACGGGGATGGACGGCCGGACCTCTACTTCAACATAAATCTCCAAATGAAGTGGCAATCGTTATTAGCTTTATCCTTCAAGACGGTGGATGCAGTGCAACATTTATGAGCTCTGAGGCATCGTGCCATTCTTCTGAAATTAGAGTGGGGTAAGATAGACTGGAGGTAGTCCGCCAAGACGACCATTTATCGAAACCCTACTAATCTGAGATGGATTCGCCATGGAAAGCTGTATTCGGTCCAAAGCTTCCGAACTTAAAGAACAAACGAAATGCAGTGAGTGATGAAATTAGATGCATGATGGTGATCTTTTGAGTAGCCACCTAGGAAAGAACAAATTTCTGGACAAACTAACACCACTAGAAAACTTTGGCTGGTTTTATTCTGGAATAATGCTCGAAGAAATGCCGCAGAGAAAAGTCGGAGATCCTTAAAAGGAAGAAGTTCCAAAAATCTCAAAACTCGAGCAATTACCGTTACAGCAGAGATAATCGCTTTGGATCGTATGTTCTTTCTACATATAGGTATCGCCTTCCAGGTATATAAAAAATGTAGGGTCACTGGCTGTGAGTATTTGCACTGTTTTTTATATTTTGTATGTGCAAAGCTTCATGCAGTATACATGTATTTAGCATTTATACTAAGAGAGGAATATTGTTATATTTTTTTTTCTAATCGGACACAATAATAATTTTCTAAACCTATGAACTATCTCGCAACTGTTAGATAAATAGCAATCTGATGACTAGTGTTTAAGATATTACAATAACAGATAAAGAGAACATATGGCAGGAAACTGTCTCAGAAAACTAACAGATTTGTAATACTGTTATGAAACCATGATTCTTTCCTGTTCATGTTATGAAACCATAGAACTTTGTTCGTTACTTGGTATACATGTCAAATTTACAGCGTAAAGATTTGCTAATATAAAAAAATAGAAACGAATGGAAATAGTCACAGTCAATAACGATTTATTTCTCATATTTTAGGAATGCAATATCCTTGGTGTTGGATTAACCTACAGTTAAAACGCTAAAATGAATTTACAGGTAAAATCTATTGTAAAACTCAAGAAGAGTATGATCTACAGAATTTTGATATGTACGCTTCAAACACATAATCTATGTAAATACTGTAAGTACGATGGGAGTCTTTTGAGATGTCGCCCATGATTGACATTACACTTATTCAGTGGAGCTCTACATGCATTCATCTTACCCAACATTTGACCTTAATCCCTCTCTTCGTCTCAGAAAACATGGCATTTCTAGAAATTTTCTATCTTCAATTTTCGCACTCTGCCCTCATTTATCTCTCACCTTGAATATGATCTCCCACTATAATCCCTCTCTTTCTCTATTACTTTTGGTGGTGAATCCAGTGCTAGCAATCATTTTCAGCAATTGAATTCACAAAATGAGAATGGTTCCTCGTAAGACACTTTTTATAGGTTTACCTTAGCACCTAACCTTGTGTGCTACCTCCACTTCCTATTGCTTATTAGACAAATTCTCTTTCTTGAAAATATAACCGCTAAACGGAAAAGTCACTAATGGATCATAAGAATACTGCAGATAAACGCTCGACGCTTCACATGTATGTTTTTATTTTAAATAATATGAGGAATAATATATTAGTAAAGATGAAAATTGATAAGCAAAGTATGATCTTGTAACTCGGTAGCGAACACTGTTTTGAATGCATATTCTTCTTGGTATACTTACGTACGTAGGTATTACATAGGAAGAGGGCCCTTTCACCCTGTGAAAATTCCTTACAATGGCCTGAACGACTGATTAGTGAAATTGTTTAATATGGTACAGAATAAAAGGCTATGTTACCGTTAAATGACAATATTGCTATCGCACATGAAATAAAGACATGGAAGATACTGATTTGCAACGATCTGCAACTTCCCAAATTGAAAAACACTTTCAATTATATCTGTGTAATGAAGGCTATAAGTTAATGACGCTGTGAGTTTCGTAGTAATTGTTATTGCTGTTATTTTATCTCTGATATATGTTGAAATTGAAGCAAATGATACATTAATGTATTATTTTCACTCAGATAACAAATTAAATCTCATCAAAGCAAGCAGCGGAGACAGTCTCGTCATGAAACCTTCAATAACTCAACCGATATTATTTTAGGACAAGTGCGATTTATATATATGCATATATACACACAAACGAAACGCAAATACACCTAAACTTAGTCCCATATCAATGTTTAATTAAACATTGTATCACTCGACAGCAATACCTATATAAACAATAAACAACAAAATTCAAATGGCGCAATTGGCTGAACCTTTCAAACTTAAAGTTGCGAAAATCAAGAAATGAAGCCTACATTAATGAATAGCTCACCTACTTTTACTATGCATGTTCTCTGCAGCCAAGTTTGTTTGGTAGATGCAAATAACAATATATTCGAAATGTCCTTCAATAATTGTTTAAAGCAGTAAACCTATAGTCTAAGACATGGTAATTGGCGAGACATTAACATCACCACACACACACTGTTCCTGTTATGTATTCTATTTCTTCCGGGAGCACTGTAACTGGGTATCATTATCTACAATACTCGCCAATCTATACATAAGAAAATAAAGAGAGAAATAAAGTTTTTCTCCCTTCAATCTCTATTTCCTTTTCTTAATTTCGGACACGAAACTTACACAGTACGAAACTTACGCTAAAAAAAAAGAAAACATTTTTAAACGTCAGTGTCCGCTGTTAAGCCATAACCCGCTCTTTTACTAGATTTCCTTCCTTCACCTTAACCGTTTCCATCGTCAGCTGGTTTAGAAGCCGATTCACCTGCACGAACACCTCCAATAGTGCATTACCACCTGCAATTCTCCCTTCACTGCAGTAGTAGGTAACACAAACAACAGAGACGTTCTGGTGACTGAGAATTAGAAAAGCGTCTCAATTTTCTCACAAATATAGCCCTGTGGCAAACTCTAAAGAAGAAAATAAACTAAATTGTCAAAGAATCATCTTTTATTTATCCTGAGGGCTATGGATGACATGAAAATTACAAAATGTTTTTACTTAAGCAAAACTAATGATAAGAAACAAATACCAGAGAAAAGGACTTTCCCTCCTTCTTCAAAAAAAATCTCGTAAAAATACATTACATAATGTAAAGGCTTAATACAAAACGCTAACAGCAGAAAAGTAAACATACACAGTAAACGAAGAGACAGACAAATACAGAATAAGGGACGCCAGCGGCGTACAGGGCTTGCGGACTTCCCATACAGTATAAAGAGATGCAAACTCAATAATAATAATAATAATAATAATAATAATAATAATAATAATTATTATTATTATTATTATTATTATTATTATTATTATTATTATTATTATTAAAAACACGTTTCCCTTTTAAAAATCTCCTATTTTGGCTAAGGGCATGTCTGCATATAGTGGTCATGTGTTCACAATTTGTCAATGAGCTGTTCGAAAGGCCAATAGGAACGGAAATCTTCGAGGGAGAGGAAAAAAATAATTTCTTAACATAAATACTGGGTTAAAATTCGAAACACTTGCTTTTGACAGGTGTTTTCTTTCAGGAACATAACACTTCTGATGGATAAAAAGTTACAGTATACAATATTGCAAATTTTGAAGTGTATTTATTTACATTACAATTTTTGATCATATAAAAATGTAGTTAAAAGATATTATTGTGCAAAGTAATTTTTATTTTCTCATCCACCACAAATTTTAGGTGCCCTTTTATCTCGCCCCCGAATATCGATGTGGAAACTTTAGGATATTGATATATCGATGTCGATACATTCGCAATATCCAATCTTAATGTATGTAACTATCGATATTGACAATATCAAAATATCGACATATAACACAGGCGTAGATCCCAGAAATGTTGCAATAATAATAATAATAATAATAATAATAATAATAATAATAATAATAATAATACGAATACATAGAGGATGCTCGAAATATTCATTAAGTCACTTTCAAAGTGGATACGAAACTTCGCGTTCAAATAAAATAAACAACTTCCAGTAGAACTGTACATCTCCGAGACACATCTCGGATAATGTCCAACGTTTAACACATGTTTTGTTTCCGCGAGGTTGTCAATTCGTTAGTGTTCATTGGACCTACTGATCTGAAATACATTCTATTAAACCCACAAGGTAGCGTAGGTCATATGTTAAATTCCAGACTACTAATGAGAACTGAAAAAAAGAAAGAAAGAAAACAAAGAAAGAGAAAATGAATGAGTGCTACTTTACTGCTATTTTTTTTTATCTGAAGCGCATATATTAAAGTCTAAACTGTATCATAATGAAAAGTTAAAAATGTTCAAAAGGAAAATTGGTTGTTGCTTTTAGATGAAGCAGACCTTGCACGTTTCAAATTGCAAATGTAAGTTTAAAAAAATGTAAATGGTCAAGTGGAAGAAAAGGTCATGCCTTAACTCCGCCATTTTAAATAATAAATAAATAAATAAAACCATTTTTTTTTGTCAAAATAATCGAAGTAAAATGTTGTTTTAAAATAAGTTGCTAACCATAGATTTATTCCAATTGTTGTTGAAGATTGCTACCTTCAGTATTTATTAACTGAATAACCATAAATGGAACCATTTTGTAGCCATCTCCGAAGATTTGTCTGTTCGGAACGTCCAGTTTCGATTTCGTCTATTGGGGATGTAACGTTATAATTCGCTAAATTGGTGCCATTATTTTAGGCGAAAAAACGGCCCTTCCTGCCGAGAAATCGGACCGTGATTTTCCACATGGAAGTGTTGTGTGATAACACTACGCTACGATTACTCTACTAAAACTTTGCTTAACAAATGGTGTGGGGTTTCTGTCTGAGAACGATATCACGAAAAGTGCTGCAGATCAATGAAGTGTTTCGAATGTCAAGTTAATTTCTATGCTCTTTCTCAACCAACATTCGTGAGTCGTCTCAATCATGATATAGGTGTTTGCTTCCACATTCTTAAGGATTGCTCGTCTAGAATGAGAAGTCGATTCATCACGATCACTTTGTTAAAACAACTACTTGGGAGTGAACTTTGTTTGAACCTAGGTTGGATAACTGTACTGCTTGTAAGTCCGCTACCTTTCCCCTACACTAACATGCCACATGAAGCTAAAACCCAAATATTACTAACTTCGACTTCTGAACGAAAATACTTCTTCCCGAAATTTTATTTACACCAAAATGTATCTGCCGGACGCATTTTTGATGATTCCAAACGTTTCAGTATTCGCGCCCAATCCTGTATTATTTTCGTGCGTTACCCTAGCTATCTGTTTTAAGTTGGTCATTTAAAATGTACAGATGAACTTGGGCAAGTCATTAATTTGTCCATTTGATGTCCAGGAGAGAACCCAACCAACTCCTGCGAGGCTTCTACCCCGTTCCTATTATTATTATTATCCTTATTATTAATAATAATAATAATAATAATAATAATAATAAAATTACTTTTGCTACTTTTACTATGGATCACTATAATTAAACTGCAATTTTGCTTTAATAAAAAAGTATTACGGAAATTTAAAAAAATATAAGAAATCATTGTTTCGGATTCATCCCACCCCCAAAACATTTTTTTATTACTAGTATGTTGCGCAAGTCCGCTCGGCCAACAGCTTTTAGCGTTATTTTCCTGTTGTATATAAATCATGCCTCTTGATCGTATCTGTATCGGCCAAGAATATCGGAGGATACCTCAAACGTTTATTATTATTATTATTATTATTATTATTATTATTATTATTATTATTATTATTATTATTATTTCTTACGCTTTAAAAGTTATACGTTATTTTTTTCGTTTCGAAACGTATTCCGAATTTTTCTTATGATGTTATATGGCAATAATCTTTGGCATGGTTTACATATCCTGTTTTAAATACTTATATATATATATATATATATATATATATATATATATATATATATATATATATATATATATGTTTGTGTGTATGTGTGTGGGAAAATATCAATTTTAAAATACTCATATATACATATAGGGAAGAATAAAATGAAAAACAAAAAGAAGAGTTTGTAAGAACTATTAAAAGAGACTACAGACTTTATTAACGAATTAAAAGAAAACCAAGATGTAGAAGAGTACGCACGAAATAAAGAGAGTACGCAAGTTCCTCCAATGGAAATAGTTGATGTTATCGGTGTACAAGAAGAAGATTATGATGATGAAAGAAAGAAGAAGGGAACATGTAAGGAATAAGTAAGAATGCCAACAGATGTAATTGCTCTAGAAGAAAAAGCAGAAGAAGAAACAAAGAGATGCAGGTAATGAAATTGAAATAGCAGAAGAACATGAAATGACGAACATTGAAGAAGAAGAAGAAGAAGAAGAGAGATGCATTTAATGAAATTGAAATAGCAGAAGAAGAAGAAGTTGTAATATATGATGAAGGAGAAGGCAAATCTAAAGAACTATTAGAAATATTAGAAAATACAGGTAAGAGAATGATAACATAAGAAGAAGAAAAAGAAACATCCGCTTGTATTGAAAAAATAAAAGAATGTTAGAAGAAGAATATTTATTTATTATTTATTTCGACTTATTTTACATGAAGAATTGCAAGAAAAGGAAGAAGAAGAAGACGTCGAAGAAAGAGGAAACGAGGAAGACTTCTTAAATCTTACGTTTCCACAGATAATACAATCTTACAACGAGGAAGAGAAGATTGCAGAAGGAGAAGAGTTTTATGAAAAGCAATTACAACCTTATCTTAAGAATTTACTTCCCAATCCTGGAAAAAGAAGAAGTATATCTATCTTTTGTTGAAATATTATCAGGCGTTAATACTTAACATCAAGAATTAGAAGTTGATTCAGACAAAGAGAGAAGAGAATGGATGAATTGATATATGAATTTGAAGCAGAACGAAACAAAAATGTACAAGTGGGACTTGGAAAAATAATCGAAATCGGGATAACAACAGATATAATAGAAGAACTTTAGAATAGAGTGTAGAAGATTCAATATGCAGGCTACAAAGTAAAGAATTTCTTTAGCCCCTCACGTGCAGATGAAAATACTTTTACGACAATTGGAACAAGTTTACTGGCTCTAATCAATTATTTGTTAGGTAATGTGAATGAACATGATTACGTAGGAATAACAACCACAAATGAAAGAGGACATCGACCTCTTATGTTATCGTCCAGAGAAGCAGAAAATCTTTTAGCAGAAATCCTATGAACGAGTTATGATAAAGTACTGCAAAGTAATGCGGCTTTTCTTATAAACGAAAACTTCATCGTGAACTTTTATAATTTCCACATGAAAAGAGGACAAGGCAAATGTTTGCAACAGCATATAATGAATACTAATAAATATGTAAATGAAAAATGGGGTATTACAACAATTAAGAACACAGGTACAAAATGTTTACAACATGCAATCGTTGCCATAGGATAAAAGAACACAAGGGGAGAAATGAAACGGAATTCAGAAGGTATGAAAATCAAAAGCAGCAAGAAGCAGCAGAATGTAAAGCTGCTGATCTAGACCTCAGTCTTTGTCTTCGAATTCCTGAAATTTGTAAATGTCAAAAACATAAAATTACAGTGTATAGGAGCTTTCAAGGAAGTGATGTGATGTTTGAGGCACCACTAAGCGATAACGAGATAACATCTTTAAATTTACTTTTCATAGATAATCATTACATCGTCACTGAATGCTTGATATAATGTTTTAGTTGTAGTTATTCCGAAAGTTATCATATGAAATATGAAAACAAACATGCACATTTGAAACGTTGTACAGTTGTATGTTACCTTTGTCATCAACAACCACCATGCGACTTTAAAGAGGGTCGTATTACATGCAATAATTCTAATCGAGAGCTTTTGTGGTTAGCCATGCTACGATTATCATAAATCAGCTGCTTATCAAAATGAAAAGCATTTATGTTCAATTGTGAAATGCGTTCAGTATTTTAAAATTTACGTAGTGAAAGAAGGATCTCACGTATATGGGGAAACGTATTGAAATATTTACTATACTCTACTATTACCTAATCACGAATATTATATGAAAATGAATGAAAGAAGAAGATCAAAGAAGCCAATCAAAAAATCATCATTGACAACAAAGATATGATTGTATAGTATGATATTGGATGTACACAAGATACTAAAGTAGAAGATCTGGAGGCAAGCATATATGAACATATACGTAATGTCTTGGTTAGTCAGCATATATATTACCATTGTTATAAAGATAACAACATGGAAAAATATTATGTCATTTGTGGAGAACGTGAAAATATATTTGATTTCGAAAATATAATGGAAGACTTTCTAACACTTCTGCAAAAACGACGTCCAAATATTATTAAAATAAAATGCATTGCTTAAAACTCCAAAAGATATGATGTACATTTCATCATTAAGACCATGGTTGAGACGATGAATTGGACTCTAGAAGTGACAATGAATGACAATGAATGATAATCTCTTAAAGTAGGTAATATAACCTTCATAGATTCACTAAGTTTCTACCGATGCCTTTAAGTTAATTAAGTAGTGCATTTGGTGTTCAATCCTGCAAAGGCTATTTCACACACACTTTTTCAATCGATGTGAGAACCAATAATATGAAGTTACACTTCTAGAAGTTTGGAATTATGGAGCAGTTACGATGAAATTAGACGAAAGACTCAAGTTCCTGAATGATATACAGAATACCGGAATGACACCCTTAAAATGAAAGAAGAACTCATAATGTACTGGACTGTAAAATTACTGTGTACAGGATATCGAAGTTCCACATGAAGCACTTCTCTCCCTTTTTAATATATTTGAGTTTGAAATGAATCTAAATCCCTTACTTGGATGTATTACTATCGCTAGTGCATGTAACTAAGTGTATCGAAGAATTCCTTAAAGGAAAATACTATTGGTATCATGCCAAAAAGCGGCCATCGATGGAGAGATGTGCAATCAATTGAAGCAGTACAATGGTTGGTTTGGGAAGAAAAAGAAACAAAAACAAACGTTCAAATTAGCAATGCTGCACTACTAAGAGAAAAAGAATTGCACCAATGAAAGCAGATGGAGAATGGACAGACCAGATACAGAAATAATTCACGTGTGGGAGTATGAGAAAAGCTTTCCCGGGGTTGTATTTTTGGGTGCCCTAATGAAAGAGATGAACCAATATACAACAATGCTTCATACACCATGGAATTTCGATGTGTCTCGACTAGGGAAACACACAAATCTACCGGCATGGGAGAAATTTTGTAAATCTTTTTCTTCTAATAACACACCACATGAACTTGCTGGAAATCCAAGACGTTTGTTATATATTTTACGATGAACTAAAGCATTACACGTAGCTTCATCGCAAAGCGAAAACGTCTGAATCCTTTGTACAAGATAATGAAGAAGAAGAATAAGAAAAGGAAAAAGTAGTATCTCCTATAAGGAAAATGAAACGTGAGTGTAAACGTCCAGTATGGTCAAGATCGAAACCATAAACGAATAGCTAAGCAAAATGTACAACATCACCTCACATCCTGCTTCTGTTTCAACTGCTAATAATTGTTAATAGCTACAAAGAAGAAAATTCCTTACATTATATAAATGGTTACTGAAGCAATTAACATATCCGTTACACAAACCAGTACGTCGTGGTTTTGAAAGAGATTTTTTATGTAATGGAATGGTTGCTGATGAGGTCGGAAGTGTTAATACTGATCTTCAGTCTCTTCATAAATTTAATGACGGATATCGTTTTATCCTTACAGTCATATTTGTGTTCAGTCCATATGCCTTGTCTCTGCCATTAAAATCTAAAAATACAAATGATGTTCTAAAAGCATTAAAAAATGTTCCTAACACTAATATCAATTACATTTCGAACAGATAAGAGAATTGATTTTACTAATAGAACAATACGGAAGTACTTAAAAGAAAATATATTACAACTAAATATCCTGATATAGAGGCTAGTATTGTAGAACCTTTTTACAAACTCTAAAACAAAAAAAGCTGAAGTATTTCACAAAATATCAAACGTATAATTATATAACTGTATTGACTCTCCTTGTCAAATCATACAATGAAAGTTATCATTCAAGTATTAAGATCTCACCTGCAAATTTTTCCCAAGGTAATCTATTACAAGTATGGCATAATCAGTATAAAAAACGAAGAAGAAGAATATTACACATATCTGAAATCAACTTAGGATTGGTGATACAGAACGAATTAGGAATATGCAACAAGGCCAAAGGGTTCCAAGTTTATGATAGGACTTCCATCTACAATATATGTATATTGTGATATAATTCAATCCGTAATTTTTGGAGATACAGTAGCACAATTATTAAGTATCACAAATTTGAAACCTGTGAATCATACATTTGGAAGTAAGTGCTATGGAAATTTTTAATCCTCCACATTATGTGTCTATTGAAAAGATGCACTTCGAGCACATCAAAATAGATATTAGGCATAGTATAGGCTCTCCACTAGTATTTACGTTTAGAACTCTATGCGTTAAACTCCATTTTAATCAGTGCGACAAAATCAATTATGAATAATCCTTATTAAATAAATATCAACAACGAACTCTTTCAGGAATTAGAAACGTTTATGCTGGATCATTTTGTAGAGTTGGACATGGAATTGGAAGTTGCATTGGAAGATTATTTCGTTCTGTCATGCCATTAGTGTAACAAGAAGCTAAAATAATTGCAAAAGAATTATTAATATCTGGAACAAACTTTATTAATGATGTCATAATTGATAAAGGACCATTACCGAATCTTCCCATCAACGAATGTGTTAAGCGATAACTATCTTACAACTAAAAGATAAAAACAAACTGAAATGAATGATACAATCAGTATATCAACGAAGAAAAAGATGAATTGCACATCATTCCGTCTTTAACTCTTCATCATTACACATCATCAAGTGGAAGAAGAAGATGAAGAAGTGAAAGAGTAAAAAAGGGAAACGTACACACTAAGCGAAGAAAAATCAGTCTTATAAAAAGACGAAATTACCAGACGATATCCTAAATCATCATGGGTTTCACATACAATCAATTTGCGAGTGTGTAAAAATTGAACTAGATATTTTTCACTTGAGTATGACTAATTCAAGATCGTGCATTTTATGTCCAGATAAATAATTCTTAATTCATTTATACGTTAAACATACATTTTCACTTTGTAAATACGTTAATAATACACAAAATCTCCTTCAACGTTTTCAGTACAGTGTTCTGGTAAAAACACTTTTTCGCTTCCTTCAAATGTAACAATGCCCTCCTGCTATATAAAGTTGTAATTATTTCACAGTTTACAACACGATGTGGCACGCCAATCTCTAAATAACGCATTTTTGTAAAGGGTTTCAATGATGCCACATTAAGCTTATCTAACAGTTTCATTGACGTTGCCATCGTTATTTTGACGTTTCTTCCTTCGCAACAGCTGCTAATGGAATGATCTGCACAAACATAAACGTGTACGCTGTACGTTTCGTTTCCTACGTCATCATCCTTTCATTCGTTAATTTTCTTGCGTGATCCTATTACTTTACACATACTACATCAAACACACACAAACTTACACACCACACACAGACTCACATACACACGTAGCTTAAGCAAATAGTCATAATACACCTAGCAACGAGCAATTTTTCCGAGAAGAAGAAAGTGAAAAATCATGTTTCATCTTGTTTATACAGGCACATAAGAGCATGAACGGAACCTACAACTTAAAACTATTCACGTAGCAACGACCAATTTTCACTGAACGAATAAGAAGAAGAGGAAAATAAAGTTTCTTGTTATTTTTACACACCATAAACGTCTATGTTCACATACGGCACGTCCAATTTTCATATAGGAAATATTCCCACGCCGTGACCAAGCACCTCAACTCGTCTATTACTCTCAAAAGAAAATGCGAAGTTTTTTCGTTATGTCATGTTTATTGTTAACAAGAGCTTTTGTATATTTTTCTTTGACAATAACTGAAGTATTGTCAACATAGAGTATAATTGTGGTATCTATATTGCTAGGTAGATAGTTTGTATACAGTAGAAACAGGAGTTTTCCTAGAACCGAGTCCTGTGGCACTCTATACTTTCTTTCTCGATAGTTCGGTTAGCATTTCATTTGAGTATTACCTGTATTTCTTATAATTTCGACTGATTGCTTCCTATTTTCTAGATAAGATTCGAATGATTTGACACAGTTTTCACTATGCTGTAATGTTCTAGTTTTTTTTTCAGTAGAATGTCACATTTTATTACATAAAATGTCTTACTTAGATCGTAAAATATACCGAGTACTTAAGCTTTTTTCATTTATTCCTTTTACTATATGGTTTATTAAGCTATATCGGAGATTTAGATGCTTTTGTCAGGCACAAAGCCGTTTGTTCGGTCCTATAGGATTCTGAGGTTTAATGGTCTGCATAAGTTAATCATATATTTGAGTAAGTTAAACATTTCCACCTTTGAAACTAATATAAACTACTTGTTTAATCATTATTTAAAAACTTACATAAACTGATCGCGATAAATCTCCTAAAATAAGTACATATAGCAATAGAATTTCGGACAGTGTTGCGTAATTGATATATATTGTATTTTCTCACTGTATGATTCTCTTTTACACTTAAAAGTCATGTACTGCATTTCAAAATAAAAAGACTTGGAATTTCTGTATTACTTAGAGCAGTTGATAAATATTACCTTTTTATTTGATTGTACATGAGTTATGATTCAAACATTTCATGTTAGTCCTTAAAGAACTCTGACAGTTCCTTAAACGTACTCTAAATTTTAATATAAACTTGTTTGAAATTTTATTATACCAAAACTCTATTGTTTATGTTTTCAAGTGCATATTTCTTGATTGTGGTACACTTTCGGATGGTTGTCTTATATTTTTCTTATTTTATCCAAAATCCATTTTCATTATGGAGCGTTTCTGATTAGATTTAACATTCTATTAACTCGTAATTGGCATGTATGTTACCGTACGCTTATTAAAGACAGCATAATATAGTGCAATTATTCGATTCGAGATTATATGATTTGGATAAGTTGTATATCTCTATGTCTTATACAGTCCCTTACTTAACGACACTCAGAAATACAATACCACCAATATTAAACATGACACTAAAGAGACCGAACTTGTAAATTTGAATTAGAATGCAAATCATCTCCTACAGTAAAGAATCATAAATTTTAGAAATAATATACTACATGTTTCTCCGTTCTTCTACTGTTGTTCAATTATATCCAGAAATATGTAATGTTGAAGTTTACGTATTTATTTTCTCCTTTAATTGAAAACGAACTTAATTATGTACTTTGATGCTAAATATGGTTATGAAGATTATACATTGATTGTACGTATTAGAAAAAATTCGGTAAGATATAAATACATTATTATATCTCAGTCATAACTACTTTAATCTTCATTATGGTTTTTATTTCAGGCTACTTGGTTTGTGGTTCATCTTGCAAAACAGTAGTTGTGTGTATTTCTATGTATTAAATTTTTACGACAATGAAGATAAATACGATTATTAATTAATTAACCCGCTCGCTCTCTTTTATTCAGACGCTCTCGATTCCATGAGCTGTTCCCAAATAGATTTTCCCATCGATCCCATGTTTCATACCTGACACTAGAGATTTTTGCCCCCAGTTTGACTCAGAGATCTGACATAATCCTGCCGGGAACCCTGTGCTTTAGTTTCTACGTACCTTAGGTTAAATGATTTGATAACTTGTGTACATTACAGAAATAGAGTATAAAAGAGATACTTGACAAATGTGTCATTGCAAACAATGTATGGCGTGTATATGAGGACATCGTTGCGATAACAAAGTAAAACAGTGAAAACTACTTCTAGAAAATATGAAACAAATGCTGGCCAGTCTAGAGTGAAATGTACTTGAAAAAGACTATTATGCTTTGAAGGAGAGCTTCGAGCTGGGCGTGTCTTTTCTAATCGCTAAATACCAACGGCAAAATTTGTGAATAAAACATGTAGAACATTATGAAAGGCATGAGTAGACAGGCAGCAGCACATAGCGACCTGAGCTACAATATACAGCGAAATAGTAACTGGAACCACTCAGTCTCCCGGCTAAGTAGCCAGTCAGAAATTCAAGATGACTCCTTGATTTAGAGATAACGTACCATGAAGAAGAATGCACAATGCAGAACTACCACCACAGAACTCACAGGAAAAGTATTGTTTTGCGGTTCAATATGAACAAAAGTGAAGGGCTTTGATAGGAAGTGATATATTCTTACTTACAATTACAAGTTGTAATAAGTGTAAAATAACAAACTTTATGAGCGGATTAGTCGGTACGCCCATTAGAAAATGTGACCGAAGTAGAAAAGAAACGGTGTGCTCAATGCGCAGACGTACCCTACACTTTGAAGTAAAAATAAATTTATAAATGTATGCTATAATGGCCATTTTATAAGTAACCCACAATGCGACAAACATATTTTAAGATCTTGAAGCTAACGTAACACGGAATGTGAGACAAGTTCTAAATCATAAAAAAATGCGAAAATCAAACTTGAGTATATAAGACTCTGCAGCAACCAGAACGTAGATATCAATAACCTTCTACTAAGTGACATAAGAACACTGTTTGTTGTAAAATGTTCATTGAAGGCAGTCAATTGTGATTCGAAATGAGTTGTGATGTATTCATATTTGAATACAAAAATTGGGAAGTATATAACACTTTGTTAGGCTGTTCGAGAATTGCCACCTGCCTAATGCTTTTTATTACTCCCGACGGTTGCCAGTCCTTGGCGGATTAATATTACTGGCACAGCAAGTTTTCCAGCTAAGAAAACATAGAGCACTGTACGAACCCGGGATCCCAAGCACCAGAGGTGAACGCTCTACCACTGAGCCACCGCGGCCCCTTGCGTGCATTTTGAGACACGTCTTGAGTGCGCTAGTACTTAATATACAGGAGCAGTATATCTACGGATTCACGGTTCGACCCGTGGCCATTATGTATCTTCAAGTTGCCAATAGAGTTTCTATATCATATATGCTAATCAGATGATAATCAGACATTGGTTGGTCGGTTATCTCGAGGATTTCTCCTTCCGCGGAATCGGGGAGAGTGTCATTAACTAAAAAGTGCAACTGATCCATGCAAATCAAGTTGAAAATGATGTATTAGCTATTTGATTATTTTTCGCTGGTATTCGAGGCCGAGATTAATGTCGACGCAGCTTATCGAGAGCGAAATTAAGTGATCAATGGTAGGTTACTGTGACGATGTGCAGACTCTTTTTAATTATTTAGCTCGTTTTATTCCACCATAATGTAGAGATCTGCTCACGCTAATTCTGTAGCGGATGTCACAAAGAAATATACTTAAATTTCACCATTATTTTCATGGGAAAAGTTGGTTTTAATCTAGGGGAATGACAACATTATTTATAAAAAGTAAGTTTATTACATAACTAAAATGGTAATATATAACAACATTTGATTTAGTGATTCAACAAAAGTAATGGAATATCTGATAGTTCATTTGATAGATTGATACCTTAATGTATATATATGTATTGATTGACAGGCTAGAGATTAAAATATTAAGTTAGAAGAAACGGAAGATGAAATACAAGTATGTGACAACAGTTCTTAATCTTGAAAGTTTTATGGTAGGTACACAAATCATTTTGAAGTACCGCATGACATCTCTAAACTTGAATTTTATGATGCAACAAGAGATTATACATACCTTATGGTAGTATTCTTGTAACTCTTAGAACTTTGACGATGATTCTGTCTGGTCACAACCAACGTCTCGAACCTATGCACCTCTGGACCTCGGAACTTCTGAACTTCTGAACCTCTGAACAACCGTTTGAAACCTTGAGGTTCTTTTATATTATTCTCGAGGGTCACACCCAAGCCTCATATCCGTCAGTACATCCGTTTTATCATTTCCACAAATATGGAAACTTATTGCTCTTTTGCATTTTGATTGGCTCTTAGAGACTGCCGCACCCAAAATACGTGGCGTGACACACATGTACATACGTGTACTGTCACAGCCGGAAGAATTCAATAGCGTGATCTCTAGACTTATCTTCTATAGATTTCATAACTATATAACCAATTTCAACATATTAATGCGGTGTCACGTTGCCAAAATCATGATTATGTATCCTGTAGGATGACTACGAGTAACCTTCGACAAGTAAACTTCCTACAAAATTGCGCAGCAAAATCAACATTAGTCACCTTCAGAAGGTTTTACGTATTTCCTTTTTCTGTTGCTAGCTTGTAAAAAGTCAATGTCTTTTAAAATGCATATTAATCAAAATAATCTTTTTCAATTCCTTCAATAAAGAGCAATGTAACCATATTTTTGAACTCAGCGTCACATTCCCACTGCTTCATAACTTTCGACCTCGAAAATCATCAAGAAGCGATCGTTGAAGCTGGAACACAGATATCCTTACTTTTCGAGTAACCCTCGTAAAAAAATATTATATTGAAAGAAAAAAGTTTCGCAAAGTGAAGAAAGCATAGGTCATGTATACTTATGAGTCTGTTGTCAGCATTGTCGCATTTCATCTTTTCTTAACAATAATACAGAGAACGTTTATAACAAAATGGTGTCTCTGTTCCTTCACATAACACAACTAAAATGAAAATGCATGTGATTATGAATGAGTTACATCAACTAACAAGAATAATTTAGTGATTATGAATCAGTAATATCAACTAACAAAAATATTTTATTTTGACACATCATATAACATTACCGATGTACTATATCAAAGTAAAGATGAACAACATTTCAATGTGCTAAAATTTGCAAGAAGTCACCCGAATGAAATATTACACTAAAGTTGAAAAGTCAATGACATATTGAACATGCTACATTAAGAGAAAAAGTCAATTTTCTCAATTGTCACAAATGCTACGATTGCAAGAATGCAACAGGAGAACAACCTACATAATGTTCATTAACAACTAACAGTTCTCAGTTCTAAAGATTCATTACTAAAAAAACCTTGCATAAAAACCTTAACGACAAGCATCCACATTTTATTGGAATTGTAATATATGCAAAAGGACAGAGAGTAAAGTAATGACAGAGAGTGTAATAGACTACTGGACAATAACAGGGAACCGTTCGGTTTACCATGCTAATGGTGATTTTGTAATGTTCAGTACACTATCTTAAATTCAATTCAGTTTCTTTAGTACAGTAGATTTACTAATGGCAAATTCTGAACTTTAATAAAAGTGAGTATTAATATACGGTTACGTACGTTAAATACTACAATCTAGTGAGATGTGCACCATCTCATACTCAACGAAATAGGGTCCCATTAGAAATTTAACACTACACAAGTAAGTAAGAAATAGTATTGTTATAATTAGTAACAATGTAATATACTCAGGAGCACAATAGTTTTCATTATTTCGTTACATTACACACATATTTTAATTTCAATATTGTGCTTATGAAGTGATTGAATGAAATAAGAGAACATAAACCATTGATTAAAAGATTGGCACCTAAGATGAATGGAAAAGAAGATATGCCAATACATAAATTGTGGTAATTACATAGCAAGACAGCCTTGTTTCGTTGTTTAGTAATTGGTAATGAGTAATTAGTAACTATTAATGGGGTCAACTATTAATGGGGTCAACTATTAATGGGGTTTAAATAGGGATCTCTACAGTTACATAGCTCGTAGAGATTTCTATTTAAACCCCATTAATTCTTACTAATGTTAGCAGTAATAAAATTAAATGATCATGCAAAGTATAAAGCATGCATAAAGTATAAAGGTAGGTGCATAAAGTATAAAGCATAAAGTAAGTACGATATGCAGACTCATTTTAATAATTTAGTTCGTTAATTTTTACACAAAGATGAGATCTGCTCGCACTATAAGTTAGCGGATGTCGCGTTAGTAATATACTTAAATTACACCATGAACTTCAGGGGAAAATGATTAATCTAGGGGAAATGACAACATTAAATTTAAGATATTTAGTTTATTATACAACTAAAATGGTAATATACAACAACATTTAATTGAGTTATTTTACAAAAGTAATCTGATATCTGCCTCTTCATTGATGTTTGACTACATTAACATAGATTGAATAACTGATTGGACATTCAAGTATTTAAGTTAGCAAAGATGGAAAATGAATTACGAGTATGCGACTTTTAGTTCTTAATCGTGAGAGTTTTACTATCGACTGATGAATCATTTTGTAGTGCTGACTGACATATTATTACCTGAACTCAATATAGCAATTGTGCATGTACATACCTTGTATAGAAGTCTTGTAACACCTTGCAACTTGGTGTCCCGAATGTCTGAGTTACTATACTCCTAGTCACTACGTCGTTGCCGCCCGAATAATAATTATCTAGACCTTGAGGTCCCTTTTTATTATCTTGCGAGGGCCACACCCAAGCCTCACATCAGTCATCACATCCTGGTCGTCAGATTCACAAATATGGAAACTTGTTGCTCTTTGCATTCTGATTGGATATTAGCAAGTAACCTCACCCAAAAATTATGGCGTGATCCAGCACACACGTGGATGGCGTGACTGTTACCGCCGGATGATTTCAATAACAGGATTTCCAGAATTATCCACATCTATTTATGACTTGTCCAGAGATTCTTAACTATTAACCAAAATTTCCGCAAATGCGGGGTCACGTTGACAAAATTGTAATAGTTCATCCTGTTAGTAACCAAGCATAAGTAAACATCCTATAAATTTTTGCGCAGTAAAACAACCACAGTCACCTTCGAGGTTTTGCGTAGTTCCGTTCTCTGTTACTAGCTCATGATAAGCTAAAAGACAAAACCGTCCTGTAAATGCACATTAATCCAAAATAGCCTTTTTCAATTCCTTCAATAAAGAGCAATGTAACCATATTTTGAATCCGGCGTCACATTCCCACTGCTTCATAATTTTCGTCCTCGAAAATCATCAAGAAGCGAGCGCTAAAGCGGGCTGAAGTAACCATACTTTCTGAATGACCCTCGTATTAAATGAAGATTGTGCAAAATAGAGAAGTGAATTGTATGTCATGCACATAAAATGAGTTGACTAATATGAGTTTGTTGTCGGCATAGTCGTAATTCACCTTTTCTATACAATAAGATAAAGAACATTTGCAATATAAATGATATTTTTCGTCTCCTCAGTAAAATAACTCAATAGACGGATACTTAAGTATGAAAAACATCAAGTGAATAATCATAGAAATTGGCATAACATATAGCATGTTGAAGTGGCACATTATTATAACATATTGCTGCTGTATTAAGTTAAGGAAGTACGATATTAAGAATAAACGTTAACAACTTTTGGAACATTGTGTCGGAAACATTTGGAATTTCTACAACTGCAATTAATGTCCTTAAGAAAATACTACATAGATAATGAAGAGTTGATAATAAGTTGAGCATGCTACTGTGACTGAGTGTGACTGACTTACTACATTGACTGACTTGAAAACATTTGGAATTTCTACAACTGCAATTAATGTCCTTAACAAAATACTACATAGATAATGAAGAGTTGATAATAAGTTGAACATGCTACTGTGACTGAGTGTGACTGACTTATACATTAAGGTTAAGATGAAACAAAAAGAACAGTTATAACTTGCTTGCTACATTCATATAAGTTACTGAAGGAATTACCACATAATAGGCTAAAGGTTAATAATAGGTCGAATATGCAACCTTGCAAGAAATTACGTAACTGAAATACTACATATATTGGAAGTCAATAATATTTTGAATCATACGTTATTAGCAAAAGTTAATAGTACAATAATCTATTATTAGTGGCAAAATACTGACTCGAGTTCAAAGGTCAAATAATTAAGTCTAAATAATTTGTAAACGGAGCAACGTATTGAGGTACTGTTTCTAAATTTAACGATAGATAATCAAGTACTACCTGTCCTAAAGTGCTGTCCATCGAGATCAAAGGTCAAATATTTAACACCGAACATTTTGTAAATGGAGCAACATATTACCTCCCGTAACATAGCAAAGACTATGTTAAACTATTATCGCAGCCTCACTATTCAACATCGCAGAGGTTAAACAGAGGTCAAGAACACCAAGTTTCGCAGGATCTGTATGTAATATAGCAGTGCTCATTTTCCTTTACGGGGTAGTAAAACAGTGAATTTTTCAGACCAAAGAATTAAATGGTAACATGTCATGTATAGTTCTAAAGTTAATAATTCATAAGTACTAAACGATTGAAAATCCTTTCTATATGTCAGTTTTTATCACATTATAGAACATGACTTTCAAATGTTAAAGTGCATTACGTAACCAAGAATGGGCTGAAATAATGCTATTTATTAAAACCAAACAACAATAGTTAGAATTCCTTAATTAAGTTTTATATATATATATATATATATATATATATATATATATACAAAGTAGCTATGAGGTTAATTAAGAATACTTCAGAGAAGAGGGGATGCTGATGGGATTAGCCAGTCATTTATGAAAAATAAGAATTAAAAGTGGTTCAAGCTGTTTGCGCAGACTTGGCTTTTTTGTATTCCCATGTCATAAAGTTTTGCGTAAATATAATGAAACAATTAGTACATATTAAAATATCACATATCACTTTAACAATGAAAATAATTGTAATTGTTTATTTTTCTTAAATGAAATTCAAATATTACATAATTATTATGTCAACTTTTTAAACGTAATTAACTTGTAAATGGAGCGATGTATTGAATAACCGTTTTCACATTCAGTAATAGATAATCAAGTGCCACATGTTCCACTAGCAACTGCCATTGAGATCAAAAAGTCAAGTATTTCAGTCTAAATAACTTGTAAATGGAGATATTTATTGAAGTGCTGTTTTCACATTTAAGAAACGGTCATCAAGTACTACATGTCCAAAAAGTACTGACCATCAGTGTCAAAAGTCAAATATTTAAACCAAAATAAATTGTAAACGCAGCAATATATTGGGCAGTAGTTTTGACACTTAGCAATAGATCATCAAGTACAACATGGTAAAAAGCAATGACCATCGGGATCAAAGGTCTAATATTTAAACCCGAATAACTTTTAATAGCAGGAATGTATTGAGGTGCGTTTTCCTCATTTAACAGTACATCTTCTAGTACTACATGTCCAAAAAGTACTGGCCATTGAGGTAAAACATCAAATACTTAACCCTAAATAACTAGTAAACAAAGTAATGTATTAATATTCTGTTTGCAAATTAGCAATAGGTCATTAAGTATTACTAATAGCAGAACAGCTCACCATCGAGGTCAAATGTAAGATATTTAAATCCGAATTAATTTGAACCGTTGAGGCGATGTTTTCACATTTAGTAATACGTCATCAAGTACTACATGTCCCTGAAGTAATGATCATCAATTAGAAGGGCAAATATTTGAAACTTAGTATTGCACTTTCAAAATAGTAAATAATTTATAAATATCAAATAGTAAATAGTAAATGGTAAATAATAGTACAACCTGCGCTTCGTGATTCCGTGTGCTAAAATTGCAAGTTCATATTGGGTAAGGATCATTGTGAACAGAATTATCATGACCTGTGATGTAACAGTGTCGGCAGCCGGGAAATAGACAGCATTGGTATTAAAACAGAAGTTCATTACCATTGAAATTTGCATACCCAACTACCTTCTATCAACCTTTTATCAGCAATATGCTCGTTATCTGCATTTTGAATATTCATTTTTAATGTGTTCGCATCGTGTACTAACAACCGAATGGCACCATCAGATTACGTATCTCTCCACATTAGGGTGGGCCGAAAAAGCTCATTCTTTTTATTTCGAAGTTGTGATAAAAGTTCCGAATTATATAGACAAAGAAAAATAAAAAAGATTATCAAAATCGGTTGACTTCTTGCGGTCGCGCATAGACAATAAAATTTGACAAAATATGAAAAAAATCATTTTTGCGATTACCTTTTTTTTAAATTTTTTAATTATATGTTTTCGTAATGTGTTAGTTTTTAACGTCTTCAAATAGAGCCCAGAAAGATTGTGTTTTAATTTGGATTAGATCAGTTGATACATTCCAGTCGCCCATAGGGCCTAAAATTTGTCAAAATATTGAAAATGTTACTTTTTTACAAGTTTTAAAATATCTTTAATATACTGGTTTTAAACATAATACTTAGAGCATTTTTATTTTTGAATATAAGAACAATGTGTTTTATTAAGATGCCAATAAATTAACAACTTCCCATTGCGCAATGATCCCAATGCTATAGAAAAACAGTACCTAAAAAGATAGTCTTGTGACATGATGAGTGATAACAGTAACAAGGTGCATGGTACTTTTTGACTTGCTCTATATTTAAAAAGCTTAAATATTTATTTAAGCTACAATGTAGTTTTTAAACAATAAACTTACTTTTATAAAAAAGAAACAGAGTTCTGAATAAATAGTGCATGTTAGTTGAACCTGTCCAGTGTTCATTAGTACTCTTCTCTATTTCTTAGCCGAAGGTACTTTGAAGACTAAGTTGCTGGTGAATTTAGGCATGGATAATCTGAACAGCAGAGTGGTTCTTATTAATGCATCTCGTGATTCAGCTTCACAAACTTTCCCTGAGGCTCCCGTGACGAGTTTTACACAACGTTATACAGCCTGCGTGTGAACTGAGAATTGCTGGAAAGTAATATTCCGGTCAGGGATTAGTCACTGCCGATGTGCAAATTGATTTCGTCGTCACTGATGTCTGCCAACAATGGGGGAGAAGATAATTCGCAGTCCATCCAGTTGATAATTTCTGAGTATTCTTGCGCATTAAAGTTGATTTTTGGTGGGACGAATGTTCTTACTGTTCTCCTTCTTGCATCTTTCTGCCTTGACTTCAGAATTCTTCGCAGTCCGAGCTCTCTTATGTGTTTTCTGTTATCTTGAGTCATGGCTAACAGTAAGTGTTTTGGGTGGGCGAAATAACATTCCTTTTGTTCACAGGGACAACAACATCAAGAAAAGGTTTTGGCAAATACCTGGTAGACTGTACTGCTTGGTAAAAAAGTTTCGGGCCGTCTGTAAAGTGTTTACTTGTTTTGATAGTAAATCATATTGGCACGTATGATTTTAATATAAACAAAACTAGTTTTTGAAGTTCATGTGAGGGGCTTTCTTCACTAATGTACAATCTGAGAGTTCTGTTTGCTTTTGTCAACCACCTCGAATGTGGTAAGTGCCCAGGATCTCGCAAGCCAAATCTTCATTACAGATTCCTGATTTTATTGACTTTGATATATCAAGTAGGTATTCCTGATCTTTGCTAAGCACGTATCTGTCTATCTCTGGGATCTAACAATCAATACACTGGAAGTTAACCACCGGAAATTTTTGGCAGCCTACTAACTTTTCACCGATTGGCCCTTTAGAAGTACTACGATATGTTGTCTTGCCATCCAGGTGCTCAAACCTGTGGCGGAATGGTAACTCATTAAAATGAAGTACGCAAATTGCCGATTGCACAGGTTGCCTCAAATGAAGTTCAACTCCGCGAACCAGACCAGTTTTCCAACCTGCATTCACAGCAGTACCATCACATCCGATAACAATTAGATTTTCAAGAGAAATACCACGCTCAGACAGGTAAGAGATTACATACTTGACAGTGGCCAACGTACAGTGAGCCGGGTTCTAGAATCAGCGAGTGATACTCTTCCTTAATGATTCTACGAAACCTTTTTGAATGAGCTTGCTCTATCACCAACGTGTCGTCCATTCTTCCATCTAAATAGAGACCTAACAGTGGAAGTTCGTCTGATTTATTACACAATGCAGCCTTAACATTTTGCTTTTACCTCCTTATTTTGTTCTTATCTATATCCTGGAAGGAATCTCAATCAGTAACTACGCCAAAGTCGTGCAAACCACTTGATGCAATAGCTACTGTGGCGCGACCGGAAATACCATAATGGTTTCTTAATATGCAGTAGATTTTAACTTAACTTTCATCCGTCAAATAGGTTTACATTTTTTTGTTTGTACTAGTGTGTAATCTTGGTCGCTATCACTGTCCGAGTCCGTACTAGGAAGTCAACGTCCTTCATCTTCAGTTTTGACTAAAATTTAAAGCAGAATGTGAGCATGAGAGTTTTGACACATCCTCTACATATAAATGACTGTCACGTAACTTCCTTTCCAATGCTTTGTTACGCTTCTTTGTTTCACATATGTCTACCGCTCCAATTTTTCATATTCTGTGTACTCGCAATGAGTAAACAAATCTTAGCTCAATTGAGGGTATTTTTTTATTTTTCTCAACTACAATCAATAGTTAATTTGCACTGGCACAAATTTCGATTTTTCTTGCAAGTGCAATCAACAACGATAAAAGTGAGCACTTTCGTTGAAATTCATCAACATACTTTTTAAAAGAATCTTTGATTTTGTCTGGTGTATATGATTTCCTCAGGCTGTAATACTTATCATGCAAAGTAGTTATGAGCTGCGTGATTCTCTTATCTCTAACTGTAGGGATAGATGATTTTTCATATAAGCTGATTACTTTGCTAGTAGCTGATTACTCTGCTAGTAGCTGATTACTTTGCAACTGGCAGCTTGTTTAAAACTAACGCTCTTATTATTAGTTTGTAGTGCTAAATTGTACCTTTCTTGAGAACAAAACCAAATGGTTTCCTCGTCCGTAGGCAGTTTGTTTCTTGGCAGGTCTTTTGGAGTACCAAAAATGGGTCAATCAAATACAGGTCTTGTTATTACTTTCCTCGGTACCGCCATGGCGTCACCGTTTCGTTACATCACAGAGTCAACACACAACAATGTCATAACACAAAGCGCCAAGAGTTGCAGAACGAAAACAGCGAGATCGAACTAAACACTAACGCACTGCAATCACAACTGACAGCTGAAGACTGGCAAAACAATGGAGGGTGGCAGATGGCGTGATCCTAGGAATGCGGAGGAGTGGAGTGGAGGGGAGCGATATGGTCGTTCTCCCCACACAGGCGAGTGACGTTGTCTGGCTTGCACGAGAGTTTCTAAGCCGTTGGAAGACTGGAAAGCATTGACTGGACTGGATGGGTGGACAGTTCTTTCCTTTCTTCCTCATTATCAGTTCGTGTGAAAAAAGATAACGGCTATTCCATTTAAATAGGGTTTACTAAGTATTTGTCAAATACCAAAAATCCGTAAAAAAATGTAACTTTTTAATTATTTTGGAAAATTCCTCCGCTATTCCGCGACCGGAAGATATCAACGGATCTAAACCAAATTTAAATACAATGTTTTAGGCTCTATTTGAAAACGTTAAAAACTTTTACATTACGAAAACTTCTAATTCAACAATTTTGAAAAAAATAATCGCAAAAATGAATTTTTTTTATATTTTGTCAAATTTTAGGGTCTATGAGCGACCGGAAGTTGTCACCCAATTTTGATATTTTTTTTATTTTTCTTTGTCTATATAATTAGCAATTTATCCGCGCTATTACAACTTCGAAATAAAAATGAGTTTTTCGGCGCACCCTACTCCACATATGCCTTTTATATTGAATAATATCTATGGTGTTGGGTTGTAGAAACTTTTTCCAAAACAGAAGATAACATGCACTAGCGATACTTAATGTTTCGCAAAAGGAATACACATTAGATATAGCTTGAAATTCGATTATAAACTTTAAGCAAACATCGAGCAGTACAATTATATTATCAACATAATATTTTATTAATTGCTGCTTTAAATCTATGCCTTTATCACAAAGTCGTTCTCTTTCCTCTTTGTAGCATTCTTCAAATTTTTGCTTCTCCATTTTGAAACTATTTACATTATAATATCAAATGTTGGGTAGAGCACCACAATAGTTTAGTTTATCCTCCGTGTTGAAAAAGTGTGTGAAGTGCACCTTACCAACAGGTAAATCAAATGCATCGCTTAATTTATTCAGTCATTGGAAGAAGGTGTGAACTCTCAATAATTTTCTGAAATAGATACTCCACTACAAAAAAATTACACCTTGCATAATTACACGGGGTACTCAATTTTCTTGAAGCATCATTCCCCGCAAAATAAGTTGCGCTTCGCAACCCATGGCCTTATGTACAGTACATACTATTTTATAAATTCTAGGCATTCTTAACCCTGAATAATCCACAAATTGTTGTATACAATCATCACCACAAAAAAATTCGGTGGGCTCTATTTCATACACTATACTTCTGTTGCTTTATTGTAGCAATTATTACATCTCTGCTGACACACAATCTGATTAGGCTCATACCCTGATATACACGCTGTTATTTCCTTATGCTGGCGACACTCTAAATCGTAGAATATTAATAACTATTTTTATGAATATATACAAATACCCACATGTATCTGATTGAAATATGTGTAACTCTCTTTCATGTTTTCGTTATTTTCGTGTAACCCTTTGGAACAGTCAGATCATGAGCCAAGCGATAATTATCATCATTTTTTCCTATTACAGGGCACGTATTTCGTTTAATGTATCGTGGGTGCTGGAGATATTCAGCTCCACTCGGCCCTTACCAATGAGTAGTTCAGCATGGGGAAAATATACTACATATGGTCCTGGTACAGGAAATATGTATTCGATTGAATGATCTTCGATTGAACGAATTGCACTCCATAATTTACCGGCATTCATACTTTTACCTTCTCTAAATTATAAATAAGATGATTTATGAGGATGGTTTTGATTGATAAAAGCAACACCCATCCGATGAAGAGTATGCACATTTTTCATTAAATACTCTATAAACTCTCTTATAGATGTTCCAATCTATACACTGGGTTTTCACTCTCTAGAGAAGGATTAATTTCAATGGTGATTAAAGTGAAATTATCTTTAAACTGTTTATAATAATGGTGATATTCGGATATTATAGTAAATATTTTCATTATTGCGAAACTATAGAATCCTAATTACACTTTTCTATAATATATTATATTTAGCTCTCAATGTGTTTGAAGAATCAGAAAATTTAAACGAAAGTTAAAATAATTCTTCAAAGTTTACACTATTATATATATATATATATATATATATATATATATATATATATATATATATATATATTATATATATATATTTACTATTACAAAAGCGCAATAAAAATTTAAAATATTTGCCCATGTACCTGATGGTCATTACTTTTGAAGCATGTATTACTTGATCTATTATTAAATGATAAAACACCCCATCAATACGTTGCTTAGTTTACAAGTTGTTCGAGTTTAAATATTTGACCTTTGAACACAATTACCAGTACTTTTGGTACATTTAGTACTGTTAACCTAATGTTAATTGTGGAATAAGCACCCCAATACGACGACCCGTTTAAAAGTTATTTCGGCTAATATTTAACCTTTGACCTCGATGGTCAGCAATTTTGCGCTTAGTAGTACTTAGTGAACTATTTGTAAATGTAGGTAAAGCTCCCCAATACGTTGTTTTCTTTGCAACTTATTTATTGTTGTTCTTTACCTTTCACCTCAATGGTCAATACTTTTTAGACATGTAGTATTTGATGACATTACTAAATGTGAAAAGACTACCTCAATATGTTACCCCTTTACAAGCTATTCAGTTTTAAATACTTGACCTTGAACCTCATGGGTGAGCATTTTATGACATGTAGTAGTTGCAGACATATAGTTAGATGTGGAACAGCACCTCAATACGTTGCTCCGTTTAAAAGTTATTTAGACTTAAATATTTGATCTTTGACCTCTATGGTCAGTACTTTGTTACATCTAGCACTGACGATCTATTTATAAATGCCAAAAAGCACTTCATTAGTTTGTTCCTTGTAAAGTTAAACCGAGTGAAAATATTTTACATTTGACATCGATGATTAGTACCTTTCGGACATGTAGTACTTGATGTCCTATTGTTAAATCTGAAAACAGCAGTTCAATACATGTCTCCGTTTACAAGTTATATTGGTTCAAATATTTCACCTTTGGCCTTAATGGTCAGTACTTTCGGGGACGTAGTACTTGATGAACTGGTTTAAAAGTGAAAACCGTACTTCAATACATCGCTCCGTTTACAAGTTAATTAAGTTGAAATAGTTGGACTAGTAACTATAAAATATTTCCATTTTAAATATTTTGGCTTAAATGAATTGCACTATTTTAACCTTTTCCTGGTTTGAAATACACTTGTAATTATTATTATATAATTATTTTTACCCAGAATAACGACGGGCGAGAAACATCCAGACATGAAAGTACTACACTTTTAATTTAACGCGTTTACTCATCTAAAATGTCAGTAGTAGCATGTTATGCTCACTACGAGCTCAATTCTTCCCTCCCAGTACTTTGACCAGCGCAGAAGGACCCAACTAATTAAATAAAGTTACAAAGCGCAAAGTATTTCCATAACAACAATGTTAAAGTGAGATTGAGTAAGGTGCTTTGAGCATAGGACTTTATGATCTTATAACCATAAAGTTTAAATGATTAGAAAATACATTTACAATTTAAACAATCCTCATTGCTGCATAAAGACTTCGAGTTAATAAATGTAATTTTATAACAAATTCGATTATTATATTCATTCTGGTATATATGTAATTTTCCGTTTTTAATATTTCTTTTAAGATGTTCATAATGTTTTTCATATCTAGATGGTAGTTTTAATACAGCTTTTTCTTCTTCTTCTTTGTGTGATAAAACAGCATAAATTTCTCCATTAATAATTACATAATCAAAAACATCCTGTAGCCCTTCTAAATGAGTACCTTTAACTATAGTATATTTAAAGTTTGGTTTATTTTTCTACATTCTATACATTTTTTAGCATTTGGATATCTTGGTTTATTTTAAATTATTTTGACATATTAAGCATGTTAAGGGTGATAATGTTTCGTACAGACATTCACGACAAAGATATTTTTTTTCTATATATTTAAACTGAGCTTTATATTTTTCTTTCTTACATTTCTCACAAATTTTAGTTTTACTATTTTCTTTATGTGTTTTAGTATTATTATGCTTTTCTATATCTAGTAAGTATTTGTTACATGGTTCACAAAGTGTCTTATTCGTGATTGTAAAATATAATAATTTTTATATTTAAATTTCATTTTTGTTATATTATCCCTGTGAAAACTTTATAGTTATATCACTAAGGTTATACTTATATCTAAACCTAAAACTAACTTGTACCTAACTTACATCTACATTTCTTCTATCTTATAATGTCTCCATGGTAGAGTATTTACCCCATTCTTTAAAACACATCTTTTATCGTCTACACAACTTAAAGCTAACTTATTTACTTCTATTCTCTACAAATTGTGCTTATAACTTCTAATCAAATTCATCTTCTTATAATATTCTTTTTGGTTGAATAAACAGCCTTTATAATCGTTAAACGATAGTTCTTTACTAATAACATTTTTCTTAACTCCTTTCGCTCTTTTACAACATTTATTTTTTTCGAACCTGATTGAATACATTTTTGATCTTAAACCAACAAATTCTTCTATGATTGTTCCTTTAAGTTCATCTTTCATCTTACCAAGTATTTTCTTATTAACCTGTGGTATCTTATATTTGTTATGTTTAGAGTAATCACTCATATCGAAGTAATCAATATAATTTTTCATGTCGTCGTACACATCTTCTGTTTGAATATGGTATATATAGCTATCGGTATCTGTATAACATATTTTTATTTTGGCTTGGTATTTTCGTTTCATCACATTATAATGGGAACCGTACACTAAATATTTCGACAAATATAAAATTGACATACCCACATAAAACGGTTTGCTAAATTGCACTTTAACTTTGTTCATGTGAACAGCTACAAACTTTTCCGTAAAAACTGTAGTACTCTTACAACTTGGTTTTGCTACAAGCTTCTCGTATTTTTTCTCATCACTTACAAGTTTAATATTAACTCCCTTTCTAATATTCTGTATAGTCTTCGCAAATACTGAATTATTCATGAGCTTATAGAAGTCTTTTTCAAAATCATTTCTTGCTTTCGTTCTCATTTGAGTGTTTAAATCAATATATTTCATTAACCAATCTGATTGTTCGAACTCTATTACTCGATGTATCTTCTTTAGTTTTGATCCAAGTGAAAGACATTGTTTTAGGTTTCGATAGTGAATTACATATTTCTCTTTGTCATATAGGGTTGTTAATAGCTTTGTTTGTTTTGAACCAGGCAGACATATGTTTTGAGGAGCTAGTGGATAATCTTTGTGATACTTATGCAATTCTTTTGGATATTCAATATCAACTTCTAATATGTAACCAGTATCAGAATTATCAGTTATATTTGTAAAATCCATTTCTCTTATCTCATCTTCACTTAACCATCTAAATCCCTTAAACGGAAGATATTGACTCATCGCCCACCCATACAAGTTATTGGCATCTAGATACATTAAGTAGGAATCTTCCTTATTCTTGTCATAATCTTCAATATACATATTGTTTGCTTTTACATATCTTTTTGAGCATTGGCTAATTCCACTTCTTATACCTTTCTCTACCGTTAATACCATATCATAATCTGTTAATAATTCTAATTCTATATTGGTCATATTTAACATTGCATCCCAAGCTAAACTTGGTGCTGTCATATACCAAGCACGATCAAGGTCATAAGCTTTAAGACATGTTTCCCTAAAATTTTCGAATATATCTGCTAATAATAATACATCCGTTGTTAAATATAAATCATGGTATTGTCTGAGATTCTTAATGCCGAATATTTCCCATACTTTCTTTGCATGTTCATAATCTTCATCACTTATATGTGTGTTCATAAGCTTGTTGAAGAATGCTTCCTTTATCGGTAATCTTCTTTCTCTAAACCTATTTGAATTGCTAACATAATCATATGGGTAAACACATTTTCTTATTACAAGTTGAAACTGTTCTTGATTAGGATAAAAGTGTTGGGTATGTATCATTTGTTCAGGTTTCAAATTCGATGACAATTGTTCTAAACTAGAAGCCATAAATCGAAATGAATCTACTAATTTCAATTTAATAGTTCCAACCTTTTTACTGAATGATATGTATCTTTCTTCGAAATTGGGTCTTAGATCTATTTCTTCTTTATTACATCCAAGCTCTTTTATAAACAAGTGCGAGTCATATTCTGTTAAGTTATGTATGATCACTGGTACAAACTTTGATATTCTAACTTTTAAATTGCAGTTGTTACCTAGAGGTGCTACAAATTTTGCTGTTTTATGATGCTTAACTTTCGATTTTCTTTAGTATACTTCTGCTTACAGTAATGAAAACATTTAGATTTATTGAACCCTTTCCTCTAACTTTTTGTTAATGGTAATTCGTTATTTTGTTTGTATATGCTCGATATGTGCTTGGATTCTTTTGTTTACAGTCTTATAAATTCCTTAGCAGTGTTTTACCTCTATACAAAACTAGATTGATTTTACTTCCATCGCTCTTTACTACATAAGAAAATCCAGATGGCTTATGTTGTTGATATTCCTTCGTCTATGATTCGTTATCTGCATAACATTCTTGAGAACTCATAACTTTATGTAATAAGCATTCCAAATCAGCATAAATCACAAATGGCATTTTCATTGTGTATTGGTAGTTTTTAAATTCAACGTATTTACCTTCAGGCATTATTATTTTTACTGGCTCATTTAACGAAAAACCTTGCTCATGTTTATTTAAAGCGTCTTGGGAGTAAAAGTATAACAAACATCTATCACATAAATATTTTCGAGATCTCCATTTAGTTATTTGACTACTTACTAATCTACTTAGGTCTTTAATCCAACAATAATGTGTTTTAACTTGGTCTTGATTTTGTTCTTTTATATAGAATAAATTGACATGATTTTCTTTCTTGTTTTACGTGTGATATAGTATATAGATTGAATAGTCTTTATCATACGCATAGACATTTATAGAAATATTAAGTAATTTTTCAGCTTTTGGAATATCGCTTAGTTTTACAGGAAAATGAATATTTTTTAATTTTTCTTCTAAGTATTTAACAGGTTGCTTGTAATTGGAAGGTCGTTGTGGATCTTTATTAACTGGGTATAGTGCAGAACAAACTGAATATAAGAAACATTTTTCATCTTTGTTCTTTACATTTATGACTGCTTGTTTATTTTAAATTTAATCAGTTAATTCTATGTATGTTGATCCTCCATATGGTGTATATTTGACGATTGCTAGTTGTAAAATGTTAATGTTTATAAGAGCCCAGCCAGAACCTCTAGTTGGAACTCATCCATTCTTGTTCTTAATCTTTGTTTCATCTTAGTTATTTCTTGTTTTAAATTACTTGATGATATATTTCTTGGTTTTCAGTGTTAAAATAGAAGTTTTCAGTTTCTTCTCCTTTCTTATATGTACAACGTATATAAAGACTAGCTTTCAATGAACTATGTTTACTTAAGCTAATTTGTAATCTGTTTAATATAGCTTTAGATGTTGCAGTAATATATTGTTCGAGTGGATCTTGTGGATTATAATCTGTTTTCAATCTCCATGTTTCTAATCTTGATGTTAATACAATATTTTGACGTTTTACATGGATTGGTATTGATTCAACTCTAATTCTTGGTTCTTCAAAAACTTCTTGTTTAAATGGGAATATATTTCTAATATGTCTTCTGCTTTGTTCATTGTCATGTTGTTTATGAAGATCATAATAAAGAAAAGGATTACTACGTTTGTTCTTCTTGTACAGGGTGCGGCACGTAAAACCGGCCCCTAAAGTGAACACAGAGAATGAAATGTAATGTATTCAATCTGATTAAATACAACACATAAATGAAATGTAATGTATTGATTATGACTACTCACCTTCACAGCAGCCTTCACAGCAAATGCTGAAAGTGTCCTCCGCCCACTTCAACACACATGTGAGTACGATTGAGGACATTCATATATACCCTTGTCAGTTCTTGTGTTGTAATGCTATTGGTGACATTCTGGATCCTGGTCTTGAGTTCTGCAATTGTGTGTGGATTTGTTTCGTATACTCTTCTCTTTAACAGTCGCCATAAGTAAAACTCACACGTGGTCAAGTCTGGTGACCGAGGAGGCCACAAGCCTTTGCTGATTGTCCTCTCTGGTGTAAACATCTCATGCACAAGGGACAATGATGCAGCTGATGTGTGGCATGTTGCACCGTTCTGCTGAAAGTAACATAACTGATGCTTCTCTTCGGTCAAGTGTGTATAAAACTCCTCCAGGATTCCCATATACACGTCACTGTTCCCTGTCGTCTCAAAGAATATGGGCCCAATAACGCGTGTGGCGGAAATGGCACACCAAACACCAATCTTCTCATCATGCAAGGGTACCTGGTGGATTGCGTGTGGATTTTCTGTCGACCAATACCGGTTGTTTTGGGAATTTACGTACCCAGACAGGTGGAACCACGCCTCGTCATTCATAATGAGCATTAGTGGATCAAAGAAACCACTGGCAACATTGCTCAACAGCCATGAACAGAAATGCACCCTCTTCTGCAGGTCCGGCTCCTTCAGTTCTTGCACAACACTTATCCGGTACGGTTTGAACTTCAGTCCCCTTAAAACACGTCTGCAACTTCTCTCACTCGCATGAACCTGTTGACTCAGTCTCCTGGTTGACTTTCGAGGACATCTTGTCTTTATCTCCTCCACCTGCATCTTTAATTCAGGTGTGCAGACAGATGGTTGTCTATTCCTGGGATCATTTTGAACCGATCCTGTACGCCGCCAATTTTCAATCAATTCCTGAATGGTGCTTTATGCTGGCACAGAACGTCCTGGAAATTTCTCCCGAAACAAATTCTTTGTTTTCACAAAAGACCCAGTGAGAATGAACCCTTCAACAATGGCAACACGCCCGGGTATCGAATACGGCATTATCACACACTGACACTCAACCGGCTTAACACTACGAGGCCTTTTTCTCAACTGGTTTTGACAAGTTTCACTGGCTGCGGCTGCACGTGACTGCTGCAGGTCACGTAAGTCGACCCGACCTCGACACGCCATCTCTTGGTAGGAAGGTAGATTATTTAAGTGTTGCCAAAAACACAATATTCCAGAATATTACGACAGGCCGGTTTTACGTGCTGCAGTCTGTATAAGATTAGGCAATTATCTTTCGAATTATCATCTGTATATGGTGCTGTAATTTCTTTTAACCTCTCGTTTTGAATTCCCAATTTCTCCATTGTTTGATCTATTTCTTCTACTCTTCTTTGCAACTCTTCTTAATCTTCTTGAATCTGTTCAAAACTAGAAACAAAATAGTCTTCGATAGTATCATAGCATTTGTCATAGAAGTCTTGTGATATCCAAATGGCAATAGAGAGAGAAATCTTTTTGTATACATACGTTACTGAGATGATTGAAGTTGCTTCTTGTCTCCACGTATTGTTTTACTAAATATGTGGAATAGCAACCACCGGAATTCCGGGAATTGAATTTTTCATCATAATAATTTATTAGTTATTTTGCGTCTTTATTTTCTAACCAGTGATCGAACCTGTTACCAGCATCTTGATACAACTTAGTAGCGTTGAAATATCCTGTACTCTTGTCTATAATCAATTTAAAATCACCAAAAAAACACCATATAAATAATTGTCTTTAATCTATTCGTAGCAAATATCGTTTAAACTAAGAGAACTATCCATAGTACTGATATTTATTATATAGAAAATCATTATTTTCAACTATTTCGCTACCAGCTAGTTTTATCGAATGTAAGAATACGCTTTGTTTATTTAAGAGGAACGAATCGTTCCCTTTGTTTTAGGTGTCTGTGGTGTATTTATTTAAGAGGAACGAATCGTTCACCTTTGTTGTTTGAAGAGTAACGTTTCGTTACCCTTATCTCGTTCAAACTAACATTTTATGGTCATTATTCCATAAAAGACAACATTTATATTTACATTACAACATTACTTTTATCTATCCAACTATTATGTGAATCATCAAATCCTAGCCATTTAATGTATACTTTATCACCTTTCTTTCTTAACACCATTTCTACCAAATATTCATCTTTATGGCTCGTCTTTAATAGTTCTGGTTCGTAAAATCTACCTTGCACATCTTCCTCTTCTAAATCTTTAATTCTATACTTAGATGGATTAGGTGGAATAACTTCGTTAATAACAAATACTTCTGTTGACCAATTAGGTGTATATCCTTTCTCAAATAATCCTTTCGATTTACTTATACGGACAGAATTACCTAATTTGTATTTTTGTTTAACACGTTTATATTCTTTCGTATCCACTTTCTCCAATATTGTTCGTTCATTCTTCTTGTTCACTTCTATAGGCTTTAAAGCAATTGTTCTATGTACTCTATTATTATATTCACTAACCAATGTTGGTCATATCTCTATCCATTTGTAATTCCTTTGTGTTGTAAACCTTTTCCACATGTTTTGTTTAAGTGTTCTATTAAATCTCTCAACAACAGTAGCTTTCTTACCACTATAGGTTGAGTAATGATTAATCTTATTTTCCTCCATCAACTTCTTAAATTCTTTATTATAAAACTCTTTGCCTTGATCAGTTTGTAAGTTATTAGGTTTTCTCGCTCTTAATATGGATTCAAATGCTCCTGTAACATTCTTACCAGTCTTATCTTTAACAGGAACAGCAAACGCCTATTTCAAAAACACATCTATAATCGTTAGCAGATATTTATAGCCTTTATTTAATCTGGAAACACCTTTTAATACTCCGCTATCCATTTCTACAAGATCAGCTTGCCAAAGATCAATGATACCTTTTATAACCACACTTAGTCTCTCAAAGTTTTTTCTAGATGGTTTGTGAATTTCTTCTATAATGTTTTCTCTAACACTTTTACCATCATGTAGTAAATCTTTCTTTTAGCGAATTGAATTTTATTAACTCCACATATACTACATATACCTTTCTTTAGATATCTTCTATTCTTTGTTTGTTCAATTCTAATGCTAACTCTCTTCGTATCTGTTGATTTCTTGCACTTAACACAATACATCCTGTTCATTATATAGAAAATCATGTAAGTTGTCTTTCTAGGTACATAATAACAGATAGCAATTGTCCTTCTTCGAGAGTTGAATTTTTATCTGCTTGAAACGTAATTATATCACCATTTTCAACGTCTAAAGGAAAAGTTTCAACTAAAGTATCGTTCAAAAATTTAAGGAGATAGTATTTACCTAAACTTAATTCCATATGCATTATTTTCCCATTATAGAGAAACTTATAAACATTCGATAGATTAAATATTCTAAAGATTGGGTCTTTAACATTCTTAGTTCTCAATCGAAATAATAGATTTATAGTTTCTTTCTTCATAATGAACATATTTGCTTGTTTGTTTGATTTTTGGAAATCTTCTTTTGTAACAATTTTATCTATATTATTCTTTCTAACAACATTCTTTAACTATGTTGATATTTCTGCTTTGTGTTTATTGAACTCTGATATAGGAACCTTTGCACTAAACAAAATGACTACATTATTATTAATCTTTTGGATTTCTTCCACATATTCTTTCCGGAAAGTGTTAATATCATCTACCTTTATTTATGTATCTTGTAACGTTTCTAATACATCTTCAAATCGTTTTCTGTCGTTTCCTAATTGTGCTTCTATTGACTTAAGTTGACTTACGCTAAAAACATCATTTAAATTCTCCAACAATTTTAATTATTCTTCACTAATATTAACATCACCTTTTCTATCTGCAACATTACCAAAGATATCCATGCTCATTTTATTATAAAGAAAATGTCCATCTTAATTTTTCAGAACATTTCTTTAACATCTCTATTTGTTTAGGTGAGATTTAAAATCAATATCAACATAGACATCATGCTTTTTAACAGATAGTACAATACGCATTTTAAGTCAATAAACAATACTCTTTTTGGATACAGTTCTCTAAAGGCCCGGTGTAAGTTCTCGAACTCGTTTATAAGTGTTTCTTCCATATGTCGTAGTTTTAATGGTTTTTGATAAGTGACGTGATAGTGTAATAAATAGACATCACCATGATATGTTGTGTATTTGTTTTTCTTTAGTACTTCTAGAACATCTTTTGTTGATTTTAAATCTTTTGATAAATCTCTAAATTTATCATTTGACACTTTGATCACATCTTTGGAAATAATTCTATCCTGTAAAGCTTGTAAACGAGAAAACTGTAACTTAAATAGTTTTGTAGTATGATACCATGGTTTTCTTGCACAACCAGCTTTTATTTCTTCATTATTACTGTAAACCTAACCACTCTCTACAGAACAATCATTGCAAATGTAGCTATTCATACTTTTTGTTAATGACTTACTAACACAATTACTGCATTCTAATGGTCTAAGGCTATAATTTGACAACAACTCCTTTAAGGTAATTATTGGACGTAACTTTTCCAACACTTCATCCGTGTACGAAAATTTAGGTATTAATGTTCTCCATAAATCAATAACTTTATATGCGTTGTTTCTATATTTTAAGTCTATCTCACTAACATCCTGAAAATACTGATAAAAATTATATCTATCTTGTGCATCTAGCTCACCCTCCTGCTTCTCAAAATAATCTAAAAACCTATTTGTATAGCTTCCATATTTATCTTAAACAAAACTTTTATGGACACAAACCATAAAAGCACTTAAACTTAATAATGTTTAATCATTTTTAATCATATACATAAGGTCACTAAAAAAATACCCTTGATTTAGACGATTTAAAACTTTAACAAAAAGATGACCACATATAACTGAATTAAAGTCTTGTAATCGTTCGACATTCTAAAATAAGTTTTCGGTACCAAGATATTGTGCTAGTTGTTTAGGAGGAACCACGCCATAAGAATCGAACAGTACTTTTCGTTGTAATCTTTCGAATAGCATATCCAATGAGTAACAATGTTTTCTGATTTATCGAAGTTAACTATACCACACTCATTTACATAGGGTTTTTGTGGAAGTTCGTCACTCATAAATGCACCTCTAAATCGTTTTATCTTTAATTATTTAACCAATCTCTCTATATCGAAGTTGGTCAATGGTTTTAGTTTTTTGACTTCTTTGGTTTATTTGCTCCTTTTTTGTCTTCTATAGCCATATTGTGCCTTTTTTGTTCTTCAAGTTCTTGTTTATTTTCGTTAGTATCATGTATAGTTTTAGTAATCGCTGCTACACCACCTGCTAATGAGTCAACTGCTCCTAAAGCTGCTAGAATGGCTGGAATTCTAAAGATAAAACTACCCCTATGCTCTTTCTTAATCTTTTTCATTTGTGCACTACTTAGAGTTAAATCCATTTCTTTGCCTTCTTTAATTTTCTTGGATTTATCGTGATGTTGTTCCTTTGTTAATACGTGACCAATATTTAAATACTTTAGTTGACTGTACGGAACACTAAACATACAACCTTTAATAGAACACATCTTCATATTTATTCAAGAGAAAATCTTCGTTTATAAAAGTACAGTTTTTGTATCTCCGCCAAAATAAATTAAGGAATCATTCTCATCTGTTATCCTTATCTCAAAATTATCAACCTTGCCTTTAGATATTGGAAAAAATAATGGATAAGTACGCTCGTAAATAATACTATGTTTAAACTCGACATCTGTTTTAACCCTACAACGGCCAACCTATTTTCCTAACATAAACAGCCAAGGTGAGTCCGATGGACTCACACTGTTAATATTGTGTTATCAGATCTTATATTGTGTTATTGAGTGTAAATTCGTATAATATTTTGAAGTTTTTCCGACGGAACATACAAGTATAGCAACCACGTATTCTTATAGTGTTTACAAGCTCGTCAGTGTTGCCATCTGTTGTAAAATTTACGTGGAAATAAAAATTATTTTCTTGTATTGTTTAAATTGTAGTGTAATTATAAATTTTAGTAGAAACAACTTTTGCTAACTACTAGAATTTCAAGAAACGTTTTTTTCAAAGTACTGTAAGTTATTAGAAACAATATAAGTAAAGCAATTGAAGGGGTGGATTCCTAAAGAGCCTAAGTCAATTTTCGTCAATTTTCAGATATTGGTTCTATTAAGTTCCATTTCAGCATCTTCGTATATTGAGCAGGCTTTCATGACAAAACTACATAAATCAAATTAGTTGTAGGCAAAAGAAAATTGAGTTACTATGCAAAATGTCCTTAGTCAACAGCATTCTCTGAAGTTATTTTGTGAGTCATGCCTACAAACACTTATAAAACTCTTTCTATAGATGATAATTTCACCGTTATCTTACGAAACGTAGATAATTAAAATTTTCTTTTACGTAGATGACTTTTCTTTCACGGAAATAGAATGATGGAAACGGACACAAAATATCGTCTCCTGAAAAGCTTACTTTTTTGACTTAGACTCTTTTGGAATTGAGCTCTCCATTTGTTGGTTTGGAATGTTCTCGTAATTTCTTGGAACTACTGAAGGAACTTCGTTTTACTTGTTTGTTGATTTACATTTTTTGCAGTATCTAAGAACAACCGAATCTTCAGAAGTCACACGCTTTTGGCAGGTCCTGCATGATTCCCTTTGCAGTTGTCCTTTTCGCGCATCACACAAGTAAAAAATCTTTTCTTCTTTCTTTCCCCAACCTTATCTTGGTAACATGACTTAGCCTATATTAATAGTTTTGAACTCGGCAGCCACAGACTAGATTGATTTGTCAAGACCTACAACACGTCTATTGCAAGTATGTGGCTGGATGAGACTTTCTGCTATTGCAGTAAGAATACCCTTTCTGTAATGTACTCCAGACGAATAGGCTGCAACAGTGCATACATGAAGCATATTCATAAAAAATAAATGGTCATACATTAGTTTTTCTTTGCCATGAATATTCATGGGCCAATTGGTCTCTTCCTTCCTTCAGTTTGGTAAGAATTCTGGTGCAAAGAACGTCTTTTGTTTTTCTCTGTTCCCACTAGTGTAAGACCATTGCGAAGGAATGTGTTGGCGAGATCAAAATGTGTGAAATAATTATCAGATGTGATATTTTTTTCTCCCAGAGTAAGACTCTGCCAAATGCAAGGCCACATTTTGTCCCAAGTTTTTGGTTGTTATTTTCTTTCCTAACGTAAGGTGTACCATATAAAAGGATAGTGTGTTTTGGTATCTGCTATTCCTCATACGTTCATCCCACAATTACCTGGTTTCAACGGCATATATTGCGTAAATACATATCTACCTGCGAATGAAACAAGCTGTTCGTCAACATTCAAATTTTCTCCAGGGTCATAGTGGCTATTCAAGCATTGGTTCATTCTTTCACAAACTCCACGTATTGACGCCAGTTTATCTTTATTTCTTCTGTCACTTCGTGTTGTTTTGTCATCAAATTGGATAAATATGGGCAAATGCTTGAACCTGTTTTTACTCATCGCACCGCGAAATATTGGTGGTCCATACTTTTTGTCCCATAGTAGTTCTATGTTCAGATCTTTGACTTTCAGTCGACCAGTAGTATACAAAGGTCCAAGTAAATACTTCAATTCTCTCTCATCGATCGGATTCCACTGATTCTGCATGTTGCTTCTTCATGGGTATACCGAACGATAGTCTTCACACATCGTCTTGAATAAATAATAACAGAGCGTTTAAGAGATCTTCGATTATTTTGTTTGCAAAAGAAAACTTATTTACTCCTACCTGATGATGTTCTGAGATTTCGTCTTCTCTGATCTAAGATTTCGTCTTCTGTGGTCAAGGAGGTTCAGAATATCATGCGGTTCCGTCCTTTTCAAACAAAATCTTTTCATTACTTTGGCACCGATTTCCAACATCTTCAATCTCAGAATTACTAATCGTACCAGAAACTTCTAATGATTCACTTTCCCAATCACTTACGCTATCTTCAATTTCACTGCTCATAATGTCTTCGTCTTCATCCCCAACAAGTGGTGATTAACTTGTACAATATTTGAAGAAGCAGCCATTTCTGGACTTCCATTAGCACTAACACACACTACAGTTTCACAACCTGCACCACAACAAGAATCAACTGATACAAATGTAACACATAATTAATAATTTTAAGACAATTAACTATATTACAACTGTGAACCCAAATAGATGAAGCAATTTAGTAATGAGTCCGTTGGACTCATGTTGGCCTTTTGTGTTACGAAATTAGAAATATATTTTAAAAACCTACCCTAATGTATATTTTTTCAATTAAAAATTGTATTCACACTTTACATTACCTACCGATAGCATATCTAAAAAGAGACATCTATTGAGCAAGAAATAAATTGCAGCTGGATAAAAATTATACGCGATGAGTCCATTGGACTCACGTTGGCCGTTTAAGGGTTAAATGATGCTATAATTCCTGTATCTGTATGTGTGTACTCCGTATCTTTAACAAATATACCATCTGCTATATTACAGTGAAAATTAATTGAATCGAATGGGTGAAACTTTTGTGCCTTATCTCCAACATGTTCTATTTTACTAGCCAAGTTTTTCTTACTAAAACCTAATACAGTATAAATGGTATCTAAGGTTATATCACAATGTCTGTTAAATATTTTAACTATATTGTTCTTTCTATCCTCAGTAAACTTAATACCTTTTGAAGAATCGATTGAGTATGGAAGATTTGATTTAATATATTCTTCTAATTCTTTCAATTTATACTGATCAGGTTGAACTATGAGTTGCTCTGAAAGTACATTATCATCGCTACAGAATATTAATTTATTCTTTCTTTCTGTAATGTTTGGAGATAGATATGTACTGCAAAACCAAACTAGTCCTACACTTAAATAGTTGTTACTGTTGTCTAATTCGTACTGGAATTTCTTCTTTAAAACACAAGTATCATACGTTAACTTAAATAACTTAGCCATTTATTATATAAGAAATGAACGGGTTTGATTTAACTAGAGATATTCCAAGAGAGAAAGTAATCAAGTTAATAGAATCTATCAATCAAAAATTAGAATACAACATAAAGAAGAAAAAGAGAAAATTACGAATTGTTAAATATGAATACTACACTTTATTATGTTATCGGTTATAGTTTCTGCAACAATTGGGTTTAATAATATTTTTATACCCGTAAAAATTTACTCAATATTAACAACGTCTCTTGAAACTGGAAGTGCTATTATAACAGGTTTGTCTTCTAATTTAAACATAAAAAAAAGAAAAGATGAATCATAGTGAAATCACTGTCATTTGTATTAACTCATTTAAAGTACAGTTAGAGATGATAATAACATTAAATGGCGAAATGGATGAAAAATATGTAAAAATACGTTACATAAGATCAGAGAACAAATTAAAGATATAAAATTATAAAAGGTGCTGGCACCTAGGGCTTAACTTATAATATAAGGAAGTGACGATTTATCGGGTCTGAATCAAAATTTTCTCTATAATAAATGAGTAAGAAAACTATTAATTGGGATGTAAAAGAGATGATAAAAGAAACAACAACTAAGAAAAGAAATCGAAAACTTATACCTGATGAAATTCGGTGTCTTATTGTGGGTCCATCTGGTAGAGGTTAGACTTTCCTGTTATTTAACTTCATATTTCAGCCAGGTTGGTTAAACAATAATTACTTTTACATATATACTAAAAGCATGAATCAGTCAAAGTATGAACAATTGAAAGAACGATTTGAAAAAGCGGAACTAAAGTTGAAGAAGCATATAGCAACGCTCTTAAGCAGTAATGATTGTATTGTACCTATTGATGAATGTGAAAAATACTCTGTCGTTGTGTTTGACGATTACATTTTAGAGAACCAAGATACTGTTAGAAATTACTTTGCGAGAGGTAGAAATAGACATTTAGACTGTTTTTATCTTGCACAGACATATTCAAATGTACCTAAACAGCTTATAAGAGATAACGTTAATTTCCTATGCGTATTTAGACAAGATGATACTAATCTTAAACATTTGTACAACGAGTTTTTTTTAGAGGAGATATGCCTTATGATAAATTTAAAGAGATATGTTCTAAATGTTGTCAAGAAGATTATGGTTTTATAGTAATTGATCTGACAAGGAAGGTAAACAATGGTAAGTATAGGAAAAAGATAAAACACTTTATAAACGTTTGATGTTTTTTTCACGTTTTTTGACGTTTATTAACGTTTTTTGATGTTTTTTTGTGTTCGTTCGTTTTCTATATAATAAATGAATGAGAAAGAAATTAATAAGAATATTAAGTTAAAGGAGTTTTTGATAAAGGGCTTCAAATCTTGGAAGAAAGAAAGGGCAGGTATATGCGATAAATTTAAGACGCAAGTTCAACCTGTAATTGATGCTATCCAAAATTTAGGAAATGAGATCAAAGTCGTAGTAGAACAAAAAAAATTTTAATAACTGAACTCGTTCCAGCTGTACATAAGACGGTTTCAATAGATCCTAATTTACTAGAAACACCTAAAAAGATAACATGATATTTCTCCAAGTAGTAGTGATACACCTATAACAGGAGAAATAAAACAAATGAGAAAACAAATAAATGACAAAGTCGAAGGAGTAAAGCCTTTAACAACAGCACAATTATTTGGTATGCTTGCAAGAAAATATTATAGCAGAAGAAATGATAGTGTATTTGGAATAAGAGCTCTTGAAGAAGGTGGAAGAATAATAAATAAGATAGGAATTTCTTAAGTTAAAGTGAGTGGTGATGATTTGATAATTAATGGTAAACCTTATAAAGGATCAGAAGGTCTATAAGAATTGTTAACGACGAATACTAATAAAAGCATTGAAGATTATGATGATAACGATTTTGAGCGGTACAAGGAAATAATAATAGAATCAAATGGTGCCTTCCAAAAACATAATCGAGAAAAAAGTAGCATCTAATAAAGATTCTAAATACAATAATATTATCAAGCCTATTTTCGATTATTATATTAAACCATATTTACCTCCAACACAAACAAGAAAGAAAACACCAATGTCTGAGGAAGGAATAAAAATATACAACGAATTACCTAAAAAATAGATATATTGATGGATGATTTGAGAAAGATAATTGATCGGTTAATAGTTTTAGATGGAGAAGAAAAGGCTGATAATAATAACTTTTATAATGAGAAAGTACGTATAATGAGTATGATTAATAACAAGCTTGAGCAATTTATTCCTAATGATCCGAAAGGTATAGGTTATTTGATTAAGATCCTAAATTCACTACCACCACGATTCTGGAATAATGAGAAACTTGGAAAAGGATTAGTAAATGATTTGATTAATAAACTTCCATTTGAACTACATATTCCATAATTTTCGTACTGTGGTCCAGGAACTAAGCAACAAGAAAGATTAGAAAGAGGTGATAAAGGGATTAACCCATTAGGTGAGGCTTGTAAAGAATATGATATATACTACAGAGACAACGACGATACAGAGTCAAGACATATTGCAGATAAGAAACTAGAAACTAAAGCATGAAATAGAGCATTTAGTAGTGATGCATCAATTGGTGAACCATTAGCTGCTTTTGGAGTTGGTACTGCTATGAATGCTAAGGTTAAGTTAGGATGGGGATTATAAGTTTTTAAATGTTATTATCTATAATTCTTTTATGGGTACATTCCGTAAAAGCGTTGTTTCAAGTTTTTCTTTATAATAAATGTATAGTATTGAGAGTTACGAGTTACAGAGTTTCAAACCTAACACAAGAACATTTAATAACTTGAATGAAGCTAACAAAGATATTGAGTTTGATTTCGATGTGAGGGATGTGTTTAAACATCCACACAAAGCAGATTGTCATATGACTTTTGAAGTTGTTGGTGCATCAGCTGGAGGAACATTTGGTGAAAATGTTACTATAAAATTTGTAGATAATTTCTTATCATTCTTGTTTTCTCAAATTGAGGTAGGAAAGCATGGAGTTGTTATAGATAAGATTGAGCTACCTGGAATAACATCTACAGCTATTGGAACATTAAACATTTCCAAACCAGAAGTTGAATATCTAAAACAAGCAGGATTTGAAACAGATGATAATATTGGTCTACGAAAGGACTTTAGCGTTTTGTGCCCATTAAGATTAATTCCAAGCTTTTTAAGTGATTATAAAGAGGTTAAGTAGAAAGGTGGATTAAGAATAACATTTACAAAAGCTAACAACAATAGCGATGTGTTGTAAAAATGGGCTGGAACAGGAGCAGGTGCCACAGCTCCGCATGATGTAAAACTAACAATAAAGAATATGGAGATAAGAATGCCTATTATTGAATACGAATCTAATTACGAAAGCCTGTTAAAGTTGAATATTCTTAAAGAACCTTGAATCATGTTTTCATTCCATACTTATCAGTGTGTTCAGAAGACTGTCGTAGGTTCTTTCTTGGAGTTCGATGTTACTACTCAATTTAATTGTAGACAATTTGATATGCCTGATTTCGTAGTTGTAATGTTCCAAACTGATGAAGTGGTAAACAAACAGCAGATGCAAGTAAGTTCGATCATTGTAAGGTAAAGAATATTTATCTTAAGAATGGAAGGAATTAGGTATCTCCAAAAGAGTCAGGAAACTTAGATATTGCTAACAAGGATTATTTAAGATGTACGAAGATTATACTGCATTTAAGAGAATAACATGTGATAATACCGAAATGTACTATGATCCTAAAGGGTTTGTAGATAATAGACCAATGTTTGCGATTAATTGTAGTAAGAAGATAATGTATCGGTAAATGAGAGAGCAAACATATAGATTGGAGTAGACTTTGCAGAAGCTGTGGCAGGTAATACTATATGTTATGCGATTTTAATTGGACAAAAGAACTTTACATATGAACCTAAGAATGAGAAAGTAGTAGAAGAGTTTTTGATAGTTAAATGTATTTTTGTAATGTTTATGGAAGTTTTCCATAAACGTTATTTTAAAATTAGCAAAAATGATTAAAAAGGTTTATGTTAAAGATAAAAATTCAATAATGATCATTGATTTTCTATATAATAAATACGATGGCGAGTCATATTGAGCTTTTAAATAAACTTGGAAGTCTTCAGCAAAAACAAGTTATTGGATTAAGAGAATTAGAATTAGATACAGAATATAAGTTTGTGAAAATGGAAAAGATTAAAACTAAGTTTGGAAAAGCATTTTAGTTTAATGCGAAGCAGTTTAGTTTAAAGCATTTTAGTTTAGTTTAAGGTCTTTCTTCCACCTAGATTTACAAAACACTTAACAGATAAAATGATTGATGAAATCATTAAAGTTGGATTAAAAATCAAATACACTGGTCTAAAAGATAATTATCCAACTTTTGAGTTCTGTACGTAAATTTCAAATGGGAAGCAGTTTTATTAAATTTTCATAAAACGAACATTTTCCTTATAACAAATAAGCTATGGCTAATTATTTGAATAAGAAAAATGACGTTAAAGCATTAAGATTCATTTGCATAGATGATTTAGAAAGAGGTAAACCGTACGAGATAACATTATGGAAATTGATTCAAACACACCGTTATGGTCAAAGAGGTCTAGTACATTTAGATGAGAAACATTAGACGTTATTACCACAAAGATGTAATGATGATACTGACCAAGTGTTGAAACAGATGAAAAATATGTTCTTTTTTAAGTATGAAGGTTTGAAAGATTTAGATAATGGTTATAAAATACATCAGATTTACTTTAGAAATGAATCCAAAAAATAACAAAAATGATTTTTAAAAAATTTTCTGAAGTAAAAATGGAGTGGTTAGTATGGATCGCAAAAAGAAGTTCATTTTTTCTAATAATTTCAATGTAATTGTAAAAAATGTGCAAACCGAAAAGGAAGTAGTATTTCAAATTATCGCTTGTCTCTTCAGCTTCTTTATGATCAGTGGACAAAGTTTAAGAAATCCTTGTTTCCCATAAAGAACGAGGTTAACAGAAGATTCCATTATCAGTATCCAATCTTGTAATTTTAAGTCTTTTTTAAATTATAGTTAATTGATTTTAAGAGTTTTATGGTACAAAGCCATAAAACTAAGACTTTTAGACATACAAAACGCAATGTTATTTGAATTTTAAAGATCCATATATAAATAAGGGTGTTATTTGAGTTTCTGAAATAGTATCCCTAGAGTTATGCAATCTGCAAGACATTCAAAAGATAGTAAATTTATTTCTCTATAGACCGTCGTTTGAGTTTCGAAAATCGGTTAATACATAACGGAAATATAGCGGTTTCGAAATACTATCTTTAAAGGTAGGCAACCATTTGGACACTCAAAAATTTATAGATTTATTTCTCTACCGAATGGCGTTTGAATTTTGAAAATCGGTTAATAAACAACAAAGATATAACGATTTGTAAAATGGCACCACATCAATACGCCACTGATGACAGGGTTGGTTATCGTGTTCAAAAAATTGTCATGTTTACCTTATTTGGTGGTAATTTTTAAGTTTCAAGGCTTAATTCATAATTTTAACAATTCTGAAAAAACATGTTAAAAATATAATTCCAACCCTGTTTTTAGAATTTGTCTCACACATTAGGATTTAATTCTAATATTCTGATATGACTGAGTGCTGATGAAAAAAGGGAGAAAGAGAGAGACGCGAGCGCTGCATGTGGTCCTTTTAGTTGCTAACTCCACCGACGAAGATTATGACGGCGAACATGCATTCGCTTGAAAGCTGGCCGTTACGAGAGGAAAGTTGAGTGACGAATACGTCGTTCTGAGCTATGCTTAGCCGTTAAATCCAATGTTATCTATATGGGAGGCGAAGAATATATCGCCGTTACTTCGCTGTTATCATTCTCTCTCTCTGTTTCTATTGCACAAACCTCTTTGTCGTTCAGGGCTGGTACTGGAATCGTTCAAATGAATCAGCGACAGATCACCTGTTCCAGATTAAATGCTACATTTGTTATATTCCTTCTCATTGAATTTTTAAAACTAATTATTAACGGATTTTCACGATTCAAGTGTCAAATGAAAGCTTATGAACTGGAGATTAAGATGCAATAAATATATTTTGTGTAGGATCCCATTGCAATATTTTAGATGTAAGATTTTATGATTTTAAATGTCATAAAAGCCTATTCAATTTCACTTTAGCATTGTTGTTATGGGAATACTCTGCGCTATGCAACTCTATATAATTAGTTGGATCCTTCTGCGCTGGTCAAAGTACTGGGAGTGGAAAATTGCGCACGTAGTGAGCATAACATGCTACTGTCAGTTTTCTTGTTTTGTTTCATTTTAATAATATCACATAAATTTTAGAAACATTGTTATATACACATGCACCAATTTGAAATACGTATTAAATAACGTATTTTCCTCTTTGGAGAATAGAACCAGACAGAGAGAGGTTACGTCTACTACGTACAATTCTCCACAACACAATTCTCGAAAGTACGAAAGAGAAAAGTTACATTTGCCAAGCACTATTATTTACTCATTCATTATTAAAAGATTATTTAACCATTCTGCAGAACACATTAGCAGTTAACAAGATTGTATTTTGTAAAAACGCTAATATTCGTTTTACACCAGCGATTATCTTTTAAAATATTTCCTTCATTTCACATAAAGAACAATCTCCCTGGCAAGCGGTAAATGCTCGAAGCTTTAATGCTATACTACATAGGGAATGGAGAGGTGGTTACGAATCAGCTCTGCTATGTTACACAGGAAACGAAATTTAATTTCCTACATACATTGTTACGTAATTGTGTAATTTTACTTAAGGATTTAAAAGAAATTTCAGTGTCTAAAAATTAATTTATTTAAATTTTCCAACTCATGTTCTTGAAACTGACAGTGTGTGAGATTGGTTATGCATATATGGAAAACAGAAACCCTTGCGAGGAATATATAAGTTTTAGTGATAACTCATACTCCTGTTTATTCCAACGACGGAAGTACATAGTTACACCAAGTCAAAAATATTGCCAGTTATATTAATATTACCTTTCGTCAGACGTGTTAGTCTGTATGAAATATTCGTTTTATTACAAATAATGGTTGAGCATAACTTTCTTTTGTCGGGTATAGACCGAAGTAGGTTTCCGTTGCAATATCTCCTAACTTCGAATTCTGACAAATTTTTGTTTTTAAAATTTCATACATCGGTATTGTACTGATATTTCTAATGTTTATAATCGTATATGACATATTTTATGATGATTCATAAATTACATAATTTATTCGAAACTCTCTTTTATTTCTGTAGTTATCATATAAGGGCGAAATTTAAAAGGATATAATATTTGAATTATGAATGTAATATTAATGGAACAAAATATAATATATCATATTAACTACAGGAAATACAAGGAAAATAGTATAGGACAAATACAATAAATTTAACTATAATGTAACAATGCAATCACTAATGTATTACAAGTCTACAATAAAATATAAAAATTTGCAACGAAATAAATATGAAGTTTTTAATACTCAGGCGACATTCCTAAAGGAGAAAAATCAGAATGATATTTAACTTTCCAGGGTCAGTACGAAGTGTGAATTTTTCCTGGCATCCACCCATCATTCAATAGGGTCCAACTAGTAGTCCCCAAATCTTGTCAAAAAAATGTAATGAAATCTTTGAGTTTTACGTCTATCAGTTATGCCGGGTAGGCTGAGGGAGTCGGTGATGATGAGTAATGAATGAAATTGTGGAATGAAAAAGTGGGGGGAAACGGGAGAACACACGGTTTTTGTCCACTACAATGTTCACTTGGCAGAGGCTGGGAACGAACCCGGGATCCCAAGCACCAGAGGTAAACGCTTTATCTCTGAGCCACCGCGGCTCCCCTCATCTTTTGAATTACAATGGAGATATCATTAATGTTTACCGGATCCGATATGAAAGGCATGATCCCCAACTCTGCTTACCTCATTGCGATGAAGAGTTATTGTGGAATAACAGTACAGGTAGGAAAAATCATCTGAACCAAACGGATATTTTAACAAGGGTGCGCCATTTGCTTCCTTGTAGTAAGTGTGGATAGTTGCATAATGAGTTTCTATCACGTACATCATGCACAGTTCAACACGATGGTATCATGCACACTATTTCACATAATTGTGCATGATATTAACCATTTTTCTGACCTTTATGTATAAGATGGGATTTTATCACTATTTCTACCTATGTGAATCAATTATCTAGAAAGAACCTGAAAGGGAACGTTTAACTTTAACTCTCTAATTTTTATTCAAACTATTATAGTTCAAGAAATGGTCACTGCTTTGCAGGTTGTGTCCTTTCGTCTTTTATCAGCAACAGCTTAACATATTTCTATAGTTACGCCGTAATTGATTCCTCATTCGTTAGGTCAAGAGTAGTCTCGTTTCACATTTAGGAAGCTGGTTGGACGTATTGCCGCAGTTTGGCTTATTTACTTTACAGGTCCTGCTGGAATTTCACTTGCCCAGTAGTCTCTTAATATCGCAAGTGTTTCTCGTGCTCGGTGCAACGCAAGGTATAAACTTTTAAACTGTTTCTGAAGTTGCAATTTTATCTCTGTTATTTAAACTCACTGAGCGGTCAAACAGAAGTTCTGAGCGCATACCTCTCATCTAATGATAGAATCAGTTTTCTCATCTCCCGTGCTCTGCAAGCACATACCAGAGCGTTGAGGTAAGCTCACCTCCCGCCTACGATCGCCGTTAGGGAGATGTCTGGGATGAGCACAACTAGATCACCGAATCCCAAGCTGTGATTTCGGCCAGGAAAATTCCAAATAAAACCCGGACCCTACATATGGCCGACGGTGCTAGCTCATATTCTCTACTTAAATACATGCTTACACTGAATACCTTGTTCGACGTATACATTTAGGTACCCTGGTATCTTATTATTGATCCAATGTTACGTGTTATATCACAATTTGAGTTTGATGAGAGCTTCTTCCCTTATCGTGAGAGCTTCTTCCCTTCTACTGGGATTGGGCACCACTGTGTTTTACCTAAGACATTTTTCTCTAGTCTCCACTTACTTTCACTGAAAGGAGTAACAGACATTTTCCTCCCGATTGAATGGTCTAAACAATATGGGACTTCATCTAATAACGACAGAGGTACAGTATATATTAACGGGGCAAATGGCTGAAGTAGACCACTAAGTAAAAATGGTTATTTTGAGAGTTTCGAGACATCCTTTAGTAGCGTTGCTTAATTGATATGGGGCTAAGCATGTTTTACGTATTTAGTTACCACATACACGTTGTTGAAAGACTACCTTCTGAAAATAACTGTAAGTGTAGACCACAATTGGGAGGGAATTACTTACAAAGCCCAATGACTGATATTGACTGCCTTCCGTTCAAGGCAATGGGCATTTGGAAGAGGCAGGTTTTCCTGATATTTTCGTGGGTTTTGCACACGGTTAGTGTCTAGGATCTAGGGTGAAAGGTTTCAATATCTTTCTTTCTTTTGAGGTACTAGTGGGTGCTAGGAAAATCATTTCTACTCCTGAACCCAAGACACGCATGAAATTCTCTTTTAGAGATGTACATACTTAAACCTCCCAGTAGGTCGTTGAATCTGTATTTGAAGGCACGCCAATTCCTCTCTTTCATTCTTGTAATTTACTAAATTGACTTATTTAGCGGACACAAGGGCAAGGTTACAACGATATATTCTTATTATAATGGTATTGTTAATCTGTACCTATTTTGTCAATACATGATCCAGTTATCGTTGATTTATTCTTTTTGTTTACACAAACATATTCCATCTATATCCGTCCATTTCGTGTATCATGTCGATAATAGTCTTTACAATGACAACATGTCATGTCAATAATAATGTTTTTTTTTTCTTTTAACTATATATAGGCTATATGTTTGATTATTGCGCCTCTGATCATGTATTGACAAAATAGGTACAGATTGATTATAATAAGAATATATCGTTGTATAAAATGTCGCCCAGAACGGGAATTCCGTAACAGTATTACAGTGAAGGAAAGAACACTGGATATTTTCAAAACATTCACTTTTTGAATAGCCCTCGTATTAATTATTATTACATCAATATAAGTAGTTTTCACTTCTCTTATTTCTCCATATATATATATATTAATTCATTCATAACAACATTTTATTTTATTACAAATCACATATCAGGAAAACGTCGATTCATTAAAAATATTGTTTATGGGTCTATTCAAAATTATAACTAACTGATGACTTGCGCAGAGTTACTAGTTAATTATTCCTTTTTACATCGAGCGATAACATTCATATACAAATAACATTATTTATAATTAATATCGTCATCATGTCAAAACGAAAACAAGATCAGAAGGCAATAATTACATTTAGAAGCTTCAATTTAAGATCAATGTCATGATTTCAATTTAACACAATCAAATCTCTTTTGAACACGTAAGGTAAAATAAAGATAAACATAACACTCAAAGTTAGTACAAAGATAAAATAAATTAATCACATCATAACATGTTGCATAAATATAAAGTCCAAATGAAGTACTCATAACACAACTCGTAACATCCAAGAGAATAGATTAAGGATTGTTATCCAAGTTTAATTTAGTTAACACATCAGGGTTGACTAAAGTTTTAACTAGCTTTAGCCATTTGTTTCTCATGATTTCCGAAGGTTGCCATACCTTCAGTTCATCAATATTGCGAAATCCTATAGATTTGCCTGTTTTAGCATCAATCAATTCAAACACTTTAGGATTAATTTCCTTAACACATAGGTAAGGACCGGCATAGACATCACAAAACTTGTAAATCCGCTTTAAGCTAGCATTGCTCTGTGGATGGAGCTTCAGAAATACCATGTCGCCAATTCTAATCTGATATTTATTTTCCTGTTCTTGCTTCACCTTTTCATTGCGTCGTTGAAATTTCTGAGATCGACGAGTTCGAACCATACTTATCAAATGTGAGGGTTCCAAATCCTCCGAATCTCTTAATTTTATATCAAAATGATGTTCAATAGAGTATATTGTATCGGTTGCGTTATGTATATTTGCCGGAGCCACATCGAGCGAATCGGAGATAGAATAATTTAAGAAATAGGTAATTTGAGTAACATATTTTATCCAATCTGAATGTTTGTCTTTACACAAATGTCTGAAAAGTGTCCCAAAATGGCGATGAACATTCTCTACCACGGAACTGCTAGGATGATATGGGGTAACAAAATGGACCTTGATACCCGCATTAGTCATTGACCTTATAAATGAGTCGCTACGAAACTGTGAACCGTTGCCGCATAGAATATGTTCTACCGGTCCACAATGAGGTATGTATATATTCAATATACGGTATATAATGGCTGAAGACGTCGCTTTTCTCAAAGGGTAGGCCACAACATAACGAGAAAATATATCCATCACGGTAAGCAAGTAGGATTCTCCAGAAGATGCCCTTGGTAAAGGACCATATAAATCTATAGACAGGAAATAGTGAGGTTTATCAGGTAGTATTGAAAGCATCGGCTTATTGACAGCACGGTTATTATGTTTAATACGCATACATTCTTCACAATCACTAATATAAGTTTTAATAGTACTTCTGAGAGATTTCCAATAAAAGGATTTATTAATCAGATCGAAAACCTTTCGGTAAGCAAAATGCCCAAAATCGTCGTGATACGCCTTCAGTATCTTAGGAATTAATGCAGGAGGAACGCAGATTTTCTTGCGATTTTTAAATTTAAAGTCTTTAATCAATAACACATCATTTGAAAGCACGAACGTGGTATTCCACCCTTTGGGACAATTACAACCTGGGGCACATGACGACAGATGGTTTATAATTTTCATATAATCCTCGTGATCTCTTTGATTCTTTATCAGGTCTTCTACATCTACATGAGCAATTTCGTCCTGAGAATCTTAAAGACGTTGATACTCAAGATACGCTGTTCTTCACCAGGGAATATTCTTAACAATGCATCCACGGGACCATTATTTATCCCTTTCACATGCTGTATTTCGAAATCGAAGGACTGGAGTTCTAACGACCATCTTAATAATATATTGTTGTACCCTCGTATACTGCGTAGATAACGTAGCGAACTGTGATCGTTGATTACCGTAAAATGGCACCCACTAATGTACGGAGCAAACTTCTGGATTGAAAAACGTACTGCTAGCAGTTCAATTTCAGTTGTGGTGTACCCCTTTTCTGCTTTCTTGAGAGTCCGACTTACACAATGTATGACAGCGGGATTTTCTATTGTAGGATTAGGTTGCCTAAGAATTCCAGATATATCCGCTAGAGAACCATCACACTGTACAAAAAAGGCATATTATAATTTGGGTGATTTAAACGAATATTACGCATTATACTATCCTTCAGTTGGTTGAAACTTCGTTCTTGTAACTCGCCCCACTGCCAAGGCATTCCCTTTTTTGTGATAGAGAACAAAGGTTGTGCAATTTCAGCAAAACGGAGAATCGATTTTCGAAACCAATTGAATAATCCTAAAATTTGGCGTGTTTGTTTTACATTGGTTGGCGGAGGTAGACCGCTGATGGCCTGAACATTGGACTCACCGAAACACAATCCTTCTGAATCGATCTGGTAACCAAGGAATTCTATCGAAGTTTTGAAAAATTTTGATTTTTCTAGATTTAAAGCGAACCCAGACAATTCTAAGCGTTTTAGCACAATATCTAGATATTTCAAGTAATCTCGGTAATCTTTTCTCATAATTAAAATATCATCAGCATACACTATAACGTTACTCCTCAGGTCTTGACCCACGACTTGATTTAAGCATGATGCTAATGCCGCACTTCCATTGATCAAACCAAAAACTACTCGGTTATATTCGTATAGATGTCCTTCGAAGGAAAAGGCCGTGTAAGGTCGAGATTCCTTATCCAAGAGAATTTGGTTATACGCCATGACCAAATCGAGATTACCAAAAATAACGTTCCCTTGCAAAGTGCTCAAAAATTCCTCAACTGGGGGATATCTAACTTGTTGTAGCTTTATGCACGTGTTCAATTTACGCATGTCTAAAACTATTCTCAGACGTCCATCCTTTTTTGGTACTACGTGAATGGGATTCAAGTGAACACTTTGAGACGGGCTAATTATCCCGTCACGCAACATCTCTGAGATTTGTTTCCTTACATTTTCCCTGAATCTGTAAGGAATTATATACGGTTTAGTAACAATAGGATTTTTGTTCTGTACCTCAAGTGAATAGAGGAAATCTTTGCAACAACCAGGACGATTAGAAAATACCTTTCGATGTTTATACAAAATTTGTACAAATTCAGAAGTTATATCTTGATCTTTAATTTCCAAATCATGTAAAATCTTTTGAACATAAAGGTCGAACGGATAAGTTTCCTCACGTTCGTCAACAAAATTATCTACCACACTGCATTGTAACGAGCTTTCATCTATACAAGAAATTAATTTTTGTGTTACGCTGTCAGGTAATCCAGGTAAAGTAAATGTTTGATTCTCAAAGTTTAAAATTACACGGAATTGTGTTATAAAATCAAGACCAATTAAAAGATTTTCATTCAATTCATTTATCACTAGAATGGGAAGATTAATATCACGATCTTACACAGTCAGTACAATATGAGTTTTACCCATGACTCGCTTTTTATGTTTTCCAGTATAATCAACTAGTATCAAATTTTCAAGCTTTTCCAATCTAGGATTAGAATATTCCTTAGCAATCCTATTCCAAAGTGAAAAGGACAACAGTGATGCGTTAGCCCCGGTATCAATTAAAGCATTTAGAGAAATTCCATTACCTTCACAGGAATTCTAGCCGTACAGAACGATTTCAAAAATACAAAATCATTATCATCATTATATGAATCATCAATGTCATCATCGGTTTGCCAACAACAATTTGCAATAGGTAAATACTGATATAAGCAACGCCTATTTACATCTAATTTATATTTATCATTACAGTTATCCATAAATAAATTACCATTATTCTCAAATAAATTATTAGATGAATCTCGGGACAAACAATTACGAGAATCTTCAGCTGATATGGGATTAACCACAACCATACCAGCAGGTTTTAGTTTAAATTGGGGTTAACAAACGAATCCATTAGAGTGCATTGAACACCACAATCTTGGTTATTCTCTCTTGATCCATTTCCTGTTTCATTTATTACTTCGGTCCTATTTCGACAGTTCCTGCCATCTCGAGATCTCCAATTAAATCTGTTTTGAGTCACATTGGCATGCATCACATTGTTACCGTAATTGCGTCTTCCACGAAAGTTTCTTCTGTTCGCCCAACTGTTCCTTGGATTACCATAATTCGTTCCATTTCTACCGCTGGTATCGAATCTTCCATTAGCTCCAGTTCCAGTACGCATAACAAATCTTTTACTAATTCCAATGCCAGTATTATCACGTGATCTCTCATCGCTGCGAAGATTTTCGGTATTCTCATTAGTTATATTCAGGTTTCTGACGGGAATCGGATTAGGCGGATTACGGTTACTTCCGCTAGGGTTCGGGAATTGATTCTCAAAGTTCTGAACTAAGATTATGAGATGATTGAAGTTTACGCATTGAGCTGACAACAGAATTTGTTGTAATTTATACGGCAATAAAATGCGTACGGAAGCGATTATTCTGGATTCGGGCTGAAACGGATTGACGAGTTTGAGTTCATTATATGCATTGATTGTAAAATCCGTAAGGGATTTATCGACCCGAGGTGAATAGTGTCGAGTTCGCACCATCGAATCGCGGTTAGCTAACAAGAAATCATTTTCGTAATTAGCTAACAGGGCCCGTTTGAATTCTTCGTAGGATTTTATATGGTCGCGAATAGCTTTAAACCACAAGGAACAAGGGGGAAGTAACCGATGTGGTAACAACTTCATAAAATTAGATTGAGCTATGCCCATAATTTCACACTCTGCTTCGAATTTTTCTAAAAACGAGCTTGCGGTTTCGTCACACTTACCGCTGAATTTTGTCATGGCCTTGATTTCGCTGACCTTGACATTTATTTTGCTATCGTTGTGGTTTCGTTGATGTTGGTAATGATGTATACCCCTTTCACGCTTATTTATTTCATTCTTCCTTTTGCGATCACGATCTTGGAAACGTCTTCTGAGGTTTTCCGCAGCCAAATCATCATCAGTGCAACCTTTAGAGGAAGATGATCTGTCGGTTTCCATTAATGGAGTTCTCGGGCAATGATACGATATTTCCTGTTGATTGGGAACATCCAAAACTTCCTTATACACAGGATTATTGTGGTTACCTTCCCTTTCTTGTAATAACCTGACTTCCTCTTGTATGTTGGTTATTTGTATACTATGTGAGTCGACCTTGGCAGTGATACTCACTATTTGATTTTTTTGTTGGTTTGTAGTCGACTCTAGGACTTCGACGGCTTGCTTAATTGATTCAGTTTCCAGGATTAGTTAATCTTGTCTGCTTTGCCAATTATTGCTGAATTGCTGGAACCTGGTATCTATTTTACGCGTTACATCATTGGTGATTTTGATAATAACCTCATCAGTCAGTACATGTAGATCCTCTTTCAAATTACGCTGTAGCCTATCGAAATTTTCATGGATACCCTGAACTCCATCTGCAAGAGATTTGTGTTGGGTCAATATTTGCTCGAATTTTTCATCATTCGATTTCTTCATATGCTCCAGGATCTCATCATTCGATTTTTTCATATCCTCCAGCTTCTCATCATTTGATTTCTTCATATGCTCCAGCATCTCATCATTCGATTTTTTCATATGCTCCAGCTTCTCATCATTCGATTTCTGTATCGATTTCTGTATCTGTTCTAGCTTTTTATTTTGTTGTTCGTATTTAGCATCTAGTAGTTGACTAATCATATCAATAAGATTAGAATGAGAACGTTCGGACACAGTTACGGCATTTCCAGGCATGGTTTCATCTAAAGTACTGGGCACTTCTTCAATCTCCGAATCCTGCATAATGCAAGTTCTTTGGATTTTCTTTCCACTTCTCAAAGTAGTGAAACTCATAAAAGGTAAAATATATGTATGCACATAAACTCCGTTCTTACTATCCTTCGGAACTAAAGGTTTTCGGTATAGTCCCGGGTCTACGGCACCAGATAAAGCGAATAAAAAATCACTTTAGCCCTAATTCGCAGATATATCAAGTTATTACAATAAACATATAAATTAATAGCTACTAACCATGTTATTTAATGCTTCGAAATAACCTCACTCGTACCCAGTTATCGTTGATTTATTCTTTTTGTTTACACAAACATATTCCATCTATATCCGTCCATTTCGTGTATCATGTCGATAATAGTCTTTACCATGACAACATGTCATGTCAATAATAATGTTTTTTTTCTTTTAACTATATATAGGCTATATGTTTGATTATTGCGCCTCTGATCATGTATTGACAAAATAGGTACAGATTGATTATAATAAGAATATATTTTAATAAACATATCAACTTCAGATCAATAAGTCATAAAATTATACGTACCAACTAACGTCTATATTTATTCTGTTTATACATACACTATAGATCAACAGCCATCCATTTCGTGTATCATGTAGATAATAATGTTTACCATGACAACATGTCATGTCAATAAATATGTTTTTTTCTTTTAACTATATATAGGCTATATGTTTGATTATTGCGCCTCTGATCATGTATTGACAAAATAGGTACAGATTAACAATACCATTATAACAAGAATATATCGTTGTAAGGTTTTGTTGTTAGCTTGCTAGGATATCCGAAGCCTCACCTCCGCTGATGTTCAATAATGATACATACTGACAATAAATGAATGGTTTCTGTTGAGGAGAACATTTGTGTTTGATACCTGCATAGCACATTGTTCCTGCATGATTGGATACAAAACAAAAAAGTACAATTGTCCATCAGGCCGTTTAAATATCAGAGGTATTGAATATCAAATTATTTTCAAATGGGAAGGTAACAGATCAAATGTTTGTATTACGTCATTTTTCACAAGATTACAAGAAGTTAAAACTTTTTTTCCTATCATAAAGTATTCACTAATTATCGGTTTGTCTTTGCTCTGTTTCAAATTAAGGACATTTAAATTGACAAGCCTCTGTCAAAATTGAGTGTTTGCACAACTCTTGTATATCTTATTAAATGGTCGTTATGTTCTAGCCTCGATTCAGCTCATGTACTCTCCGTTCGCTTAGTCAAATGTGAAAATTGGTAATCGTAATGTAGTATACTATAGGGTTAGGATTGTTGGTGCTATAGGTTGTAGCCAAAAGCATAAGGAGATAAAGACAATTTGCCGATTTTCAAAGCACCACCTACATAACATGAAACTAATCCACGTAGATAACATAAATCTCGTCAGAAATTGAAAGTGCTTTTATCTGGAAGATCCTTAGCATAAACCATCCTCAAAGAAAACTACTGACAGAATCTATGTTGTATAAAATAATTATTCAGAGTTTTGCGTATCATAGACAAAGAATACGCCTATGATAATTGCCCAAAAGTAGAATAACAGACGAAATTTTTTAAAACATGTAATCACCCCTGACACATATTCCCAAAACAACTTTTAACTAATTAAATAACTTTTCTCAATTTGTTCCCTTTAAAATAAGCATTTTTACAAGTACAATAATCGACTGAGATCAGAATTTGCTGCCTGCTCTTACATAATCTATTAGTAGTATTGGGGACACTCTGCCGAACTTTTGATTATTTTTAATGAGGGGCCCCAAGGCCCGGGGTCAATGACCTAGGGGTACATAGGACCACCCCCTCTAAATTTTGGCAGGGGTACCATGGCCCACCCCCTAAATTTTGGCAGGGGTACATAGGACCACCCCCCTTAAATTTTGGAAATTGCCAAATCTAAAAATTGGGTGTGGTAGCCTAGGACCACAGTATGTACCTCTATCAGTATTGGGTGTCTATGTCGTTCCCTTTTATGGGTAAAAAATTGCCAAAAATTCAAATTTCGGGGTTTTTTGACCTAATTTATCTCCTTGGATGAGGTCCTATTACCTTATATAGTTATATGGGCGTATACAGGGGTTCATTACCTTTCATAAGACATGGGTATATTAATGCACCCCTTGAAAAATTTGGGAGGGGTACCTTGGCCCACCCCTTAAATTTTGGAAATTGCCAAATCTAAAATTGAGTGTGGTAGCCTAGGACCATAGTATGTACCTCTATCAGTATTGGGGGTCTATGTCGTTCCCTTTCATGTGTAAAAAAATTGCCAAAAATTCAAATTTCGGGGGTTTTTGACCTAATTTATCCCCTTTGATGAGGTGTTATTACCTTATATAGTTATATGTGCGTATACAGGGGTCCATTACCTTTCATAAGACATGGGTATATTAATGCACCCCTTGAAAAATTTGGGAGGGGTACCTTGGCCCACCCCTTAAATTTTGGAAATTGCCCAATTTAAACATTGGGTATTATAGTATAGGACCCTAATATGTATTAGGTTAAATTTGGGTGGTCCACCTCATTCCCTTTTAGGGGTACAAAATTGCCAAAAATATAAACGTAAGCAATACGTTATACCACGTGTTTGGTTTTTGGCCTAATTTATGTGCTTGGATGAGGTCCTATTAACTTATATAGTTATATGATCATGTATAGGGGTCTATTACCTATCATAAGACATAGATACATTTGTGCACCCCGGGAGGGGTACCTTGGCCCACCCCTTAAATTTTGGAAATTGCCCAATTTAAACATTTGGTATTATAGTACAAGACCCTAATATGTATTATGATAAATTTGGGCGGTCCACCTCGTTCCCTTCTAGGGGTACAAAATTGCCAAAAATATAAACGTAAGCAATACGTTATACCACGTGTTTTGGTTTTTGGTCGATTTTATTCCCTTTGATGAGGTGTTATTACCTTATATGTTTACATGAGCGTATACAGGAGTCTATTACCTTTCATAAGACATGGGTATATTGATGCATCCCTTTAAAATTTTGGGAGGGGTACCTTGGTCCAACCCTTTAATTTTGGAAATTGCTTAATTTCAACATGTGGTGTCATAGTACTGGATCCTAATATGTATCATGATAAATTTGGGTGGTCCACCTCGTTCCCTTTTAGGGGTACAAAATTGCCAAAATATAAACGTAAGCAATACGTTATACCACGTGTTTGATTTTTGACCTAATTTATCTCCTTGATGAGGTCCTATTACATCATATAGTTATATGGTCATGTATAGGGGTCCATTCCCTATCATATAACATAGGTACATTTGTTCACCCCCGGGAGGGGTACAATGGCCCACCCCTTTAATTTGGAAATTGCTCAATTAAACATTTGATATTACAGTATAGGACCCTAATATGTATTAGGTTAAATTTAGGTGGTCCACCTCGTTCCCTTTTAGGGGTACAAAATTGACAAAATATAAACGTAAGCATTACGTTTTACCACGTGTTTGGTTTTTGGCCTAATTTATTCCTTTGGATGAGGTCCTATTACCTTATATGGTTATATGATCATGTATAGGTGTTCATTCCCTATCATAAGACATAGGTACATTGATGCAGCCCTGGAGGGGATTCGGTATCATAGTACATGCCTCAACATGTATCATGAAAAATTTGGGTGGTCCAGATCGTTCTCTTTTAGGGGTACAAAATTGCTAAAATATAAACATAAGCAATATGTTGTACCATGTGTTTGGTTTTTGGCCCAATTTCTCCCCTTTGATGAGGTTTTATTACCTTATATGGTTATATGGTCATGTATATAGGTTCATTACCTTTCATAAGACATGGGTATATTAATGCACCCCTTGAAAAATTTGGGAGGGGTATCTTGGCTCATCCACTCGGTTTTAGAAATTGTTTAATATAAGCATTTGGTATCATAGTACAGGTCTTCAATATGTACCACTATAAATTTGGATGGTCCACATCGTTCCCTTTTCATAGGTAAAGAACTACCAAAAATCAAATTTCGGAGGTTATTGACCCCTATTTAGCACGTTATATGGGTATGTAAAGAGGTTTATTACCTTTATATGTTTATGTTCCGTTTTAAATTTGGGAATTATCAAATAACAAAATTCGGTAAACGTTTTCTAGGACCCATTGTAGATGTTGATGTTCCTCTTATGGCCAAATATTCAAAATTTAAATGTTATTGACCGGCTTTATTATTGAATAAGTACAGGATTTATTACTTTTTTTTATAAGACACAGGTGTATTTGTGTACCAATCTTAAATTTTGGAAGGGGTACATTTCTTATTGTCGTATCAATAATTGGTAATTGTTCTTAAAATTGGATAGTATCTCATTCATTGGGTAAATGATTGTCAAATATGAGTATGATCACGTGATCGGTTATTGACCTATGATGGATTAGGAGTCCAGGACATTGGTACATTTAAACTTTGTAGGATAATTTGAGAATGCGTCATTGGTTTTGATTATTCCCGCCAAATATAAACGTAAGCAATACGATGTACCACGTGATTGACCTTGATGAGGTAGTGTACAGGGATTCATTTCCTTTGTTGTGGTACTTCTTAAGTTTGAGTACACGTTTCTAGAAAACAGTTGGTTCTACTCAGGTAAACAATTGACGGACATTATTGACCTTATTGAACATATAATGATATGATTAACTCTAAGACTTAGATATGATTAACTCTAGACTATCAAGAGAAGTATTCTTTAAATTTGGGAATGGTGATAAACAGAATTTTAACATAAGGTGCGAAATTTGAAACAATACATTGAACTTTAGTCACAGCTCATAGTCTAAGATCATTGGTGGTGATTGATTTGACCTTGAGCTTTAGAAATCTGATAGCTAACCTTATTGAATCTTATGACTCATAGACGAAAGGCAATACATGCTACAACAGTTTGAAATTTAATCATAAGGTGATGTGATCTGACACTAGCAAAGTTATTGTTAATGCAATTTGATTGGATGATCACTATCTTTCCTGCAATCTGATTGGTTGATCACTATCTTTCGTGCAATCTGATTGGTTGATGATTTTCAAATCTTTGCTGTATTCAGTTTTTAAGTTTTGTTTAACATTTAAAAATCTTGGTTTCGTTCAACATTTTGCACTCACTGATAAATATGATCAAAACCGTTTATTTGTTAATCGAATAGTTAAAAACCGGATAAAGTTTGACGGTTAACCGTGAAACGTAAAAATTTTTAGTTTGAAATTTTTTGGGTTGAAACTTTTTGTTTGAAAATACTTGATTTCAAATTTTTGTTTGATTTTTTGTTTCAGAATTTTGTGTGAATTTTTTGTTTCAGAATTTTGTTTGAATTTTTTTGACAACTTTTGTTTTCAAAATTTTTTGTTTAAAAATTTTTCGTTTGAAATTTTTAAAAATTTTTTCGTTTCAAAATTTTGTTTAAAATTTTTGTTTGAAATTTTTCGTTTCCAAATTTTTTGTTTGAAATTTTTTGTTTCAAAATTTTGTTTGAATTTTTTTCGTTTCAAAATTTTGTTCGAATTTTTTTCGTTTGAAATTTTTTTGTTTGGATTTTTTTCGTTTCAAAATTTTGTTTCAAAGATTTTTGTTTGAAATTTTTGTTTCAAAGTTTGGTTTGACATTTTTAAAGTTTGTGCACTCATTAGTAAAGAACCGGAACTGTTTAGAACTAAAACCTTTGGCAACATAATGGTGCAATAGTACACATCAGAATATGGGGTTGTACTTGAAATGAAAAAAAACAATTCATTGAAATGGATCATTTTATTACACTCCACATACATCCATACCAGATAGTGGTTCTGGATATTGTCGATACAATGTATTTTGAACTTCTTGCACTAGTTTGTCTTTAGCATATAATTTTAATTCCAATTGAAGTCTCTTAAGGTCTATTGCAATATCAATTGGTGGAAACTCAATGTCCATTTGATCACAAATAAACTGTTTATCAATACAGGTATGCACCTACGAACGATGTTGACAACCATCACAATATCTAGATACATGTTGTACAATATGCATGACACATTTTTCAAAATAGTACTTTTTCAGGAATATACTTGTTTTGTTGCACACTTCCACTGCATGTTTCACACACTGAAATACGCCGATGAATTTGTTCCATTCTGTTTGCGTTAGATACACCATGTTGCGATGGGCATGAAATGTACTCTTTTTACGTAACAGCATCATCTTCTCTTCGAGGACTGTACGCAGCACCACTTCATGATTTGAGCCTAATGATTTGACTATGGTCACATTTAGCTCATCATGAAAATAATCGTTCATTTGGTCGATTCGTGAACATAATATTTGCCACTCTTCACAGGTCAGTTGTACACCAAATTGTTCTGCTTTGCCCAATCGAATCACTGGTTCAAATGTTCTAGCACTGATACCAATCATCACATGTTTTGTTTGAAATATATTTATTGGATAATAGCTTGCGAAGATGAACTCTTTATCGTTAGAAGTACACATCTTTCCTCCTGAAAAGCACTTGCTCAAATGATTTCGTGGGATGACAGTGTATTGGTTGATTTATAGAACTACGGCTGACGTCATTGGTAAGGAATGTGCTGACGTTTGAATTCATGGTTTCATCACAGTTGCTGACGTCATGCCGATCAACCAAATTCATACAACTATGTCTGATGTCCTGACGTTTGAATTCATGATTTCATCACAATTGCTGACGAATCTGGCTGTGTACCAAATTCAAGTTGATGACTTCGACCCAAGAATCCTTTGTAACATAAAGATACAGATCCAGTATTTAAGAAACGTAACAGTTCTTCTTGTTTTGATGCTTCCATGGGTAAATATCTTGCTGGTAAAATTATATTCTTATCATTTTCAAGCTTCACTACGATTCTTAATCCAAACTTTGTAGGGATCATTTGGCTAGCTAAGATTCTATAAGGTACATTCTGTTGTAAATCAGTAATCTTGGTAAATAATTTCATCACATCACGTGTGTTTAGAAACTGCAGACAAGTAGCCATGATGATGTTATCATGAATACTAACTCGAACGATGCTTATATATGATGCAAAACTGATGACGTTGCATTATCATGTTCTGACGTGTACTATTGCACCACAATGTTGCCAGAGGTTTTTGTTCTAAACAGTTCCGGTTCTTTACTAATGAGTGCACAAACTTTAAAAATGTCAAACCAAACTTTGAAACAAAAATTTCAAACAAAAATCTTTGAAACAAAATTTTGAAACGAAAAAAAATCCAAACAAAAAATTTCAAACGAAAAAAATTCGAACAAAATTTTGAAACGAAAAAAATTCAAACAAAATTTTGAAACAAAAAATTTCAAACAAAAATTTTAAACAAAATTTTGAAACGAAAAAATTTTTAAAAATTTCAAACGAAAAATTTTTAAACAAAAAATTTTGAAAACAAAAGTTGTCAAAAAAATTCAAACAAAATTCTGAAACAAAAAATTCACACAAAATTCTGAAACAAAAAATCAAACAAAAATTTGAAAGCAAGTATTTTCAAACAAAAAGTTTCAACCCAAAAAATTTCAAACTAAAAATTTTTACGTTTCACGGTTAACCGTCAAACTTTATCCGGTTTTTAACTATTCGATTAACAAATAAACGGTTTTGATCATATTTATCAGTGAGTGCAAAATGTTGAACGAAACCAAGATTTTTAAATGTTAAACAAAACTTAAAAACTGAATACAGCAAAGATTTGAAAATCATCAACCAATCAGATTGCACGAAAGATAGTGATCAACCAATCAGATTGCAGGAAAGATAGTGATCATCCAATCAAATTGCATTAACAATAACTTTGCTAGTGTCAGATCACATCACCTTATGATTAAATTTCAAACTGTTGTAGCATGTATTGCCTTTCGTCTATGAGTCATAAGATTCAATAAGGTTAGCTATCAGATTTCTAAAGCTCAAGGTCAAATCAATCACCACCAATGATCTTAGACTATGAGCTGTGACTAAAGTTCAATGTATTGTTTCAAATTTCGCACCTTATGTTAAAATTCTGTTTATCACCATTCCCAAATTTAAAGAATACTTCTCTTGATAGTCTAGAGTTAATCATATCTAAGTCTTAGAGTTAATCATATCATTATATGTTCAATAAGGTCAATAATGTCCGTCAATTGTTTACCTGAGTAGAACCAACTGTTTTCTAGAAACGTGTACTCAAACTTAAGAAGTACCACAACAAAGGAAATGAATCCCTGTACACTACCTCATCAAGGTCAATCACGTGGTACATCGTATTGCTTACGTTTATATTTGGCGGGAATAATCAAAACCAATGACGCATTCTCAAATTATCCTACAAAGTTTAAATGTACCAATGTCCTGGACTCCTAATCCATCATAGGTCAATAACCGATCACGTGATCATACTCATATTTGACAATCATTTACCCAATGAATGAGATACTATCCAATTTTAAGAACAATTACCAATTATTGATACGACAATAAGAAATGTACCCCTTCCAAAATTTAAGATTGGTACACAAATACACCTGTGTCTTATAAAAAAAAGTAATAAATCCTGTACTTATTCAATAATAAAGCCGGTCAATAACATTTAAATTTTGAATATTTGGCCATAAGAGGAACATCAACATCTACAATGGGTCCTAGAAAACGTTTACCGAATTTTGTTATTTGATAATTCCCAAATTTAAAACGGAACATAAACATATAAAGGTAATAAACCTCTTTACATACCCATATAACGTGCTAAATAGGGGTCAATAACCTCCGAAATTTGATTTTTGGTAGTTCTTTACCTATGAAAAGGGAACGATGTGGACCATCCAAATTTATAGTGGTACATATTGAAGACCTGTACTATGATACCAAATGCTTATATTAAACAATTTCTAAAACTGAGTGGATGAGCCAAGATACCCCTCCCAAATTTTTCAAGGGGTGCATTAATATACCCATGTCTTATGAAAGGTAATGAACCTATATACATGACCATATAACCATATAAGGTAATAAAACCTCATCAAAGGGGAGAAATTGGGCCAAAAACCAAACACATGGTACAACATATTGCTTATGTTTATATTTTAGCAATTTTGTACCCCTAAAAGAGAACGATCTGGACCACCCAAATTTTTCATGATACATGTTGAGGCATGTACTATGATACCGAATCCCCTCCAGGGGTGCATCAATGTACCTATGTCTTATGATAGGGAATGAACACCTATACATGATCATATAACCATATAAGGTAATAGGACCTCATCCAAAGGAATAAATTAGGCCAAAAACCAAACACGTGGTACAACGTAATGCTTACGTTTATATTTTGTCAATTTTGTACCCCTAAAAGGGAACGAGGCGGACCACCTAAATTTAACCTAATACATATTAGGGTCCTATACTGTAATACCAAATGTTTAATTGAGCAATTTCCAAATTAAAGGGGTGGGCCATTGTACCCCTCCCGGGGGTGAACAAATGTACCTATGTTATATGATAGGGAATGGACCCCTATACATGACCATATAACTATATGATGTAATAGGACCTCATCAAGGAGATAAATTAGGTCAAAAATCAAACACGTGGTATAACGTATTGCTTACGTTTATATTTTGGCAATTTTGTACCCCTAAAAGGGAACGAGGTGGACCACCCAAATTTATCATGATACATATTAGGATCCAGTACTATGACACCACATGTTGAAATTAAGCAATTTCCAAAATTAAAGGGTTGGACCAAGGTACCCCTCCCAAAATTTTAAAGGGATGCATCAATATACCCATGTCTTATGAAAGGTAATAGACTCCTGTATACGCTCATGTAAACATATAAGGTAATAACACCTCATCAAAGGGAATAAAATCGACCAAAAACCAAAACACGTGGTATAACGTATTGCTTACGTTTATATTTTTGGCAATTTTGTACCCCTAGAAGGGAACGAGGTGGACCGCCCAAATTTATCATAATACATATTAGGGTCTTGTACTATAATACCAAATGTTTAAATTGGGCAATTTCCAAAATTTAAGGGGTGGGCCAAGGTACCCCTCCCGGGGTGCACAAATGTATCTATGTCTTATGATAGGTAATAGACCCCTATACATGATCATATAACTATATAAGGTAATAGGACCTCATCCAAGCACATAAATTAGGCCAAAAACCAAACACGTGGTATAACGTATTGCTTACGTTTATATTTTTGGCAATTTTGTACCCCTAAAAGGGAATGAGGTGGACCACCCAAATTTAACCTAATACATATTAGGGTCCTATACTATAATACCCAATGTTTAAATTGGGCAATTTCCAAAATTTAAGGGGTGGGCCAAGGTACCCCTCCCAAATTTTTCAAGGGGTGCATTAATATACCCATGTCTTATGAAAGGTAATGGACCCCTGTATACGCACATATAACTATATAAGGTAATAACACCTCATCAAAGGGGATAAATTAGGTCAAAAACCCCCGAAATTTGAATTTTTGGCAATTTTTTTTACACATGAAAGGGAACGACATAGACCCCCAATACTGATAGAGGTACATACTATGGTCCTAGGCTACCACACTCAATTTTAGATTTGGCAATTTCCAAAATTTAAGGGGTGGGCCAAGGTACCCCTCCCAAATTTTTCAAGGGGTGCATTAATATACCCATGTCTTATGAAAGGTAATGAACCCCTGTATACGCCCATATAACTATATAAGGTAATAGGACCTCATCCAAGGAGATAAATTAGGTCAAAAAACCCCGAAATTTGAATTTTTGGCAATTTTTTACCCATAAAAGGGAACGACATAGACACCCAATACTGATAGAGGTACATACTGTGGTCCTAGGCTACCACACCCAATTTTTAGATTTGGCAATTTCCAAAATTTAAGGGGGTGGTCCTATGTACCCCTGCCAAAATTTAGGGGGTGGGCCATGGTACCCCTGCCAAAATTTAGAGGGGGTGGTCCTATGTACCCCTAGGTCATTGACCCCGGGCCTTGGGGCCCCTCATTAAAAATAATCAAAAGTTCGGCAGAGTGTCCCCAATACTACTCTATTAGGGTGACAAGATTCAGTGGTATTTAACTTCCTTTTCAGTTGATGGCTCGTGTTTTTTATCGGTTTCATTTAATAATGTTGAGCATCCACCGTATTGTCAATTTATTTCCTGCATTTCCTTGATATATATGTCTAATAACTAATTTCGAAAGTTCGACGTGCTTACTAATTACGAAACATCTGATGAACAATGCAGGTACTTTGAGAGTTATCTTCACATCTGTACACGATTTCGTAGCTCCAATATCAAGTTTATTTCTCATAAAATGCTTAATTCCTAACCTTTGGTATGTTTTATAACTATTAAGAATAAGGGTTGTGCCCATGTGGTACCTTAAAATTAGCAACCACTCGAACATAAATGTCCAAAAGTCTATAATATAATGTCACGCTCCTCTTACATCACCAACACAGTCAAATAAAAAAAACATATAATAATTAGTGATATATTTGTGATAGTGCAAAGAATAAGCGGACTTCAGAGATAACACATTGTACATGTCAATCTTCATATTAACATCAAAAATGACATTGGGGATCGAATACAACATGATGACAACAGCTGTTGGATGCAATATGTTTAAGAACCTGACACATCCCCCAAGCTTCGTCTATGAACATTGTGGGCCACAGTTTTTTATTCTGTCAAGGCTGTAATATGTCTTTGTCTCATGGATTTGATGTATATGTTGTATGAGACACACTTTGAATAGTTGTAGATTATTCAGTACTTTTGAATTATATAATTGTTTTCTTTTCAAAAAGGAGCACCACGCGTATGAGAAATCATTGCAAATTTTTCTGAATATGTTAAATATGTTTCTTGCGTATTGATATCTTGCGTGTTGACACCTAAGCCATACTGATTTTAGTTTTATGAACTATAAAGAATGGTCATATTATTCAAAATCTTTGGTGTATACGTATGTGAGCCAAGCAAGAGCCTAACAATGGTTAGTCGGGCCATATTTGCTTTAATTTCGAAGTCAGTATAAAATGTATATACAATCGATGTTTTCAACAAAATACCGGAATTCTGATAGGAACCCCTTTCTTCACAAAGACGCAATTCTCAGCTAAAATTGTGTATAGAATATGAGAGTGCACACAAATGGCAATTGTATGTTGGTAGTTAGTTTCTTGTTCCCGAAAACCATTCATCGGATGACAACATGTTCGTAACTGAAAGAATAACTTATTCACCACCGTCTTGCCTTCATATTGCTGTACACATCTATACCGTGAATTATCTGTAATATGACATACTTCACCCCATATATTTGAGCATTTTCATGATGGGAGGGCCACCTCAAGCGTAATGCAACGACGATATATGTGTAAGATGCTGATTGCTTAACTAGTACACAGAATTGAAATATATGCAGAGAAGAAATGGAGCACAATACAGTGTTACAATCTACTACGCGAAGTTTGGTTGTCTTGAGATACTACATTTTCAACCATATATATAAGCTAATGCCTTGTCATTTGGTGATCGTTCTAATTTCAATTTACAACATTTCAATGACAGTAATCATTGCAGCTAACGAACAACTTTCAAGTTCTGAATATTTCGAAATATATTTTACGTTTAAAATTTGTAGATATAGATTTAATCAATGACCTAAAGTTTGATCATGATTGTACTAGTATATCAATGATATTTGGTTTGTGAGGTTAGATCTACCAAGTGTTTGGAGAATCTGTCTATGAATCCGATTTCATTAAATAATTAACTGAATTGTCTAGTACTAAAGGTATTATATAATGAGTTTAGGAACAAAATAATGTTGGTGGCAACTTCAAAAAATTTTTCGGGTATGTAGAATATAGAGATACTTCCACTACAATAGTTCACATTGCAATATATTACATTCTAAGTTTTCATTAGTTATGTCCTAAATTTCACAATTTAGTCGTACTAGGAATTTTGCTCCGCCAAATGCAATTAAGAAGAACACTTGTAAGAGCTAATAATCCTTCCATTCTGAAATTATAATATATTACACGGTTCAGTAATAAGAGGGAAGATTTATTTTCAACATATTTTCTACTCATACGAATGAAATGATATGTATTTAATGTCGTGAAAGAGTTATTAACCAATAACCAATTCTGAAAATGAAATTACGTAGCCTATTGCATAAGAATTTCGGAATTAGAAACAACTGAAAGTTTATGGGTCACTAAGAATTAAATAAAATTTAGATGCTGAAGCAGTACAAATTTTCAAGTTTGCTGAATAGGATATATATATATTGTTACACAGTTATGCCTCGAAGTCCTAAGCCGGACTCAAATTATGGGGCGAGACGTTCGCGCTTTTCAAATTGTGTGTGCAGCAAGGAAAAAAGAGAAAGGGAGAACGGAGTCAGGTGAGGCTCTGATTGTATTAGCAACCTGATGCCTCATTGACACCAACCCACACGCATGTAATAGTGGTATGACCCTGGCTTTGATTTACTCAGATCACAGCGCCGGGTCCCGGATGCCAATTTAGTTAATACCACGCAAGCGTTAAGTACATGAAAAACATTATGTATTTGGAGCTATGCGTGAAATAAAAATGTAAAAGTAAATGTAAAATAGATATTTCAACCCCGGCGTGATGGGGAAAAAATCATAGAAAAACTAGACGTCTTAGCCACTATTGAGCATGCGCGTGAAGAAGTTTCTCCAAGCTCGTCGAGGCTCGTGACGTAGCTTTCGAGCGACGTCAGACTGGCAGAAATGCGTGGGACGAAGCGCCTATATAAGCGAGGCCTGTTCGCCGGCTCGGGTGATTCTCCAGCCTGCCGTCCACGAGAGTGTGTCTCCCCTTGTTACGGCCGCTCGTCGTCAAATCAGGTATGTGATTATTTTTTCTAAGTTCCCCCCCTCAACTCGGGATGAGCACCTTGAGAATGTTTAGTTACAAATATGAAGTTATTTTCAACTCGAGACCAAATTCCCTCTTCGAGAATTAACACTTTTCCTTTTGGGCCAATGCAAGTTGCGATGTACGAAGTTTCAATTTCACTATTTTCAATAAATCGCGGCTTAGCATAAAAACCTTCTAGCACCCATTGGGTATTGAAGGGGTTGTGCCCATAAATGTGTTGTAGTAATAACTTCAAGTTGTAATTCCAAATAACCGATTTGTAAGATTCATCTGTATCCTCATTTTTATTTTTTTTATTCTTATAAATAAAATGTACAATGGAATGGTCTCTTTAATTTAGTCAAGCTATCCCTCCCTATCTAGATTCAGCTCACAGTCTTCATATGTTACTTGGGTTTCGATTTCCAGTACAAGCTCTACTACTGAAATACGAGTCTCCCCCCATTATTGAGACTTTTAGTGCACTTTTTCATCATCTTCGAACCAGTAGGCCGAAGACGTTTCGATACTGAGGCTTAAAGGGTGTTAGACTCAGAACCAACTTTGACATACTGGGTGGAGAGTAGAGGAGTGATCTCAAATACGATTTCACAATGAAAGTGTACACAAATATAAATGCCAATCTCAGAAAACAACAACACATAACAGTTTTATGGTGTTCGGTGTTCGCCGGGTAACGAACTGTGTGTTCTTGAATCTCTAAACAAATCTCTGGTGCTCGTTCACTTTATAGGGGAACCAAACATCTCAGTTGCAGTTCAGGGCAAATCGCGAGTGATTTTTTTTATCGAAGAGTTTTCAATACATAAAAGTGTAAAGTGTACGCGAAGTCTTTCTTTTGACTTGTCAAGTGGTGTATCTGTAATATGTAAAGTCAGTACAGTTCAGTGGCGTACTTGAACTAGCCGGTGTTCAGCTTATGACTCTGATATACAAGTATAATTTTTCTGCTCTAAGTAGTGCGTTTTACAAGGAGTGAAGTAGCGACGAAAATTTTCTATTCTCAACTTCTCTCGCTTTAAGTTGTTATAAGTCAGCGGAAGAGTTGCTAGGTTCCGCAGAGCAAGACTCAGTTTACCTCCCGACGTTTTCTTGTGTAGTGATGGAAATGTAAAATCGGGACGCGAGTGTTCAGACAGAATTCAGCTTTTGTCTCATGTACTTGCAAAACCCTAAATCTGCTTATGCTTCTGCTAGCTTTGGTAGGATCACAGTCAGTTTTATCTCTGGGCAACAGAACCTCCCGTTTTACGGGATGAAAGTTCGACTCGTTTGTCCGGCGATAAGTGGCTAATATCCTTACCACTTATTTGGGGAGGATCACAGGCAGTTTATCCCTAGACAGCAGAACCGCCCGTTTCACGGGAAGAAAGATCGACGGTCTGTCTGGCGATAAGTGTCTAAAATCCTTTTCCCATGCAAAGCTTGGGGGTCATGGGTATCTTATTCTCTTGGTTCAACACGGCCCCTTGCACTAGGGGTGCACGCCCGACGGTTGCCTAGGAATAACTGCCTAAAACTCTCTTTTATGCAAATGCAACAACAAAAATCAAAATGCAGGTACATGATCCAATGGTTGGATGTTAGTAATCCCCCTTGTGTGCATTTAAAAAAATGATGAAGTTTAAAAAAATGAAGTTTAAAAAAAAGAAAAATTAATCAAAGAATAGAAGTAAAAAGTAAAATCATCATAAGTGAACAAATAAACATTTTCTGTTAAAAACAGCTGTCTAGTCACTTTCCGTTTCCCGTTCTAAAAAGTAAAGCAAAATTTATAAAGAAAGGGAAGTTGAGTAGTCAAGTTCAAAGGAAGTTATATAAAGATATTGAAATAATAATAAGTATTTTAATACGTAAAAAATTTGACGTAGCATTTCCGAAGGAAGTAGCTATCAGTGATTAAATTCCTATCATATCAGAGGAAATAGGTTGATTACCCACTGCCCTGGTTTAAGAGGCCACTGACTTGAAAAACAGATTTATTCATCAAGAATGAGTTTCGCGCAGAAAATAAAGAAAAGCTATTAGATTTAGGGCAATCCCATTGTCCTAAGACAACCACGGGCAAACACCGTTATATTTTGGATCGGTGGAATAATTATTATTGTATTGAATGCAATAAAATAAAAGTTCATGGGCATTCTCCTCCTCAATTTGGCCGTTGGAAAAAGAATCCATTACCGAGATACTTGGATACGTGGAGTCAGCCCAGATATCTTGAACCAACGACCGCTAGCCCGCAAACTCCCGACGCTCCGGCGAGTGGTTACGATCTAACGCCACTTGCCGCGTCTAGCCCTATCCCGACTTAAAAGATACAGAAATACAAGGTGCTGGTTTAAGTGAAAAACCGACGCCAGCTCCGAGGACGATATATGTAATTTCAGATACTGACGAGACCCCACCGGGGGTAGATCCAAAAACTCTAGTGAATGAAGTAAATTTAAAAGATGTACTCGAAATTGCAGAGCTAATAACTGCAGGTCAGGAATGCCCTCAAGCAACAATTGAGATAGAAACAACAGCAGGTGTAATACCTGATGTCCCCTCGAACCAAAGTCCCTTAGATAATAATAAGTTAGCTGATAAGGAAAATAGATTAAGTAACTTAGTGTTAAGTTCAGGGAATAAAGATATTGGTCTCTCAAAGGAACCAGATAGCCCAGTAGCGCTATATTTTCCTATTAAATACGAATTGTCAGATCCTACAACGCCGTTAGAAATGCAAAGACCGACCTTCCAATCTTTTTATGCTGGTAGTAGTGATGAAACAGTTTATGCTGAGATCGGTCCTAGAACTATGTATGCTAACTTAAATACTGAATCATGAATCTCAACGTGTAAAGAACCAATTTATGAAAATATTGGTCTCGAACCCCAGACTTCAACGAATAAAGAGCCAATTTATGCAAATGTAGGAACCGAACCAAGGGAAACGAAAATTGAGAGTCCTGACGAGAATAATGAAAGTGAATCGCGCTCTCTGACACAACCTAACGATGAAGCGTTAATAGACCAGATTAAGCATTCATTACAAACGGAACTGTCCCCGGCAGTAGAAAACTTAATTCGACCTTTAACTAAACAACTACGAAACAAGAAAGTACAGGTCACAGTTGTTCGTCGCCAAGGTGACGACGAAGAGAAATTAGGTATTCTGTTTCAAGCTGACCCCTCAGCCCCCTTTGAAGATTTATTACCTGAGGAAAATGTAGTTGGAAATTTTGATATGGAAATACAGACCGACGATTTTAACAAGAAAGATGTTAGCGTTCAGACTGAATATAAGTTTCCTAAAATGATCCGGATTGACACAGATCGTGAACTTAAGGTTATTCGGACAACCGCTACTCAAACCAACCCTGTCATGTTTGAAAATAGCCTTACCCTCCAAGAGAAACTGCAATATTTGGACAGTATAGATAACATACTCAGTGTAGTTAGTAAAGTTAGGTGGTTAAACGGAGATATTAGTAGTGCCGATTCAGATGGGGTGAATCGTTGAAAGACGATAGGTTGGGATACGACCTACAGAAATTACAAAACGAAGAAATAGCCCGATTTCAAGAAGACAACCCGGAGTCTCCTCCTGCGTCATCCCTGGAGGATGAGTCAAAACCTTCATGGAAATTAGAAGAACTCCGATATGACCATTGGGATCCTCCCACGGTTTCTACTCCCCGAGCAGCGAACCAAGACCCTCCCACAGAGAATGCTGATCAGAGAAATGGCCTCGTCGCCCCTGCTCCAGTTGAGAGGAGGTTAGACGATGCTTTTCCCTCAGTTTGCTCCGACCACCAGAAGCCAATTGAAGAAGACAATGATTCCTGGTCAGAGAGTAGAATAAACGAAAACATTGGTAAAATATTTGATTACGCGGAATTTGGTGCGTCAGTAATTTGTTTAGATGAAGTGGAAAATAGAGACGATCCCTCAACCTCTCCAACCCAAAGTGAATCTATCAAACAAACTGATAGTGTTAAGAATATTGGTTTACAACCTTCAGCTAGTGCTAGTTCTAAATTTAGTTCCTATAACGAAACTGGTGAATCACCTGCGACCAAGGAAATGAAAAACTACCAACAAGAGGAAAAGTTAGATCCCTTAAAGATAGTGTTTCTTTCGCCACCTAGCAGCATAGTTACACCCACGACCCCTGTGGAGAAATTAGAGTTTAGCGAAGGGGAAAAGTCAGAAAAATCAGTACTCAGCGAACATGATAGATCTTATACATCAGAATTTAGTCCAGAACAAACCTCTGAGTTAGAAAATAGAAGCGTAACTGATACCGACTATAGGTCCGTTTCTGAAAATTTCAACACCTCAGCTTCTTTAGAAAGGTCCTTAGATCTGAAAGATGAGCCAGTTTCACATTCATCAAGTAAAGATAAGACCTCTGACAAGCAAAAATCAAATTTTTCGCCCTTTTTAAAAGTAGACCCTGAGGATAAGCCTTGTATAAATTTAAAATCTGAGCAAGAAATTAAACCTAGTCCGGTTACCGAGCCATCTATACCATATAGTTTTGTGAAACCTAAATTTACAGATACAGTTAGGACAGACCAAGTTAGCAACCCTCCTCCCGAGGGTGACACTCAAAATTCTACTATTGGTGCTAAACCACAAGCATTCAAGATCTATCCAAATGTTGAAATTCCCTCCTTCTCTGGTAATAAACATGAATGTGTGGAACTTTTCCTGCAAGAATATGAATTAGTGGCTAGCATATACGAATGGTCAACCCTAGAGATAGTAAATTACCTTCCGTATTGTCTGAAAGGGGAAGCTTTCTCCTTCTATTTAGTAGACCTTACAAACATTTCACCTTTAAACTATAACGAGATGAAGGAAAAACTTAAAAAGGCTTTTCCTAGTATTGAGTATACTGCAAGATTAGAATACGACGTTGATACAAGAAAACAACAACCCAATGAAAGTACTTTAGCGTTCATTTATAAGTTAATAAAGGATTTGAAATTCTTACGAGGTTGGGTTAATGAAAGTGAATTGATGAGTAAGCTTAGAATGAGTTTGTCGCCAGACATCCTAAATAAGCTGATTCTTGAATTGGATGATTGCGATAATCTCGAACAGTGCCTACAATATCTTAGAAAATTTCACACAGCACAAAGATTAGTTAGTCAGAGAATTAGCCATGACGTAACATGGGAAAATGACCGCTTGGACTGGTCAAGCATTAAAGAACAACACCAACCTGGATTTGTACAGATTAGTTCTTGTTACTCAGACGAAGTAGTAGCAGAACCGGGTTACAAAATGTATAGGAACAATCACCAAAATACCTATGGCCTTGGCCATGGGCAGGCGCAGCTTTGTACAGTCAAGACAAAAATAGGAGACAGCTGGGCGCAAGATCTTATAGACACAGGCTCGGAAATTTCGCTGGCTTCGAAAACCCTCTTACCCCCAAGATTTCCACTAACTGAAAGACTGAAGGGTTATGTAAAGCTTCGTGGCGTAGGTGCCCAGCCCACAGATTACATTCCTGTGGTGAGAATAGCTTGTTGTTTCAAGGACCACTTGAAAACAACCAAACGAAGATTTCTAGACGTAGCTATAGTTGACCCACAGTTTTGCGCCTATGATGTCATTTTAGGGATAGATTTCCTGCACAAGTATGTCACAACAATTCATTCCAAATACTTGGAGCTAGCAGATAAAGACGGGAATCACGTTGAAGACCTATGGTTCACAGTCCCAAAAGGTACATATGGGCATCGTCAAGGTGTGATTCATACCTTAGACTTAAAACATGTTGAACGATTCCCACCGTCAGTAGGAAAAAGATCATGTAACGACTCCCAATCAATACAGAACGATAATGCTAGACAAACGGCTTTCTCTATCCCCCCTCATAGAAACAAACCAACTTATAGGAAACGGAACCTCCCACTTAGGAGTAAAGATCCGTCTCTAAAATTGGTCACCGGAAATCCCATAAATCCCGTTGTTAGTGTACCTGATAAGAGACAAAAACTCCATACTGAAGAAATTACCTCTCGAGTATTCGTGTGTTCCAGGGAAACTACAAAATTTCCCTCGGAGTCTACGAATAAAACGAATAGAAAAGTCAATAGACGTAAAAAGGCAAGACGTAAACGAACTAAGAAAAGCAAGGTATCTTCCAGTGCTCCTGAGCTGGAACGTACAAATTCGCTTGACCTAGAAAAAGAGGAAAAGAATCTTTGCAGCCTCGACCCTCAAAAAGGCCCTACTGGAACTTTGGTAGCTAGTTATACAGAAAGTTCGGGTACAGAGATTATTCCCAGAAAGAAAAAGAAAGCGTTTTATGCGACAAAATATAGCAAAAAGAACCAACACTCTGTAAAGCGACCCCTGGCCTCACAGGCGCCTTATGAGCCTGTAGAGGACCAATCAGATAGAGGACAGTTAGAAACATTAGAAAAACCTTTGACAACGCAAGGAAGTGTGTGAATGATCCAGCAGCTCTCTCTGACCTAGAGAGTTCTGCTCAGGATCATAGTAAGAAAAAGGTCGTGCCAAACCCCTTGGGGTTAAGCGACGAACTTTTTGATATCTATCCGGACACTACATACAAAGTACAACTTCCAGCAAATGTCCGCGTGCCGTCGAAGGCTTCGTATGACATAGAAATTACTGCACCAACCGGGAACGTGCATATTTGGGAATTCTTACTTTCCAAAGGAATTCGATATTGGCACTCCTGTTTGATCCCCAGAGGTCCAGTTTTTACTGACAATGGAAATATTACTCTGACTATTTTTAATAGTTCAGATCGAACTAGATGTTTGTCTAAAAACCTTTATTTAGGGAAACTTGTTCCCCAGGTCGAGTCCTTAAGTGACGAGACGGACAGTGACGTACAGGCCGTTCATCAGATCATACACCTTACTAACAAAGATGAAACAGACGACGTGGAAGTCCCTGGACAACCCCAGAAAGTCCCCCAAACAAAGGAAGAATTAGCTCAAGTACTAAATATTGGTCCAAACTTAAACCCAGAAGAAAGAAACCAATTACTGGACTTATTGATGGAATATAGGGATGTTGTAGCCTGGGACAAGTCTCGTTTGACTGCGGATACCGATAAATTTATGTGCCCCTTAGAGGTCATTACAGATATACCTGTTTCTCACCCCCCATATAGAGAAACACCAAAACCGAGAGAGATAGTCGCAGAAGAGATCCAGAGAATGTTAGACAGCAATATTATCCGGGAAAGTAAGAGCCCATATTCGGCACCAATTGTGATAGTACCTAAAAAAGATGGCTCCCCGCGCATATGTACGGACTTTAGAGGGTTAAACAAGATATTAAGGCCCAATTATACGCCAGTGCGGCGCATAAATGAGATACTAGCGTTCTTAAACGGGACCAAATTCATAAATACTTTGGACATGCAAAATGGATACTATCAAATGCTTATCCGTACGTGCGATATAAAGAAGACTGCATTCATCTGCAGCCGGGGAAAATTCGAATTTTTGAGACTACCATTCCGTCTAAGCACGGCCTCGGCCCTTTTTCAAAATATGATGAATGTTACATTTGGTGACATTATGTGGAAGTATGTAATCTGTTATTTAGACGATTTGGTTTGCCCTAGTCCTTCCTTCCCAGCTTTAATAGAAAGAACGAGAATTATTTTATCTCGACTCCGGGAGGCCAACTTAAAACTCAACCCTAAGAAATGTAACTTTGGTTACGAAGAAGCCTCGGTGCTTGGTCACACCGTCGGTAGACGAGGAATTTGTGTAGTTCCCGCAAAAACGGAAGCTATATCAAAGGTACCATACCCCACTACAGTCAAAGAAATACGTAGTTTTATTGGACTTTGTTCATTTTACAGAGCTTTTGTCCAAGGGTTTTCTTCTATTGCAAAACCACTCATTTCATTGACTAAAAAGAATGCCAAATTCGAATTTGGAGAAACCGAGAAACAAGCATGGGATACCTTGAAATCTTGTCTTATATCTGCTCCCGTCCTTGCCCACTTTGACCCAAATCAGGATGCCATAGTCTATTCGGATGCCTGTCGAGACGGAATAGGTGGATACGTTGCACAGATTAAAGAAGATAACAAAGATCACCCAATAGCCTATTTTTCGAAATCTTTGTCTCCAGCGGAGCTCAACTACTCCACGGTTGAGCTTGAAGCGCTAGGAGTTACTAAGACGATTTTGCATTTCCACTTTCTATTGGCAGACCGTCCCTTTATTGTGCGGACCGATGCTCACGGCATATGTTACCTCAGAAATAATAAGATGCTAAATTCTCGTTTCATGCGCTGGGCCATCCGTTTGCAACCCTATCAATTTACGATTGAACACGTCAAAGGCCGCAATAATGTGACCGCCGATTTTTTGTCAAGGTGTCCGTTAAAGGATGAGTTACCCTCAAAATTTGGTCAAGAAGAAGATTCTGCAGACGTGTGCAACCTAGTGTTATGTCCCAAAATAGATATAAGAAAAATGCAAAAAGAGGACGATAGAATTAGGGAACTAATACAAAAGAAGAAAGATAACCCCACTGATCGTGCCCTAAAACCCTATGTTGTAGTTGACGATGTTTTGTATCGAGTCATGAACAAAGATAAGAAACTAGTGATACCGGAAAAGGCTATCCCCGACATTTTACAAGAGGACCATTCGTCTCCGCTGTGTGGAGGCCATACGGGATTTTCCCGCACTTACTCTAAAGTGAACGAACGTTACTACTTTCCTAATATAGAGAAAATAGTTAAGGAATACGTGCGCTCGTGTGACGAATGTCAGAGGGTGAACATCCCTAGAGAAAAGAAACAAGGGTTTCTTCACCCTTTACCTGTAAAAGAGGAATTATTTTCCCGTTGGAGTTTAGACACTTTTGGCCCGCTACATAGTAGCTCAGGCTACAGTTATATCCTGGTTATGATAGAATATCTTAGCCATTTCGCAATATTATTTCCGCTACGAAATATGAAAGCTCCGACAGTGGCTAGAGCCATGTTGGACGAGTTAATCACGCGTTTTGGCCCCGCTAAAGAGATATTGACGGATAGAGGAACGAATTTTTTCTCAGCGATAATGGCCGAACTAAATGACTTATTCGACATTAAACATGTTCGAACTGCAGCATTCAAACCGTCAACAAACGGACTGTGTGAGCAATTTAACTCTGTCATTGCCAATTTTCTAACAGCCTACTAAGTGGGCGGAATATGTCCGCTTGTGTGCATATGCTTATAATATATCAACCTCCCCTATTAGGAAATACTCCCCATATGAGATTGTCTTTGGTCAAAAGGCAAGATTTCCCACTCAGTTGGACACCCAGTATCAATTTACTAAAATACAGGAACATCAAAAACAACTAAAGATAATCCGTAAGTTAGCCCAGCAGGCTATGACACATGCACAGCAGCAGACTAAATTACGAGTTGATCGCACTAGACAACCGATTAAGCTAAAAGTTGGGGACTTAGTATTGTGTAGAGATTATCTACCTAAGAAGGATATTTCTCCTAAGTTGACACCCAAGTTTATGGGACCGTATTACCTAAGGAGTATTTCTCCCACAAATGCCTGTAAAATTGAATTAGTAGCAAACCCTAACCACACTCAGATTGTAACTATTGAAAGGTTAAAGAAGTATTTCCCCAGAAATAACTCACGCGAGCCGGAAGTTTCTAGCGATAGTGAGGACGAGGAATGTTAAGCGTATCATATAGGTTGCCCATGAGACCTAGTCGCCTCAACTTAGACGAATTTCAAAAAAAGAGAGAAAAAATCTTGAAGTATATATTATTTATTGAGTGTGTCGAATATCTCATATATCACATAGACCTCTAAAAAGTGGAGTACACGTAGTCAAACATGACCTCTGGCATTCCGGGACACGTGCATACAGTGCTATAGATAGAGCCTAAAGGTATACATTGGGAAATTGTGAAAAACAAAAACTATTTGTATACTCTTCAACAGTCAGAAACCAAACGTTACTTCCTGTGATCCATTCCCCTCTCCCTTCGATGCTGTAAAAGGCATTTGATACCCATGGCCTACTATGGATAATAGGCACTCATCTTAGTCGGCGGCGCTAAAATTGATCTGAGGAGCAAATAAGACATTTTTAGAATCTTGGCCCTCCCATAACTACCATACCAAGGAAACGTTAGACGCGTCACAGAAAAAGTTATGTCGAGTTGATACCAAAATAAATGTTTTGCCAACATATTGGGATGAATACTTTTTTTTTGTTCTTTGTGTGAATGTGGCCGGCCACGAATGAGTTACCCTTCTTCTTCTCCTATAAGACTCCCAATATGCTGACAAATATAGAAAACATATAAGGAAAACAGGTGTTGACATAGCTGAAAAGAAAAATTATTATTAGTATTCAGAACATTTATACATACATGCGTAGCTCCCTGTATAAAGTATACTCAAATCCGACTTTAAGTATACGTCGTTGCAGCTGCAAACTCCTCATTCACATTATAAGAAACCATCCGTTGCGGCCGCCTGATTATGTTACTTCTTTCTCTCAAGAAACTCGCCGCTCTCCCTCTTCGTGTCTAGGAATGCATTAACCTGGAAAATAAAGCAAATTCAATATTGCTTGTTTTTGGTTTCTCCGCTATAAAACTAACTCCTACCTATGATAAACGCGTTAATGTTTACGTGTCGCTTTCATTTGACCTGGGTTATCTACCCGTGTAACACAAAAAAGAAAGGGGACTTGATCCTCCCCCCACCAGATATTAACATAGGCTACTCCACACAATGTCTTCCCCGTTTGTTTTTTCTTTCAGCTCAATTAGCGATTGTGATTATTATTTTTTATTTTATTTTTTTCCGCGTAGTTCGGGCGGGAAGCATATAGGTTACATTTAAAAAAATAAACTAAAAATAAAAACCAAAAATAAGGAGAGATACGCCTTAGACTTTGACATGTTGCTTTCTGTTGCTGCTGTGGACCCCATATACATATATATATATATATATATATATATATATATATATATATATATATATATATATATATATATGCGTGAAGTTTTCCTGCAACCCTTCTGGGTGAACACAAGTGACCTTATGTTGCTGTAAAAATGGCCAATCTCTTAGCAAGGACCAATCTATTGGCAAACTACGGCAATGTACTAGCATACTGCGCATATTGTACATAATGCATTTCCAATTATATATGTATCGGCCATTCATTGGTTTTTAAAGAATGTAAATAGCTACCTGTGTACTATACTTCACTACATTTAGTCAGTAAGATTACACTACCTTTAGTTATGTTCAGTTCATGTTGGATTATGATCAAATATTATCAGTTAAGATCATTAAAACTGATGCTCATTCTAGAACAATGTTTTCAATTATAAGGGCATTAATAATATTTATCAAATACTAGATAGTATCACATTGTATCATTATTTCATTGTGGCAAGCTAAACTTAGGTTAGTGTTAAGGCTACCATATGTATGTCATAAGAACATTTGGGGGTAGATCGATCCCCCCCATTTTTTATATGTCCTCCCATCATTAGGTAATGGGCTAGAACCCGCTGATTGTAACTAACTTGATTATATTATTATCGCCATGTTATGTAAAGTAACAATTACAAAAATGACATCATTGTGGGCTATAGTAACTTCCCAGATGTTGTCCTACCACTACACCACTATATTCGTGTTTTTCAATCATCCTTGTGTAACTGCCTTCATTCAAGTTAAAATCTTCGCTTGGCTTGATTAAAAGGCACACAACGCTATTACTATACCGCAGAATAGTATTAAACCACGCTCTCACTGGTACGTTAAAATAATAATAATAATAATAATAATAATCATAATAATAATAATAATAATAATAATAATAAAGACATTGGAAGCGAATCAGTACGTGTACATCATTTCGTAATTAGTTTCAATAATCGAATAATAGAATCTTTCATAAATTACAGGACATATAGTAAGGACACTCGAGCTCTGGCAACTTGTTTTTAATGAATCTGGTATAAAGTAACTTAATTTGAGTCAGAATAAAACTTATGATTATACCCAACAAAAGATTTAAAAACTACCAGTCACGAGACTTTCAAAATTTGTTGGCCCCTTCCATAAGCGGCCCTGTTTAATAGGTGGAAAATACCGCATCACAACAGCGCACAGCACCGTTGACACACGTTAAGTCAAAGTCAAATATTCCATGAGAGTGATATTCGAACTTTAGAATATAAATATAAGAACGTGACGGTAATTATAACTTTAAAACTTAAAAAAAAAGTTAATCAAATATGCTTAATGAAATTTTCTTTAAAATTGTTCGCGGATACTTCCTCAAAACCCGCCTCTCATTCAGCGTTAAAACTAAAAGCAAATCACCTCTTATCAGGTGACGGAAGTGAATCCAGATGCTAACAAGGACTCAGGATGTGGCGCGTAGCGTCAACATCGAAGAATACACAAACATTTACAATGAAAGAAAATATAGAAACAATTAAAAACAGGGGAACAAAATTGCAACAAAGCAAATAATATGAATGTTACAAGACAGATTATCACGATTGGTTGACACCGTAGTATCAGTTGAGCAATTGGTTCTTAACGATCCCTGGTTCGATCCCCCGATGGATCATTTCTTTTATCCTATATCTAAATTATCGCTCCGCACGAGCTCAAGTTATATTCGAACTGGTTATGAAAAGTAGGTTAGAATTAAATACTTTCAATAGACGCTTAGTTTACCACATATCATCACTATCTACACTAGGGGTCCCGAGTTCGAGACCCGGAATGTTTGTCAAAATTAATATCATTGTCAAAATGATCTCACTCTCCGGTGACTATTGGCATTTACGCAATTGTATCCAACTGTGAAAGGAAACAGATAAGTCGGAGATCGAGTCCCGACTCACGCACTTTTTGTATGAGTGACACGCACAAAACATCGTTTTTTATTTTTCCTTAGGGAAACACTTAATAAATTCACAGGTAATGCAAAACGCACTTCTTATAATCACCGTTTAACAGTAACTTTGGTCACTATCTTTCGTTGTGGCTTCCACTTAATTCAGTAATAATAAAAATCGGTATGGGATACTCCCAGGATACGAACTGCGATTTTGTTGCACACTAGGGTTCAGCACTAAACTAGGATTAACACTCAATGGCTAAACGAATTGGTAACTTGACGTGAAGTAATTGAAGACACATGCTTCAAGAAGAATACAATAACAATACAGGGAGATAGTACTTACCCCGTAACAGGAGACCTCCCCTTATTGTCTTTGGAGACGTAAGTCTTCCCTTCTCCTTCCTTTGCGTTCTTCGAGCAGAAGATGATACGTATACTCCAACAAGCTGAAAAATATGAACCACAAAGTTAAGAACTTATTTAAACTCCTTTGTTACTATACCTAATAATCAGATACATTGTAACTATTACTTAAATCCAGTAAAGTTTTAACTACCAAGTTCTTTAAATATCGACTAACAAGTAGACGGGACACTACGAACATATTCAAGTCACCGGAATCAATCTATAATACTATTTTTGTGTGTGAGAATTTTTCGTTTCAGACCTTTCCTTTCAGAAGCCTAACAGCAGAACCTGCCCAGGTGAGAGAAGTGAAAGGACCTGCGCATTGGAAATAACTGAGTATTCATTTTCCTTTTTATATTTTTGTTAAAAGTTATTAATTTTTAATCATTTGATTATCAATTTACTTGGAGATAACTGACGATTCATTTTCCTTTCTTATGCTTTGTTATAGGTGAAAGTTAATATTTTTTTAATCACTTGAATATCAATTTACTTCAAAAAAGGAATTGGACATTCTCCTTTGTTATTCTTGCTAAGCTACCTACAAAAGAATGCAATATAATGAACAAATCATAATGTGCCCAAGATAAGACTGCCTCCTCTGAGGGCCTCATTTGTCAATAATTAACCTTATAGGGCTGCACCAAAGCTCAAAACCCTACGATATTAATCCAAGAAATTAATAGTAATCGAGATATCGTATTAAAAAAAGAGAGAAAATCAGCATACAATTGTGAATAGGATATGCACGTTAACTGAGAATTTCTCAATGCTTGTTATGACCTATTGTGAGATACGTCTTATCTTGAACACTATGGATACACAAGGTGTAATAATGTGTACAACTAGAGATGAATTTCAATTATGAAATTTTACATGCCTAAAATTTATATCAGTCTGCTTGAGATATTTTAAAATTTTTAGCTCAATTAATTGACATAAATTTTGAAGATACTTTGGAACTAATTCTCCTAACTAGCATACTTGCAAAGGTATAAAGAAAGCTAATTAAATCTTGTTTCATCTAAACTCTGCTTAATAGTGCTATCATTAGTTAACTGAGTTATTTAAAAGCATTGCATCAACTTGTTAAGTTTTATCTTTGTTAAAATTCAATTTAAAAAAATGTAGATAATATTAACATTTCAAGGTATAAAGGACCGTATACAACACACTTTTTATACTCATGCATAGCCACTCAAACGACTGACCACTCCTATCCTGTAAATTAGAAATAAATACAAATATACTTATCTGACAATGCTGAGATGTCCCTGGTCTGAAGCCGGCGACTGCAACAGTATACTAGATGTGTTCTCTCAGTTGCGATGCAAAACCCCCTTTTCTTCTCTCTCTCCGAACATTCGTCAGCTGAGCTGATAATTCACAAGCCACATATCATTATGCCAAGCTGTATAATTAGCTAACTTCCGCCACGCTGAATCAATTCAAACTTCCTTTAACACTCTATTCCTCGACCTGACTACATCTGAAAATAAAATATACGGCAAATGTATGTCAATAAGGCAATGTATTGCCTATATTGTAAAGCACCTTGGATTTACTCACCATATGATTCATCACCCATTAATCATTGCTGTAAATGAAAAGTATATTTTAATAATCCACTTTCCTCCATCATTATTATTCCACTCACGAAGAAACAAACCAAGTTGGTAAATCAATCCATTTGTGAAAAACTTGTTCTACCATGATGTTATCTTTATCTTCGCATCATCACCGCTCAAACACAAGAGGCATCCTAATAGTAATGTGTGGTCAGCGCACATACACGTATTTCCAGACCCTGATCTAATTTGTTCATGGTACAAAAATTGATTCTTAACCTCATAGTGATATTAATACAATCATATACATTATTTAAACAGGTATCTATGTCTAGACTCTGACGATGTGTGGTCAGCACACTCAGGATAGCTGAATGAAAAACATTTGTCTTATTCGATTCTCACTTTCAGATAGCTCATTATTGGTAACCTTCGCAGGTTCCATCAATCACTGTACCTTTCCTAAAATTGATGTGTGTTCAGCCCCGCTAAAATATATATATAATGAACAATTACAGGAAGGATTCAGTGGACTTCCTATATAAACAAGTACTCTGCCTAAGCCAAGGTTATTATGTAACGCATTAATGATAATGTAAGCTAATAGTCTCTTTGATTGCAGATCTCTATCCATTGCCTCCCCAGTGTGATGTCTAGAGTAATCCCCCCACAGTCCTGGTAGCTGGAGGTACCCAAGGATCCAGATCACAGCCTGTCGGCCCCATCCGGGGCTGATCCAGAGGGACGATATGGAAATCGATTAATGTTATTGTTCGATCCATCACTGTTTGCTAGTGGACAACAGTTATCTATAATCTGAACTCCCATCCGGATACAGAACTTTCTCTGTGCCACAAAATTTATAAACTTCTGCAGTGACAAGGAAATCTCGTTTATCTACGGACAGACTCCCATTTACCCACCTCAGTTCATTGCTTACAGGTGAAAAACTCTTCTCGTACCAGGACAAACACAACATTTGGACAAGTGATAATACTCAAAGTAAAAGGAATAAAAACTCTTTCAAATCAGCGTTGTGACAAATCATAAGAAGATTGTAAGCAACGTTAAGAGTGTTTAAAACTTTCTCAACGTATGAAATAACTCAATTTCATTGTAATAACCTCAATCTAATGTACCAAAAGCCATGGAAAGTTATTGTCGGAATTGGTCCTATTGTTTGGTCAAGTAAAAGCACAAATTTGTTTTCAGACAATTGAAGAAGCCTATATGTGAGTATGGAAATCGACTCCCCACATTCTCATTCTACTATGTTAAAGACCGTAATTTTTGGAACCTCTGTATATTTATCTTTTGGCAAAACCCGAAGCAAAAAAGAAAAAAAGAACGAGGAAGTATTTTATTAAATTACCCATTGCACATTGAATTTAATCATATTTGCATTCAACTGTTACTCAACAACAGGATACATACATGTCACCATGTATGTATGTAGGATTATTCTCCGAATAACTAAATCACTTACACTATGTGTTTAAGATTTAAAAACAGAAAAGTTCACCACAAACGGAAACCTATGGTTGTTATCAGTCAAGGTTAGTTGAATTAAAAGAAAAAACGGAACATACTTCCGGTGTGTTTAAAAAACATATCAACCATAGCTTATGTTGTGGTTAACTTTTGTGTTTAAAATCTATCTTATAAAACAACAAGAACCACCAACAGGATGGAACATGATGTAACTTTACGTCGTAGACTCCTTTCCTATACAAAGAAATCCCTCTCGATTTCGTTTTGTATTTAAAAAAAGAAAAGGAGAGAGATAGAAAATATGAATGCTAATACCAATACTACTCTTAATAATAATAAGAATAGGAATACTAACAATACTAACCTATAGACCCCCCCCCAAACATCCCCCCTAATTATAAAGAAACGTTATACAGTCCCCTGCAAAACATGTACTCTGGTATAGTAAATGTAACTGCATCCCTGATAATTAGAATTTGTATCTGCTATTACCATAGGCCATTAGGGCATAAACTAACACACTAACCATAGGGTCCGTCCTTCAACTATTCAGTCTCCCCCTTGCTAACAGAACCTCTCATGGAAAAGAAATCTAGAGTTGTTTGTATGTAACCCCTAGGTGCGATGAAGTGCGCTCATTAGTTCGTTAATTTCTGTATATTGCCAATATACGTAAATGTCAATGTGTCTAGTGTATTGCATACCACACAGGATGAGAGAAACCAAATCGAGGTCGCGATAGCAAACAGACTGAGTAGAAGTTTATAAAAACACATATACATACTGTGATCACTTGTGTAGGACAGAACTAAACAGTAAGTTTGTAATATATTACACTTATTGCAACCAAATGTAGAGAGCAATAGCTAATAATGTTAGATTTATTCTTCGGTAATATTAGGATGAGAGTTACTATAAAATGTGTATACACGCACTTGAAACATTTATTAAGCATTGTGTTTTAATTGCTAGTTGCTAGCTATTCGTGTTATTTTACATACGCGATTTAAGCATTTAGTATGCAATCGCTTCTATATTACAATAAATATATTACAGGATATGTAATGTTGTACTCAAATACTTTCCAAGTTATATTTTTCTTATATGTCATGAATATGCAATATTCACTCAATTCTGGTTTTAAAGGAAAGTAGAGTATCGCCTATGCTGTATTAATTATAAATGATATATTGAAACAACCTAATGAATTGCGTTCACAAATTGTAAGGCACAACCCCACAATATTTTAAGAATTAAGGCAAACACAATCGAGTGTACTATTCTATATCATTGCATGTTTCCCATTTGGCTTATACCATAACCAATGAAGACTGCTCTTGTAATTTTATCGTCCATCTCAGTCAAACTTTAAAGCGCTTCACGCTAAATTGTTTTCTTTGAATGTATTTAATGTTGATTTTCTTTAATTTTTAACTGAATCATATTAGTAACCTGAGACAATCACATTTAACACGTATGACTATAATTATAGTCAGTATAGTAAATATAATGGTACTTAGCAAATCAGTAAACTCACAAATTCTTAATTTTCTTTATGATACTAAAGTCGTACTCGTAAATGGTTCAAAGGCATGTTTAATACTATGGTTAGGAATTGGTTTTTTTTTAAATATACTATTGTGAGTTCACACGAAACCTCTTGACAATTTTAAGCTAGAAGGATACCAAGATTGTAAGGTTTCATTCTACAAATTTCAAATCATAAAGATTCGTACTAAGCATGGTTATTTTATCTACTATTTTGTTAGTAGAACTATTGTAGCATATAAACGTAGTATAGTCAAAACACCTGAAATCTTACAATCCCGTTCTCTTGCAATTTATTCGTTCATGATCTCTGAAATTCTCAAGAAAGTTTGTCTTGAGCTCCTTACGTAAGGCCCGTTCTATATTAACACTTTATATCCCAGCAACTTGCCTTGGACAACCGTTTCCGTATTTGGATATAAATATCAGGAAGATAACTTTCAACATTTTTTTTATTTTTTTTTTACCGAGGTCGGCGGATAACTGTTACACAGTTATGCCTCGAAGTCGTAAGCCGGACTCAAATTATGGGGTGAGACGCCCGCGCTTTTCAAATTGTGTGTGCAGCAAGGAAAAAGAGAAAGGGAGAACGGAGTCAGGTGAGGCTCTGATTGTATTAGCAACCTGATGCCTCATTGACACCAACCCACACGCATGTAATAGTGGTATGACCCTGGCTTTGATTTACTCAGATCACAGCGCCGGGTCCCGGATGCCAATTTAGTTAATACCAAGCAAGCGTTAAGTACATGAAAAACATTATGTATTTGGAGCTATGCGTGAAATAAAAATGTAAAAGTAAATGTAAAATAGATATTTCAACCCCGGCGTGATGGGGAAAAAATCATAGAAAAACTAGACGTCTTAGCCACTATTGAGCATGCGCGTGAAGAAGTTTCTCCAAGCTCGTCGAGGCTCGTGACGTAGCTTTCGAGCGACGTCAGACTGGCAGAAATGCGTGGGACGAAGCGCCTATATAAGCGAGGCCTGTTCGCCGGCTCGGGTGATTCTCCAGCCTGCCGTCTACGAGAGTGTGTCTCCCCTTGTTACGGCCGCTCGTCGTCAAATCAGGTATGTGATTATTTTTTCTAAGTCCCCCCTCAACTCGGGATGAGCACCCTGAGAATGTTTAGTTAGAAATATGAAGTTATTTTCAACTCGAGACCAAATTCCCTCTTCGAGAATTAACACTTTTCCCTTTGGGCCAATGCAAGTTGCGATGTACGAAGTTTCAATTTCACTATTTTCAATAAATCGCGGCTTAGCATAAAAACCTTCTAGCACGCATTGGGTATTGAAGGGGTTGTGCCCATAAATGTGTTGTAGTAATAACTTCAAGTTGTAATTCCAAATAACCGATTTGTAAGATTCATCTGTATCCTCATTTTTATTTTTTTTATTCTTATAAATAAAATGTACAATGGAATGGTCTCTTTAATTTAGTCAAGCTATCCCTCCCTATCTAGATTCAGCTCACAGTCTTCATATGTTACTTGGGTTTCGATTTCCAGTACAAGCTCTACCACTGAAATACGAGTCTCCCCCCATTATTGAGACTTTTAGTGCACTTTTTCATCATCTTCGAACCAGTAGGCCGAAGACGTTTCGATACTGAGGCTTAAAGGGTGTTGGACTCAGAACCAACTTTGACATACTGGGTGGAGAGTAGAGGAGTGATCTCAAATACGATTTCACAATGAAAGTGTACACAAATATAAATGCCAATCTCAGAAAACAACAACACATAACAATATATATATATATATATATATATATATATATATATATATATATATATATTGACAACATGCTCAATTCGTGCCTTGAAATGGAGATGCAATACTTGACCTTCCACTCACCATCTAGAATGAGTGGGTACGTTACGGTTTTCTATGCGAGAGGTTATTGCATAAAGCATATTTCTTACGGGAATTAAATTAAAATGACAACTCATAAGTTCAATGAATGACTAACAGGTATATTTTTTATTTGAAAGTGTTGCTTGTGTAAATGTCGTGGATAAAATCGGATATCTAGAAACTTTGCCAGAAGAGCAATGCATACCAAGCACTGAGCATTTGAACACTGAATTTGAAGTCACACATACCTTGATTGATGTCTTCGGTTGATGATCCCTGATGGCGCTCTCCTGGGTTGATTATTAGATGTCGATATCGCCAAGTTGATATCGTAGCTGACAGGTGTCTCTAGGGTCAATAAATGGTCCACCTTAGAGATAGCGTCTCAATCCAATGTTCTGCTATAACTAACGTTAAATGTTAGTTGGCTGAAGATCGTCGCATTGAGACTGAAGACTGGAGTCTCAATGTTGTGATTGACTTTGTACTTTCAAATCACATTCAAAACTTAGCAGTGTTTAACTTCTCCTTCTCGCGACTCGGTACTACTCGATGAATCGGCTCCGTACTACTCCATCGATAGGCTCCGAACTTCTCTCTCTCAAGAAAGCTCCTGTTCTCTCGTTTTGTTTCAGAATTCACTCCAGGAATTCGGTGGCGTCGTCTGACGTCAGGCACGTGTGACCTCCTTTCTTTGGAAAAACAAAGTTCTTCCTCATTTCGAGAATCAAAAACTGCAAAACTCGGAATGCTCTCATCTTATGATTCTAGGCAATTTCTACATATCCGTGAATGTGTCTCGTGTTCACAAACATTGTACAAATGCAACTCATGATTTTACAAAATGTTATTGCCGACGCATTTTATAAATTTATTTCCTGCATTCGCAGACTACCAATTATGTATTATTGTTTGTTTTTATTCGCTGACGGCAAAATAGTATAATTTTACAAACTTGCATTGACCTGAATTGTCTGTTATTTTCCTTCACCAAACAACAATTTTAATATCTTACATAAATTCAATATTCCTAAAATAAATAAAATTAATCATTAAATTATGAATTTTGTTAATTAAAATACTGGCTCTGCACATGCTTCTTCTTGAAAAATTGGTAGCTACGCTATCAAATTAGATCTCGTTGGAGATCGTGAATCAACAATCACCCTGTAGATATATAACAAAATATATGAAAATAAATGACAACTGAAACATAATACTGACAAAATAAATAAAGAAAATATATCAACATAAATAAATATTTATAAATCAATTAAACCGTTTCCTAAACCCAAAATTTACTTAATATAGCAATGTTTAATAATTATTTAATCATTTCATTCGATTAATATACAACATACAAAATATACATTTAAAAGTGTACGCTCACCCCATCTCGTGAGTGTAATTCGAAACAGAAGAAAAGCATAATCACTCTGTGCTCTGTCCTAATTGCAACTTTGTTAGTTTTGCAATTAAGCTTTATCTGTTGCCATGTTGGTGGCTGAAAATTTTCCGTTCATTGTCCATACTTGCCAACTTGGAAACTTGTTGACAGTATAAGCAAAGTTTTATTTTCACCTTTCCACTCATATTCATTCTTCATTTTTTTAAAAACTAAACTTTTACAGTAATAATAATATTATATTCACTATTGTGACACTTTGATTAACTGAAATACGTAACACCACATCATAACTTTATTTTTTTTTTAAAAAAAACTGAACACTTTATTTTCACTGACGAAGAAGAAAATTCTTCTGTAGATCGTTTGCAACGCTGCAGGTGACTTTGAGCGGGAACCGCAAAATCAGCAGTTTTTAACCAAGGTTAATCTGAACTTCCGTTGCCACATCCATTTGGGCGTCACCTTGGTCTAATGTTAACACGTTGTCGAAAACACACTGAAAATTTAACTAAATTTTCCAAAAGTTTTGCGTTTTACAGTACTATTACATCACACGCGAAGAAATAATCCCAGTTGGTGTTTATCAGGCATTCCCTTTTATCGAGTTTTTCAGGATTTATCACGAAAACGTTCGATTCCATGGTCGTGACTTGTTCCTTTTGTGTTTTGTGGTGTTCATCTTTCCCAGTGGTGTGGTCCTTTTGTGTAACCTTAATTTCAGTATAAGTGCTAGTGCCTGAATATCTTTTGCTACAATCTGGCAAATTATGAAATATTGTGTTATTAGTGTTTTGTGTTGTGTTATTAAGTGGTGTTCTATTCTTCTTTAATATTGTGGCATAAAGGGGAGAAAATTGTGAATGAACGTAAATTTCAGAGTTGTCTTTACCACTTATATCTAACTCTATACTAGATTTTACAGTACCTTTACTATTTCTATTTTCGTATTTTCTCTTTAACTTACGTAATCTTACTAAAATATTACTCGTAATAATAATTACAATAACTAATATACTTCCTAAAACTATCGTAGATGTTAAAAATAAAATTGTTTCGATGTCCATTTTCCTTGTTTTGGTTTTAGTCTGAAATAGACGAGAAATAGACAAAGTCGGGATAGGCCTACATAAAATTTGTAGAAAATTTTATTTGCTTTAATTATTAAATAATTATTATTTCTAGCTTGTGTCTTCTTACACTTTTTGCGACTATATTTCGCGTGTTATTGAAGCAGGCTTATAATGTTCTCTTCTTTGTCTAACACACTTGCTACTTTCGTAGTAATATTCGTGAAAGACCATTGAAACTATAAATGTGTGTAAAAACGCAGCTGCTCGTGAGCTAAAGATCTGTTTTACACTTAAAATCTCTTGTTTTCCGCTGTTTTCTTCATTAAAAATCGTAATAAAATTTACTCGTCATAACTCCATATATTTACACTTATATATCTTCTAACGTACGTATTTCTATTATTTAAACCTTCTTTTAATAATCTATGTACTTAAATATCGTTAATTCTATTTAATGTCTTTATTTTTCGTAATTTAAAATCATGTATATTTGCTTTTACGCTCACCAAAGCTTGCTCGGTAAGATGCGAAGCATCTCCTGTGGCTGGATAATTTTCGTAATCACTCGGGCTTGCTCGGAACTGTTCGTTGTCGTCTGCAGTCTTCGCTGGCTCTTGAAGTGGAGAGTAGATATAGCCTCTCAACGGGTCTTAGTCAATTTTTCACCTCTTGGCAGTCGGAACTCCCTGATGGTCTTCTCGCAAATGAATACAGACTCATTTATGATTATTGCCTGTAGCGCTTGCAATATACTTACAATAATGAATTAAATGATTCCAATCATTATTTTTACTTAATATCGATTGATTGTTATCAATTATATCAGTAATATTTTATATTATTTTCTCTTCTTTTCTTTTTAAAAATAATTATCTGCACGGAAAATAAACATTAAATATATGAAACTCATTTTATTTAACTATTCTTCTGTACACCTCGTGTACTATTTCTCGTTGTATCTATGCTTATTCATAGATATTAACCCTTCGGTTCAGAATGTAAATATTATAAAAATCTAAATATTCTGTATTTGCTAAAATAATCGTAGTACTTATTTATACATTAACTATTAAGACAATAATACTAATCTATTTATCTATTATCTATTTTTATCTATTATTAATTATTTATTACTATTATTATTAATTTTTTTATTATTTTCTACTATTATTTTCCTTTATCCCTCTTGGATATTCTTGACTTTATCTATCCTTATTTGATGTTACTATCCTAGATTTATCTAGGTTATCTATTCTAATCTATTTCTATCCCTATTTTTTTCTGTTTTACACCTGGAACGTAAATGGGACATCGTTCGGTTTGGTACTATGATACGATCTATTATTTCATTCGGTCGGGTACTATGAACTATTATGAACTATAGACTTTATTTACTACTATCCCTTCTTACATTTGGTGATGGTCTTTACTGTTGGTGATGGCTGTTTGGCGAGTACCTAATGCATGTTTACTATACAACATTAATACCTTCTACCTGTTTGTTTACATTTTTTTAACAATTTACCAATCCAGTGACTTCACTGTTTACAACAAAAATTTTTCGTGAGTTATCGTGCACTAGAACATGAATAAATTTTCTATTGTTTCCTACTAGTGATATTATTATTGTTGTTGTTATTATTATGCTACATTACTTTCTAGTTTATATTTCCTCAGCGATTTATACAATTTACAATATAATATAATTACTGCAACAACAGAAATTACTCAAACAAATATGATAGCTGCAATTACATACATTATATAGTCTGTTTTCATTATTAATAGTGGTACAGTCGTATCCACTTTTAATTTCAACAAATTTTCAGCTAGAGTATTTAGTTCTTCAGAATGTAAACTAAAATTTAACTGTTTCTGCGTCCAATTTCCTATTAAATTTAGATGTTTATTGTTGACATTAATTACTTTTTTCGTCGGTATGGCTAATTCTCCAAAAATTAAATTGTCAAATTGGCTGTAATTAATAAAATATCAACAATTGTTTCCAGACCTTACTTTCGTTGAAGTAATTTCGTGATGGTTGCCTAATTTAGTTATGTATTCCTCTAATAGTGACGATTACAATACTCCAGCATGAGTATATCTATATACTACATTCCCTAGATATTTTTCTGTTCGCTGTTGACAACCATGTAGTGATCCATTGAAAAGAATATTATTAAGACATTTTGCTTCATCATCCAATGTTATTTGTTCGCAAAAATAAAGAAAGCTCTTAATATCACATTTGGAACGTTCCAAAGTGTGATATTTACCATTAGCCAAATATACAACCTCAGGTAATTTATAATAAATACGGAAATTCCTAGTCAAGTATCACATAGAAATAACATTAAACATTCTCGACACAGTGTTTTCGTAGAGATAGGCGTTTTCAATAATAAATCAATATTATTTTCATTATAATGATACTTCATCAAATAAATTGATGAAACTCGGTAGAACATTCCTATGTCTGATCAATATATTGAATGTTTTAAAATGTCATGGGTGCTTATGAATTTATTTACATCCGAATTAGATAAAATGTGATAGGATAATTGGTTGTTTAATACATCGTTGATTATTTTAGTCACTCTTTCTCTAGCCATGTGCGAAAATAAATTCGTTAAAATTTTTCTCTGGGCTTGCTGCAAGTAACAATACATTTCTTGCAGTTTGCTGCTCACATTTTCTAATACATGATGAACTTTTACTACAACTCCATGAATTATGGAAATCTCTTGGTTATACGATAATTTTAAGTTATGAATTTCCTTAGCTAACAAATTCTCATGCTCACATAATTTCTGAACTGATGATGATAATTGTTGCGTATGAATTAAATTATATGCTGATAACCCAATAGAACTGAATCCTAATAAAAATAACCAAATCGATCGTTTGGTTCTCGTTGAGTCGATACACTTTGAACTACCATTAACAAATACAAAATGACACGGGATAGAATTAATGATGTTATTCCTAAATTGTTTCTCTCTTTCAGCGTAGTCTTCCAAAATGTCGTAAGATTCGCTACATACTGTACGCATAGGCACTGCTTCATGGAAATTTACATGCATTCTGATTGTTGTATATGCCATGTTAGAACCATGAACCGCCAAAGCGTCTTGTGATAATGCTATCCCTACGTCTTGCATTGTCAATTGATGATGATCAGTCTTTCCATATTGAAATATAAATACCCAATTTAGAATGATGAATAATATTCTTGATTCCATTTTACAATTATTTCCTTTCGAATCTCGTATAACAAGTCTGAAATTAATAAAATCTAAAATTACTTCTTTTACCCTATTTTTATTTATTTATTTATTCATTATGTTTAAGATTATTTTAACGATTTATTAACTTATATGTACTTAATATTTTACTTTATGTTCTAGGCACAAACTCGATGTCTACTTAATAGTACATGCGTATAGCATATATATAATTATTTAAAAATTCTAGTAACTACAATCTCAAAAGTGTCTATCGATTCGGGAATTTTCCAATGGAGATTAGCATTTCCTCCAATCTCGGGAAAAGGGTTTGGTTGAGAAAAGTGTCCCCTGTCTGACACTTCATCGGTAGACCCAATTTGTACCATAGTTACAGTAAACCCTAAGTTAAATATTTTTTTTAAAAATTTTACTCTTCGCCATCTGACACTTGATCAATATGACCAAACTTTTCGTCTTTACTAACAACGAATAATTTCAATCGTCTTATGTCTATAGTATCAATTTTAGTTTCACCCTTTTCAGTTTCGTACCGAACTTTGTATGAATTGTTATTGACTTTGTCAATAATTACACCTTTAGTGTTATACGATTACAGAAACATGCAGGTAGTCATGCTCTAGGCATTTCTCTTATCAAGACTATTTGACCAATATCAAAACTCGGTTGATCAAATTTCTTTTCGATTTGTTTCTTCTGGGATCTAAATTTCCTTTGTAAATCTTTGTACGCAAGTTGACGTGCCTCTTTTATGCTTTGAAGTCTCACTTCGTTTTCAACAAACTCGCAAGGGATATCTAAATCCTTTTCGAGAAATGTTCGCGGTTCGGCCCCATGCAACAAATAGTAGGTGAAAAACCAGTACCATCATGCACTTGTGTATTTATCGTAAATATTAAACTAGGTAATATTTCGTCCCAGTTCACAAAATCTTTATCTATATAGTGTTTCATTAAGTTGTAATGATCCTATGGCCTTTTCTGCGCTACCAATAGAATAATGAGCACTCGTATTGGCAAAGTGTAAGTTCATGCCAAATTTTTCCGACATTTCCTCTAATATCCTCCTTCTGTGGGATGATAACCTATCCAGATGGAGCTGGGATGAGACTCCATGTTTAGTAATGAGATCCTCGAAGATCACTTGAGCCACAATCTCCGCTGTTATCGCCGGTACTGCTCTAGCAATGATGAATCTCGTAGCATTATCCACAAACACCAAAATATACTTATTTCTATTATTACGTGAGATCTTGAATGGTCCGACCTCATGCATTACTACGGATTGAAACCGTGCATATGACGGATAAGTTTGAGCATGAAACGGGACTCTACCTGTTTTCCTCTTCTGCATCTGACAACTTATACACTGGCCCACTTTATCCGTAAAAAAATTCTTCATATTTGGGAAGTAAATTATCTTCAGTGCTCTTCTGTAACACTTTGTATACGAAATGTGTCCACCACCATATATTGAACAATGTAAATTCCTAAATACTTGTTCTCTCAGAGTATATGGAATACACAAAAGTAATTTCGCTCCGCTAGCCATACGCTGTGTTCTATATAACTTATTATCTTTAACCGTGTACCATCTGGCTTGTTTCTCTGCTTCAACATCTGCCTCTGCTGGATTTTCAATGACTTTCATTATTGGACCAAAAAACGGAACTTGACGTTGCAATTCCGCTACATCAATATCTTTATCTAAAGTTAAATTTACTTGTAAATCCTCCGTGTTTATATTTAATGTTTCCGAATCTACATCGTCAGTTGTTGCTTCTATGTCTGTGTTCCTGGACAAAATATCACTAGGATTATTTTCTCCAGGACAATGCACCGGTGTATACTTGTATTGAGCCAAGTCAACACTCCATTTTACAAGCTTTGGTACTAATTTCGGCGATGTTTGAAGATATTTTAGTGCTTTATAATCGGTATACAATTCAAACTCCTTATTAAACAAATAGTAGTTGAAAGCTCGCAAAGAACTAATCACAGCTAAAATTTCTAATTCTACTATGTGCCTAGTTTTCTCCTGCGGTCTTAGCACACGACTGTAATACGCCACTGGTGTCCATTCACCATTCGATTGCTTTTGCATAAGGACTCCGCCAATTGAATTTGTTGATGCATCAGTGTACACCCTTGTGTCTAACTCCTCCCTAAATGGAACTAACAATGGTGCATTCATCAACGCCGATTTTAACTTTTCAAATGCCTGTTGGTATGTCTCATTCCGCTCAAATTTGTGTCCTTTCTTTAAAACCGGTTGGAAAATTGATGTTATTTTAGCGTATTCTTTACAAAACTTTCTAACATAATTTGTTAGTCCAAGAAATGACTTCAACTGTTTCACATTGTTTGGGGCTTTGCACCCTTTAATAGTCTGAACAATTTTTGGGCTCACTTCATAACCTGCATCGCTTACTATATGACCAAGGGCTAAAATTTTCTTCTCAACGAACTGGCATTTTTCTACAGACAACTTGAGACCATAATGTCTCAACCTCTTAAACACAGCCTGAAATATTTCAACCATTTTCCCTTGTTTATCCGTGTATAGGAACACATCATCCATATAGTAGGATACAGACTCAGAATTAACGTTGGCTAAGGTCATTGCCATTATTTTAGTATATATAGCGGGTGCCTGCAAGTATCCCATAGACATGACACGGTATGAATAAGCTCCTACACCTGGTATGTTAAAAGCAGTGTAATCTCTAGACTCTTCTGAGATAGGAATTTGGTGGTAAGCGGATACCACATCTAAAATGCTGAAATATTTATGTCCTCCCATACATGTTAATATCTGATGGATGGGTGGCAAAGCTATGCTATGTAATTTGACACATTTATTGAGGAACCTACAGTCCAAGACTGCACGGATACCCCCTGAAGGTTTCTGTATAAAAAGCATCGGAGAATTGTAAGCGCTAGAACTTTCCTCGATAATGTTTTGTTTAAGCAAAATATTAACTTGCTCTTTGACCTTGTCCTTAAGTGCTATCGGGATGGGATATTGATGTCTCCTTAACGGTACTTTAGTCTCTAATTCTATGTGGTGTTGAAAATGTTTAACTTTGCCTAACTCGTCCTCTTTCCAAACAAACACATCTGCGTACTTGAATCATAAATTCTCAATCTGTTCCTTAATTTCAGGTCTTGTTTCTTCTCCGAATTTTAATCTAGACTTGTCAAAGTTCTTCCTTGACCTTAAAACACCTTCTATTTCCTCATCCGACAATCCTTCTTGTTTTAACTCTTCCTCATCTATACATTCTTCCGCCTGTCCTAGCGTTACATTCGTTCTTAACATTACAAATTTGTTAGATGGATTCCCTATCTCAATTTTGTTATTTTGCTCCGATAAAAGTACACGCGGGATCAAAACATTATATTGGCGCTCTATATTCCTATCGGGCTCTAACAAGTACTCCTTGTTATTCCATGAATTGATTAAATTGACCTCTACTGTGGTTTTCGTTCTAGGTAACAACCGTACCTGGTGACCTAAAACCCATTTCGGTCTAATGCTGTATCTTAAACCAATCGATGCATTTTCTGATACTGATACAGATTCCTGTTCTTCCGTCTTTCTAAACCGTGGTTTCCAAAATCTCTGTAGCGTTAACTTGTTTTCTCCATAGTTAATCTGACAGTTCTGACTTTTCAGAAAATCATTTCCGATCAAAACCTGATATGGAAAATCTTTCACTGCACGAAACTCTAAATGAATTGTTTGACCTGCCATCTTAAACTTTAAAATTGCTACCTCGTTTACCACTAACAAATTCTGTGTTATACCACGTATTCGTGTCGATTTAGAAAGAACTTTAGCACTCGGTGGAAATAACCTTTCATTGATGATCGATATTTGAGACCCTGTATCAATCAACGCCTATTGTTTTCACCCATCTACTTCTATCGGTACATATATCATATCGTTCTCATTTACTATAGAGGCTACAATTTCTCTAATTTTCCTCTTATCTCCTGTAAATGCGCCTCTGAGATTTACAGTATTACTTACTTTAAATTCGGTGTATTTTGAGCATGGTAATATGTTGTTCCGTTCACCTGATTCGGTACAACCGGTACATACTGCACTTGTTGATTCGCCTGTCCTTGATTATTGAACCACGACTGACAACTATTTCTATTTCCACAACAATTTCCACGTTGTTGCCAAAAATTTGTCCTACGTGCTCCACGAATTACCACGCCAATTATTATTATTCATGTATCCTCTCCTATTATTATAATTACCATTTCCTCTATTTGTATTAAAATTACCATTGTCTCTATTCCAACTTCTATTGCCATTGTTACGGTAAAAGTTACGTCCTCTACTTCTAAAATTCCTATTGCCTCTATAATTGTTTCCATTCTTCTGTTCTTTGGACACACTATCTTGTATATTTTCCCTATCCTCATGATCTTGAAATTTAGCGGCTAAAGTTGTAACTTTTCAATCTTCTTCTCTAATTCGCCTAATTGGGTTATACTTTGGGGCTCCTGCTTAACTTTAACTTCGTCTCTATTCCTAATGTCCTTCTTTAATAATAACTTGTTTACTTTTAGATCACTGTCATCATCTTCTACCTGCTCACGCATTTTCTTTAATAGATCCTTAACCGTGACCTTTCCATTTTCTCTTTTTACGCGTTTGTCAAACTTGCATTTATTCTTCTCTATTTTCTGAAGATCTTCGACAAACTTATCTATTGTAGAATATGAAATTGTCCCTACTTTCTCCATAAAATATGGCTGAAGGCCTCCTACAATTATTCAGATTTTCTTTTTATCATCCATACTTGGATCAAATCGCTCACACAACACCAACATGTCATAAACATAGTTAATAATAGGCTCATCCTCAAGATGCAACCTTTCTCTAATCCTTTCCTCCATGTCCATGGTAACGTTAGTCCTAGTAAACTCTTCGATAACGTTTTTCTGAAGTTCCTTATAAGCTATATCATTTACATTCTTCCGTTTTAAAAACACCTTTATCCATTGCCTTCTGTTTCCCTTAAATAAACTCGGCAAAAGCTCTTTCCTTTTATCCTCATTTACACCTGCCATTTGACAAGCGTCGTCAAATTCGTCGGAGAACCCTACTATATTACTGTCCGTTTTCAAGTCAAATTTAGGTAACTTATTCACATCGGAATAGAACATTACGTTAGTCGTCATTTTGCTTTCTCTCGAAATATTATTTTCACTACTAGATTGATTATGGTTTACTATACTACTTTCAATAGGAAAAATAGAATCAAAATCTTCCGAATATGATTTCGTTACAGGACTAGATGGAAAATTCTCTACCGGTCCTAGTTTTAAATTCGGTTTTGCACCCTCTTGTTCGGTTACTTTTACTTGTTTCTTTCTACTCGAAGTCGCAATATTAAATATACTTCCAACTTGTACACTTCTAACTGCTTTTTGTGAACTTGTGCGAACTAAGTCGTCACTCATTTATCTACTATTACAATTAATTACTTATTATTATTCTTATACCACTTATATTTTCGAGCATCTAAATATCAGAAAGGGTGGGTGGGTGGGAATTATTCTTATTAATAAAACCAAACACTTAATCCTTAACCATATTTCGTAAATGACTTACTTATAACTACTTAACATTAAAACTAAAACGCATCTTAATATAATTCGAGAAAATACTAGTGAGGGTGGGTTGGGCGAGACTTAATATTCACTACGTTTATGACAACCTCTGTTAACTACTCCTGCTGAGATTCGAACTCGAAGCATACTCTACCATGACAACCTATGTATTGCACTGGGATAGCTACAAAATGGCATAAGCCTCACAGCATCTCCACTATGACAACCTGCTCAATTCGTGCCTTGAAATGGGGATGCAATAGTTGACCTTCCACTCACCATCTAGAATGAGTGGGTACGCTACGGTTTTCTATGCGAGAGGATATTGCATAAAGCATATTTCTTACGGGGATTAAATTGAAATGACAACTCATAAGTTCAATGAATGACTAACAGGTATATTCCTTATTTGAAAGTGTTGCTTGTGTAAATGTCGTGGATAAAATCGGATATCTAGAAACTTTGCCAGAAGAGCAATGCATACCAAGCACTGAGCATTTGAACACTGAATTTGAAGTCACACATACCTTGATTGATGTCTTCGGTTGATGATCCCTGATGGCGCTCTCCTGGGTTGATTATTAGATGTCGATATCGCCAAGTTGATATCGTAGCTGACAGGTGTCTCTAGGGTCAATAAATGGTCCACCTTAGAGATAGCGTCTCAATCCAATGTTCTGCTATAACTAACGTTAAATGTTAGTTGGCTGAAGATCGTCGCATTGAGACTAAAGACTGGAGTCTCAATATTTTGATTGACTTTGTACTTTCAAGTCACATTCAAAACTTAGCAGTGTTTAACTTCTCCTTCTCGCGACTCGGTACTACTCGATGAATCGGCTCCGTACTACTCCATCGATAGGCTCCGAACTTCTCTCTCTCAAGAAAGCTCCTGTCCTCTCGTTTTGTTTCAGAATTCACTCCACGAATTCGGTGGCGTCGTCTGACGTCAGGCACGTGTGTCCTCCTTTCTTTGGAAAAACAAAGTTCTTCCTCATTTCGAGAATCAAAAACTGCAACACTCGGAATGCTCTGATCTCATGATTTTAGGCAATTTCTACATATCCGTGAATGTGTCTCGTGTTCACAAACATTGTACAAATGCAACTCATGATTTTACAAAATGTTATTGCCGACGCATTTTATAAATTTATTTCCTGCATTCGCAGACTACCAATTATGTGTTATTTGTTTTTATTCGCTGACGGCAAAATAGTATAATTTTACAAACTTGCATTGACCTGAATTATGTCTGTTATTTTCCTTCACCAAACAACAATTTTAATATCTTACATAAATCCAATATTCTCAAAATAAATAAAATTAATCATTAAATTATGAATTTTGTTAATTAAAATACTGGCTCTGCCACAATATATATATATATATATATATATATATATATATATATATATATATATATTATAAAAAGGAAAATATGTTTTATTATTTAGAAAGTTATATATTTTGCACTTTACATATCTACTGTTCTTATTAAGATATTCATATTGATATTATAATCTTTAAGATGTCTCATCTTCTAGTATTTTCTTTATATTTAATAAAATATAGCTAACAGTTGGTAATACATAAAATCGAATTTTTCATATATTTCCAGGATGTGGTTTTCAATAACCCTAAAAAATAACTTCTTGTAGTCTCCCACGGAATTTTCTTCCTCTAAAAGCACCATTCATAAGCAAAACACAAAGCTCCATCTCCATAATTTAAGAAAAATTTAAATACACAAAGTAATGTAATAATTGCAGTTTAAAGAAATGCTGGATAGAAAGTAAGAGATTTCCGCGTACACCTAAGAACTTATTCATGAAATGGAGTAATGGGAAATAACCTTCCACTCACAACTATGCCCGATCAATAATGCTAAAAGAATGTTGCTCGTAAAGGAAACAGAAATTTTTAACAGCAAATATTTTATTCACACCAGACATTTCACTGAACTGTATATGTATTCGGACTTTTAGAGATTTTATGCAGTGTGCTTCGTATTAAAATATAGTATTAAAGAAAACTAATACTAAGCAAAAAAATATTAAATAAAATTAATATTCAAATTATACTGTAAATTTTAAAGACATTCATTGATTTTAATTATATGGGATAGCATAATGTAATACATTCAAAAATAGAATTATCACATGTTAGGGATAACACATGATGTGTGAATGTTTGTATGGCTCGTAAAAATGTATCCATAAGAAGTTTTACATATGTTTCTAAATGTTACATATTAGTTGTAGATTTAGAAATCTCTTTGTGACATGTTTATAATAGTGTAAATCTCATGTTTTACTTCTAGTTGGCGCAAAAAATGGCAGTGACAAAAATGATTACTGTACTTTTCCTTATGAGCCATTTGGCCGTATGTGTTCCTCATGTTTATGGTAAGTCCTTCTACAGTCTTATTATCCATTCTTTCGTGATCTAACAAAAAATTCTTCCTTAAGCTCTGACTAAACCTATTTAATATCTACATATATATTACATCAAACTTGCTGTTACAACTACTAATAAAACCTTGAAGATCTTAAGCACTGAATCAAATCTTCCGCAATTTTTATAATATAAACATGAACTTTAAAATGAATATGCCACTTACTTAAGGCAGTGATCACGATTTCTGAGGAAGGGTAAGCTAATTTGTACCTATATAGAATTTTTTCATCTAAGTCTTATATAAACTCTTGTGTATTGTTGTGCGAATACCATTTAACGTTACAAAGCATCAAGGGTAAATATGGATTTCTAATTTTGAGATACTTTCGTAACAGTCTTGATGGACACTCTGAGAAATAAAACTGCAACTGCAAATGAAATAGATCTAACAATTGCTTGCCACGGTTTATGATCCTTAAGATTAACTTTTCAATGTTATTCAGTATGTACTGGTATCGCTTGAATTTATTCTTTAGAATTTAGTCAAATGTTAACTTTATACATTATTCCTTTCATAGTTTTCCGAGAGTAATGAGGGATAGATTAATTAACAACACCTAAATGGGATATTTGGTAATATAAATACTATACTAAATTATCAACATTTAGTATGAGAACATTTTTCTCTTCTTAAACTAGTAATTATAAGCTTTTCGGATATTTTTCTCACTGCGGCCAGTTTTAAATTGTTAGAATTGGAAGTCATGACATTGAATCAAACTGATCTACACATGAAACCACGTGATCATCAGAAAATAGAGAGCGCATTATGACGTATGTGTGTGGCATAACTGAAAAATAACATACTTGATGATAAAACATATTTAGCAATATTCACCGTTGTGCTAATTAGTTTTGTTTGTATCTGAAACATGTCCTACAAGATACATAAGATTTTATATCGGTTTCGGATACATCCGCATTTAGTTATTACAGTAGCAGCAAGATCCCAGTTTTCGGGTTATCACATATCAGATAATGGGGACTATCCATGTTCTACTATATCAAGAAAAAAGGCTAAAATCACAGGTCAATAAACCAGGGCTATAGGTGGGCTGATATACTCATTCTCGGGGGAAGGACTTAATAAGTAGATACAATCAGCAGTTTCTTTGTTCTAATAGTGATCTAATATTGCTATCCAAAAGAATCATACAATGATGGACGAGACCAGGACGTTTCGTACCATGGCATACTGAAGGTTTAGAGATATATTCTACACACTCATTATTCACTGTTAATTTTCATATAATTAATCAGTTGTGTGCCGTATATGACATAAACTACAGTGTAATACTCTACTGAACAAGTCAATCACTTAAAAGTTTTCTTTTGTTGAGAAGAATGATACTTCTATTTCGTGGTGAAAGCTTCCTTGTTAGAGTAAACAGAAATATTATCGTTTAATAATCCGCGATTACCCAGTGAAGGAAATTAGTACCCTTCTTTGATTTACAATGCAGGCTAAATGGCGATGTCGTTATGCTACTTTTCGTATGACTCTTGAAAAATGATACTGTCACCAATTTCGCACACTTCACATAGTTTCAGACAGTGACGCTAGTGTTGTACAAACGCCATATTTCACATCCAGTTCAGCTGATGTAATATGTATTGGAGTTCCTTGTTGACTATTACACTTAATAGTATTAGGACGGTTGATATAACTTGTTACCGTTCTGAGTATCCCTGTATTCACGAATACCATTACCAATATTTCTTCGCCCTTCTTTGAAATGAGGAATTCACTTTACTGCATGGTGCCTTGAAACTAAGGCGTACCTAAACACCTCGGCAATCGGCCTATGAACATTAGCATGAGTGGCAATTCTATCTCACACAAGCTGCAATGGAAATCTCACTTCTATCCAAATGAATAATCTTCTGAAGTGTCCGCTTTGGGTGATTACAGTGTAAGGATAGATTTTCATCCAACCTGAAAAAGTGCTAAGAAGTTATTAATGTAGAATTTCATTCTCGTTAAGTTACAGTGAAGACAACAAAACGAATGTATGTGGTAATCCTTTTCTCGATCCCTCTGTTCATTTTGCGAATATAAAAGTGTAGGTATAAAATATGGATTAGAGTCTGGAATTGCAGAAATCTCAGATAAAATAGTCGATTTAATAACAATTTGAGAGTGAGGAACTAATATGCAATTTGAAAGTAATCCTAAGCAAAAATACGAAATGAGACATGATAAAAAGACGCCTACAAAACATGTCTTTTGAAATAAACTAGTATTTTTAATATTTTTCTAAACGCATTTGCAATGAAATTTTAAGCTATATCGTAGTATGCTATTTAAAAAAAACATGAAGTAGTGCACAATAATATAATTAAAATATTGTACCTTAAGTACTCTCAAAAATTACAGGAAAGAAGACAATCAGTGTGCAAAGGTTGATTGCATCCCAAAAATCATCTACGAAAAATATATACATATGTTATATTTGTATAAACAGCCATTGGATCTCTGGAGAAGTGAGATATTTGTAACAACATACTAGCATTGTAGTACGTACCACATCTTTGGAATGGTCAGTGTTTTGGTTAAGTAGTATATCTTCGTAGTTGGATATACAAGATCATTATTTACGATCAAGTAATGATCACCAAAACAAATCTCAAAAGCATCGTAAGAACATTTTTAGGGTCTAGATCAAAACCCCCCCACTCAAGAAATGTCAAAACACCCACACAAACGGTCATAACCCCCACACAAATGGACAAATCTCCCAAACGCACGAACGGTCAAAACCCCCACAGCCAAAACCCCCACACTCAAGAAATGTCAAAACGCCCACACGATCGGTCATAACCCCCACAGAAATGGACAAATCTCCCAAAACGCACGAACGGTCAAAACCCCCACAGCCAAAACCCCCACACTCAAGAAATGTCAAAACGCCCACACAATCGGTCATAACCCGCACACAAATGGACAAAACAGCCACACATAGCAACGGTCATAATCCCCACATAAATGGACAAAAGTACCACAAAATCGGACAAATCCCCCACACTCTGAAATGATCGTCATTTCACGTCTTTGTTGCGGCTCTTTATGACGCCCAAGAAGAATAGTTGCAACATCAGTTTAAGTGGAATAAAAAATGTTATTAAAAAGTACAAGGGCAATACATGAGTATGAGGGTTTTGTCAATTTGTGTGGCAGTTGTGACTATTTCTGCATGTGGGAGTATTGTCCATTTGTGTGGGGGTTTTGTCCATTTATGTGGGGATTGTGACCGTTGCTATGTGTGGCTGTTTTGTCCATTTGTGTGGGAGTTATGACAGTTGGAGGTTATGACCGACTACCAGTGTGGGGTTTTGGCTGTGGGGGTTATGACCGTTGCTATGTGTGGCAGTTTTGTCTATTTGTGGGGGGTTATGACCGATCGTGTGGGCGTTTTGACATTTCTTGAGTGTGGGGGTTTTGGCTGTGGGGGTTTTGACCGTTCGTGCGTTTGGGAGATTTGCCCATTTGTGTGGAGGTTATGACCGTTTGTGTGGGCGTTTTGACATTTCTTGAGTGTGGGGGTTTTGGCTGTGGCGGTTTTGACCGGTTCCCCATTTTTAATCACAATTTACTACCGCAATGAATTATCGTTTTGCAATAACATGTTATTTGTTTCACTAGAGAAGAGGTTTCTCTTCTTTTGTGATAAACATTTTTCAAGAAACTCAAACTCTTTGTAAGCTATTTCGTTGTTAATAAAACAAAAATTCATTATAAAGTGGATATCATATTGCTGTGTCGTAAAATTGTAAAAAAATGAGAAAATGTAAGATATTACATTTTATAGCATGCAAATTTTCCATTCCCGAAACTACACGAAACTGATGACATCCAAATTGAGATACAGATGTTTCAAACATTTAACACATTTGAAGAAAAAGTAGAATAGAGCTAGGATAAAAAATGAAGAATGAAATAAGGAAATAATAGCACAAATTAATTACACTGGAATTTAATGTAAATAAATTGATTCAATTAAATAAATTGGTGATCATCAGAGTTTCTTTAGCATTCTTCTCAACGTGGATACTGAAAGGAATAGGAACGTTCCTATTCTCGAACGTTTTCACAGCAAATTTTCTACTCCTAAGCGCAAAACATCTTTTCACGTGAATCGTTTCGAAGACATAAGGTGGCTTCGGTTCGATGACGAGGGTACTCCCGCTTTGAGTCTGGAAATTTATCAACTGGCTGCATTGAGATATATTTGACAATTTTGATAAAAAAAACTGTCGAAAAGCCATGACTCTCGGTCTTTTCCTCACGAATCACTAACAGTAGTGCTTTTCCGTCGGAGATGCATGTGTTCGCAATACATGTCAAGTAAACCAGGTGAATACGGCATTAAGATCTTCTGGTTGTGTGATAATGAGAACTTTTATGCCAAATATGTAGTAAATTTGGGACGAAAGCCAGGAGAAACAGTTCAAACGACTATCGTCAGCAACGTCGTGAATACAGTGTGCTACACGCTACGGAACTCCGAGAGATATCACAACTGATCAGTATTTCACAAGTATTTAGCTAATACACTCTTGGTGTAAAGGTAACTATAGTTAGCATAAGAAAGAAACACAGACTTGAAATACCACATGCTCTTGTCAATACGAAGACAAGACAGCGTTGCACGTCAGAACTGATCTTCATTCAGGATGTTCAAGATGTGATCCAAATAAGCAACGTGCCGAGAAAACAAGAATTTAATTTTACTCAGCACCACGCATAATGATACAGGTGTTGACGAAGAGTAGTCCAGGAGAAAATCGTATAATTTTAAAACGAAACGAAGAGGGAGTTGAGAGAATAAACAAATTATTTCAAACATACTGTAATCTTCAGTCATAGTTTAGGTGGTATATATTTTTGTATGGTCCGAATAATTTTTAACCGTACTGTGTATTATTTGGTTTTACCGTATAATTTTAAGAGTACTTACTAAATCTGTTTTGCTTTTTGTGTAAATAAAAATTAATCTAGAAGTTTCAGAACTATTAAGGAATCTATTATTTCAGGAAATAATTTATTTTATTCATATAATATTTTCTTCGTAAATGTTTGTGTATTGGCATTTCGTTTGGATGATTATAAAAATTTCCGTTCTTATTTCGATGTAATTCATAGGTTAGCAGTTTGATAGAATTTTCTGAATTTTTCCACCAAAACGATAGTTCGTAGGATATTTCAGACCCCTTCGTCCCGATGAGATACCCTTATTCTGGTAAGTTGCGGTTTGATACAGTTTTCACTATTTTTCATTAGTTTATATTTTCCGCAGCGATATTTCTGCACCGTGATTGGGAACTAAATTGCACCTCATTGTTCTGGCACGAATTTAGCTCATTCTTTGTAGTCTAGATGCGTGGCATAAACAGCCTTTATTTCACCTCCGTAAAAGATGCCAAATTTTGGAGATGAATCTACAGGAAGCAGGTAATAATAACATAAATAGCTAGACAAACAGATTGGAAGCTCATTGGTGTGCTAATCCATTGGAATTGTATCGGAAATATAAGGCGGTACTATGAAAAGTTAAGTTGCATGTGAAGATCGAGATATTTGATTTCATGGAAAGGTGTAAAATGCCAGTGGATTAATTTTTGGATTGTGTGAGTTCTTCAAACTAAGATTTGGTCATTTGTAAACTTTTAAAATATTCCCTTTACCCTCCCAAATTCAGTTAGTTTGCTGTAGCCTGTCTATGTACAATTTTGTGTGTGTAGTTTGCATTTTTTTAGACATGGTGTTATAGATAGGTTTGGTAGCGGATGGGTTAAGTCTTAAAATGTTAGAACATACTCTAACAGGGACTTCAATTTTACTCCTGATTTGATCCAGCTTCCAGTGTAGTATGAGTTGAATAAATTCGTGAAGGTCCTTGCTCTTGGAGAAAGGCATCTCCTTGGTCTCCTTTGATAAGTCCCTCCAGGGTCATTAAAAAAATATTATAATTGGGAAAATGGGTTAATTATGGTGCAAAAGTCACCTGGCTCTAATTATCCGCCTGTTTTTTAGCATGAAAGCCAATTAAAAATCTGGTGAGTTATGGTAAATTGTTTAGTGTACAGTTGTGCTAGATGATTTTGTGTAGTAATATGTGTTATAGTACATTACTGGTTACCTATCTTGAATAGTATTATACGTTCTGTAGTTAAATAATTAACAATAAATGAAATTATACTTTACTTTCGTGTTTAACTACAACTCATTATTCAGAACGCTACTCCATCGTTATATCTTACCTTCAAAATTTTCCATTCTTTGCTTTCTACAAATAATCACTTTGTTGATTTCGGATAAAAATATATTTATAGATAATTACAGTAGAGAATTACAAATCATTTTGCACAGTAACTTTGATGATAGAAATGTGACTAAATTAAATAATACTAAATTTCATTTGTGTACATAGGTCATTAAGCTGCTAAATGTAAATATAGGGTGTTGCTCGTATTGGAAGAACTGAGTCTTTTTTATGCGAGTTTTCATGTTTAGGTCAGTACTTGATAGTTTCATTTAATGGCGTGTAGGCTCTCATGTACAGAATATGACTGCTTTATACAAGTTTTGGGCGTATTTAAAGAATCGGGTGTCTCAAAATGAATCTACGATATGTAATGTGAATTAATAAAAGTGAGTAATAATAATAATAATAATAATAATAATAATAATAATAATAATAATAATAATAATAATAATAATAATAATAATATATAGATAATATAGTGAGTATAAATAAATGATAGGATACCTAAATATATATGTGAGCCCATTTTATTCTTTTGTCAGCAGTTAAGGTCGTGACTGTTTATGTATGATAGTAAATGTTTGAGCAGGCCACATCAAACGTTCGTATGAAAAAGAGTGTTCTGTACAAATGAAGAACAATGTTTAAAGGTTGTAACATATTGGTTAATCGTAATTATTTAAAATGAGGCATAGAAGTGTCATTAAGGAATCGTAGTGCCAGAATTATCTCGCAAACTTTTATACAATTTTCCCTCGTTTACACATTTGTAACCAGACGGTTACAATCGTCTGAAACTATACTTCATTTATTTTCATCGCTATCACCAGTCGGAATCAAGAAATCACCCTGTACAAACTTTTAAAGTATTCGTTCTTACGCAAATTATTTCTTTAGTTTTATTGCGAAGAAATAAATGTTGGCAATGAGATGACAATTTTCTTCTTCTATCTCTGTTTCTAACCGAAAGTATAGTACTTTTTTCCCTCACGTTTGCAAAGAAGCATTATTTCCAATTTTTTGTAAAATTTCTGCCAATCTAGTATAGAAAAAACCATACCGTGTGATTTCATTTTAATCCTCGCTCTTGAGCATATACCTACATCTTAGAAAAGTGAGAGATCCGGTTCTAACTATTTTGGTAGCGAGTTGGCGCTAGCTATCATTCTTCTTCGTGGCTACGATCCGGTGAGCGTTATTGATACACGACGGTAATGAGGACGCTTGCAAAATAAAAGGTTACGTCTATTTGGAAAAATTAATTAAACAGTGACAAGCTATAATGGTGAAAAAGGGGAAATAACTGTTGATATTGCAAAATTTGAAACAGGAGCTATAAAAATGTCCTCTTGAAAATTATCAATTGTAGTCGGACCGACATATTAGTTGAGAAAGGGAAGCCAAGTGCCCAGTGATATAAGTTGACAATATTTAGTGTTATACCATTAAAGTGATAACGAAGGTTTCTTCGATATTAGTGATTTTGGTTTTAATTTTCGAAGTTTCGTCAGAAAGCTAAATTTTCCAATTTAACGTAGCCTGTATTGGGGGTAAAAAGTTCATGTAGTTAATTATAGAGTTTTAGTGTGTGTTAGGACTATGGCGGTAGAGTATGTTTTCGGATTGAAAATATTCATCCTCTTTATGCAACATTAATTTCACAACGATCGCTCCTGTACGTCGGGATGGGTTGAAAGAAATTCGGGTTAGCCTCTGAAGGGTTCCTTTCACTCAGGAAGGGCCTGGGAAGAGTAGAAGTTTTCATCTAGGTAATAGTGATGTACATTAAATACCATTGCCCTCCCTCCGCCACGAAAGCTGACCTTACGAAATGAAACTATAATCTTTTAAATACAGGTTAGTAGCTAAAAATTTTATTAATTAACCTAAAGTAGTTAAGTTCCCACAATTCATGTATACGTGTATCTATATTTTAAGTGATATGTGTATGTATAATAAATTGCATGTAACCGTGTGCTGTATGTTCAGTGTGTATGTGATGAGAATGCGTTTTGTTGACTTGTGAATACAGAAATAGAAGTGAATTAGTATCTGCTAAGGAAAAATCGTTCATCTCGGAATGTGGGAGATTTATTTCGTTTCTTTATTCTTTAAATTGCTCATTTATAAGCAATAGTGATATTAATAGATACAAATTACTAAATCAATACGCCTGGCTATGGTCCGTTGAAAGTCAAACTGCACGTAACAAGCAGAATACAAGAATAGTTTCAAGCGTCATATATCTAGTATTATCAGTAGTACAGAGCTAGTCGTTTTCGTTATTTGTTTACAAAAGCTATGCAGCAAAGTTAAGATAAAAGGCAATCTTAGAAACACTTATTTGTTCCATTTTTCATGAATATTTGGTAGTTAACACGAATTGAAGAAATATATATATCTAGCAGAACAATAGATTGATTTATCTGGTAAATCTTACTCGTTTAAATGTTTTAGTTTGTTTAAAAATCGAAAATTTAAACTTTCGGTCTTGCGTTAACTAGGTGATACTAGTTCCGTGGTGTAAACAGAAAGCTATATCGAGCTGATATCGTAACATTATATTGTTGCAGTTTTAAAATGTATTTACTGTTTTGAGTCGAAGTGTTAGTGGTGATATTTAGATTATATGGAAGAAATACATTTTTCTAACTTATAATTTTGAGTTCATACGTATAAAAGATGGAAGTTAGGTACTTAATATATAATTAGGAGAGTTTCAAGTGTTAGGTTATCCAATAAGTGCAGGTTTAGTATAGCATCTAGACGTTTTGGCGTAACTATTACTTGAATTAGGTTTCTCTAATTTACCTCGTCCGTTAGGAAATGGTTTTCACAAAACCTAAGAGATAATTACATATTATATGAAGACCATAAATAGAACCTTTTCGACGTAGTTTAGTTGATTCTATAGTACAAGGGTGCTAAGAAACCCACGTATGGTTTGTTTACTTTCCGGTGTCTCGAGGTGTTTACCTATAAGGTATACTATGTACAACGGTGGACTGAAGTATCGTCCTCCTCAATTTTTTTGAATAAAGGCGTCGTAGTAGAATTGAATTGTAGAGTCTTTTGTGATAATTTTCTTTAATTTAAGGTTACTTGTATACATGTGAGGGAATATGTGGTATGTTGGTAAAAGGGTATGAACGTCGCCCTATGTTGCTAAACTTATGCAGTGAAATGAGTAGTAAGATTAATGGCTACTATATGTTTCGGGTACCATTTCTGATCATAAATTCCGTATATTAATATTTTTTAAATCGAGTCAGCGCTAACGTTTAGTACCACATTTCTGAATTAATTGAAAGAATTAGTTATTAATATTGCAAATCAAGATAGCTTTCTGGTGTGATTACGGCGGTAATCACCTTAGCAAATAAAGATTTATTGAGTTAGGCAGTTCGGCTGCCAAAATGCGTAGACATTTCTCTCTTCTTTGAGAACTATGTTCTCCCTATAAACGTATTAATCGGGGCACAGACTTGCTTACCTTCTTATCAGGGGACTTATCAGCGTGGCGCTATTTTAAGCTCGCCCTGTTTCGGTAAAGAGTTATGTTTCGGCCTTGAAATCGACGCTTGTCTTAATTTTTTTGATCCAACTTACCTGGCAGTGGTCTATCTTATTTCTATATTTTTTATTTACCTTCCTCGCTTCCACTTTACAAAGCTTACAATTAACTTTTATAAGAAAAATTATATTTTAAATTTTTTTGAAAAACCTTATTTTAAATCTTAGTAGTTTTCAGGGAAATATTTTTTTGTTGTTTCACTGACCGTGCAGAGTGTTAGCCCGTAGGATCAGATGCTTTTTGTGTATGTTCGAGGGACAGTTATAAATAACTTTAAATTTCGGTTTCATCTTTGAGATTTCCTTGCACTAGTTGTCGTGCATCCGGAGCGATGATATTTTAATCCGCCAGTCTTGGTAGAAGCTAAATATTATTTTTTAAAAATACCTTCTTAAAACGTGTCTCCTTCTGGAGCGAGTCACCTAATTTTTTTTGCAAAAAATTGTAGGTCCCACTTAGAATCCAATGGTTCATAGTTCAAAATAGCATAATTCGGAGATGAACTCAGTAGTTTAGAATTGTGGGCCCACAAATACATAAGTTTATAATTTTGCAGTGATGTGAATTTTCGGTAATAGAAGATATATCGATTTTTTTTCTTTCCTGAGATACTATGTTAACTGTGCTAGCATGAAATATGTTTATCATTAAGTCATCAAGTTCCAAAATATCTCAATTCCATTTGCGATTACTTTATCAACGTGCTATTAAATGTTTTTTTCCTTTCTTTTGGAATGTATTGTACTTTAGGATAGTCCTCTTATTGAATGATAATATTTATTTTTTGTTTTGTCGGGATATATGTCTATATGTTTAAATATATAAAGTAGGCAAAATGATTTACTATAACTCGTAATACAAAGTTGTATTCTTATGCACGCGGAAAGAATATGAATAGATGAATATATGAATATATCTCGAAATATATATATATATCAGAAAACTTTGTTGATTTATTTTGTGAGAATTTTAAGTATATGATTGAGTAGAGTTTCTTAACAAATAGCGTGCCTATCTTCGATAATGTCAGAAACGGTCCCGACCTTCTATTTTTTTCTTTCTTTAATAAGATGCTATATTCAGTAATACTAATAAATTTGTATGATCTATGTTATAAATGTGTTTGTATTAACCTTATGTGTTTAACACTCTCAATATGACTAACATGCATGTAATAGTTTGGATAAGATAGCAGGCTATGATGAAAATTTTTCCTTGACGAACTTAATAGTAACAAAGTAACTCAGTGATCCAACATTAACTTCATTCTCACGTCTTTTTCTATGGATATAAATCTCCGAAAAGGTCGACGATATATCTTTAGTGTAAAAAAAGCTTCAAAATATTTCTTTCGAAATTATAACTAATCTAACCCAAAGTGATAGTGTGACTCCTCAGATGTCCCCAGTGTAAATCGTTCCGAAAAAGAAAAAAAATTAAAATTCGTCACTAGGTCTGTACCTATTGCAAAACAATATATAAATATTGGTATTTGTACCGAGTAATTTGTATTCCCTGAAGATATGGTGAAATATTGAAGTGATCCAAGGTCAAAGTGACCTTTGCCAGCATAATAGGATAAATGTTTTTCCAATGAGACAGGAATCAATAACATTAAATATCAAACTATGAGTATGGGTGAAATAAATTGAAAGACCATTTGATATAAACATTCACATACGAATTTCCGAATATTTTCTTCAGGAGAAGTGATGCACATAAGAACTACGAAATTTATTAGAACCTTTTTTTAACTTTCCACATTTTTTCTTGATTAAATCCTTATAAAATGTGTAAAAGAATCTTAAACTATCTACAACTATTTAATTGGTTTATGTATACGTAGTCACAGAAAGCTAGTGCATCATACTTGGATTTTTTTTGTATTTCATAATAATTAGATTGCTACCAAATTTTCAAGATGTACATTATTTCAAGTTGTAAGGAATAATGCTAATAATAATAATCCTATAGCGATTTCGTGAGATAATATGTTTCACAAAATTGATGTGAACAGTAGTTGATATTTAGTTTCTGACTGACCTTTTTGTTATTGTAATAAAACCTTTGTTACCATGTAGATAGATTTCATTTTATTGCTTAATGTATCCTCTAAGTTTTGGTTTATGTCATGAGTGAGAGTGGTGTGTATGTGAATGTCATTTTAGGTTAAGAAGTACATTTAGTTATATGTGGGAACCTAATTTAGGTAATATTTGTTTTGTCAGCTGAAATCTTCGATATATCAGATAGCAAGTAATAAGTTGTTGGAAGTGACTGATGAAGTTATCTGCGTAGTAACAATGGAACTACAAGATTTTTCTAGTAAATCTCCTTGAAAAAAATCATAATTAGTAGATGATATAGTTTATCATTTCCGACGAATTAGTCTATCTGCAACAAATCAAAGATGATTTTTTTTTATTTGATCACTAAAGATGAGTTAACATGTGTCGGATTGCATTGGGTTTTCATCCTAAGTTTGACCTTTCTTTGGGAGGTCTCAGAACTGATTTTTTTCTTCTTTTTCTTTCCCGGATTTATTTCTCATTTTGTGTCACGGGTGTTCAAATGATTTTGTTCTAATTCTCGTCTTTCTCTAGTTTTCTTTCATATCTTTAAACTTTCTTCTCGTCCTTCCTCTTTTTCTTTTTTTCTTGTCTATACTTTTCCTATTTTCGAACTCCTCGTAATCAATAATGACGCAAATATTGTTGTCTTTCAGATACACGGTCAAAATTGAACTAATCCAAATATTAGTCTTGATTAGAAAGATAATTATCATTAAGCTGATGATAAATACGCTTGTTAAACAACAATATTTGACAATTGGTCATTGCATGACTTACGAAGAGTTTTGGCGACCGTTTTTTCTAAAAAGTAGTTTTCACTACACATTACAGTAATTCATGTCGACTTCATAGGTAGATATTTTTATGTGTTAACTGCGTACCCGGTCTGCCAATATGAGTGGTGTTTTACAAGTAAATACTATTGTATATTTAACCCTTTGGGGATCCGATGGTACAATTTGTACCATACGGGTGTTTCATCGTACATTACGTTATAACTCTCCAATTTGAGCTTTTTCGTCCGTTTTTTTTCTTTTTCAAGTCCAGAGGCATTGTAGAAGAACTTACGTATGGTTTCACAAGTTCCTGCGTCGAGACATAGGAGGTGATGACGTCATAATTCTAAAATATATATTTTCTTTTATTAAGCCTATGTTCATTATTTTTTGGCTGGCTTATTTTTGCACGTAGAAGATTGAAATTGAGCACAAACATTCCGTCCACCGAGTAGTATTTAAAAGATTTTTTCACGTTTCTGCGATCAAACAGGTGGGATCCAGAGGGGCTAAAATTTGAAAAGGGGGATATTTAGACCAAAATTATACCTTTTTCTGGGATTTACCCGCCTTAGATACATGATGGAGACATGTGAATGGTGCCGCCTGAAAGACAGTTCTATTCTTAAGAGAATGATTGGCGGATTATAGCCCTAGGGTAAATAAAAAATGTCTCAGGAAATTTTTTAACTGAGATCATGGTGTTTTTCGGTAATTTGGGGCATTGTGGGGATTCCTGATAAAATTTCTCCAGCCCTTAGTGTTCATTATAGAAACTTGAAATTTGGCACACCCATTCTGTAAACCAAGTACTATTTATCAGATTTTTTTAGATCTCTACGTTCACATAGGACCGTTCCAGAGGGGCCCAATGTGAAAAGAAAATTTCCTTTTGACATCATTTTTCCCTCTCCTGGTATGAGCATGCAAGTGGTACCATTTGAATACCAGCTCCATTCTGAAGAGAATGAGGTATAAACCATGTTCCTAGGATAAACAGTGACGATGCAGTAGCTGCTTGACTGAAAGTCTAAAAAAAACCAAGACTCCGGATCCTTTAAGATCAACTACAGAACAGTAAAACTGATTTGCAATTAAATTGCAGTTCACGTGTAAGTGTCCAACCTCCGACTCGCGATAGAATTTTTTGCTGTTTGAGATTTTTCCCCCAACCTCAGTTTTCTAAGTTGACTTCGTTACCATTCATAGAAGTAGCGGGATAAATAAAAGTGAATATTATATTAGGTTTATTACAATAACTATTTATTGATCCCTTACCAGATTCAATGTTCACCCTTTTGTTTCTTGTATAGCTATTACTAATTCTATTTATTACAATATTTTACGTCCGAGAAGTTGCCTCCCCCCCCACAGAAGCTCTAATGATATCTTCTAGTGCAATCGTCAGTGCTTCGTTAGTGCTTCCTGGAACACCAACTCCCAACATTAGTGGTTCAATAGTTTGGACGCTAGAAGCAAAAAACTTTGAGGGTGCAACTTCAAGTTAGCCCCCCAGAAAGCACTAACGATTCAACCTAGTGCAATCGTTAGTGCTTCCAGAAAACACGAATTGTTTCGTTAGTGCTTCACAATTAGTGTGGGTATGGCCAGTTATATGTCACGAAATTCCCATAAGCAATACATGGTGAATTTTTAATTGGCATAAATTTCCGCCAAATTCAAAACGCTAGTGACCTCTTCTAGTGCAATCATTAGTGCCTCGTTAGTGCTTCTTAGAACACCAACCCCAACATTAGTGCTTCAACAGTTGGGACGCTAGAAGCAAAAAAAAATTGGGGTGGGGCCAACTTCACGTTAGCCCTCCCAGAAAGCACTAACGATTAAACCTAGTGCAATCGTTAGTGCTACCAGAAAACACTAACGGTTTCGTTAGTGCTTCACTATTAGTTTGGCTTTGGCGAATTACATGTCACGAAACTCACGTAAGAAAAACATTGGGAATTTTTTATTGGGTCAAATTCATAGCAAATTCAAAAGCGCTAAAGAAACTTTCTAGAGTAATCGTTAGTGCTTCTTAGAGCACCAACTCCCAATATTAGGGCTTTAATAGTTTGGACGCTAGAAGCAAAAACTTTTGGGGGCAACTTCACTTTAACTTCCCCCAGAAAGCACTCACGATTAAACCTAGTGCAATCGATAGTGCTTCCAGAAAATACTAATAGTTTCGCTAGTGCTTCACTATTAGTTTGACTTTGGCGAATTACATGTCACGAAACGCCCGTAAGAAATACATGGAGAATTTTTCAGTGGAACAAATTCCCGCCAAATTCAAAACAGCTAATGATATCTTTTAGTGCAATCGTTAGTACCTTGCTAGTGCTTCTTAGAACACCAACACCCAACATTAGTGCTTCAATAGTTTGGACGCTAGAAGCAAAAAACATTAAAGGACAAACTTAAAGTTAGCCCCCAGCAAGAACTAACAATAAACCTAGTGCAATTGATAGTAAATGTTGGTAGTCCTAGAAAACACTAATAGTTTCGTTAGTCGTTATTATTAGTGATGAAACTCACGTAAGAAAAACATTGGGAATTTTTCGTTGAGTTAAACTTCCGCCAAATTCAAAAGCACTAATGATCTCTTCCAGTGCAATCGTTAATACTTCTTAGAGCACCAAATCCAAACATTAATGCTTCATTAGTTTTTGTTGCTAAGAGCAAAAAGAAAAAAAAAGAGGGCTTATTTCACTTTAGTTCCCCAGAAAGTACTAATCCATAGTGCATCGTTAGGACTTGTAGAAAACAGTAATAGTTTTGTTTGTTTCTCTATTAGTTTTGTTTTGGGGGATGAAATTCATTATGTTTCTATTTTTTTCGTGTGAAAATGTAATCTTTTTTCCTTGGTTCATATATAAACAGTCATTTTATTATTTTATTTTTTTCTGCATTGTTTTACGATACGATAAAATTTAACTACAATCCTTCGCTAATTTTAGTATGTTTATTTCAGTTAGTTAAGTATGTAAAATGGTGTTTACGGGTTTGGGAGCATAACTTTAATTGACTTTTACAATAGTATTATTTCTTTGTGAACTTTAGGCTTCATGATTCAAAGTTGTATACAATGATGAAAATGCTAACAGGACTGTAATTAAAACAAGGGAAGTCTCTTTACAGTTAATTAATGTGGAGTAATTAATTAATTTGAAGTAACTGTTATTGATTAACCCTTTTCTTGAACAATTCTTCTAAAGAGGTTCATGTTGTCACCTCCGTTGCCCTAACAGACATATCCTACGTTAAATACAAATTGTTAACAAGGTTACCAGCAACATACGAAATTTAATACCATACAGTGTTCTACTAATTATTCAATATACACAAACGAAATAAAAACAAAGAAGGCATACTTCAATAATTATAAATGTATCAACTCAACTGTGATATGTATACACAACCCCAAAAGTGCATTACGACCTGCAATTCTCCTTTTTCTAAAATAGCAGGCAACCCAAACAGCCCGGCGGTTGGGTTGGTTGCAACTTCGAAAGGCGTTGGACTAAACCTGCTGGTGGATGACATCTAGGATCATGCCAAAAGTTTAACACACACAGTTTCTCTCCCCGTGATTCGGTGGCAAATCCTGATATTACCGTCATCCGTCATCCGGATATTATCCGTCAGCCGTTATCCGATTACCTCGAAACCGCGGTAGCCAGAATTAGCCCAGGATACTGGACTTATATTAAGAAAATGAAAATCTCAGGAAAATGCATAAGTATTTTAGTCTTGTAGCTCATAGTCCGTACCAAAGTACTGATGGAAATGTGGCCAATGAATTATGACTATTTTGTAGAACATTCCACTTTAATATAACAGGAAATCCATCTTCCGGCATGCTTGGTTGTGAAAAGCTATAGAGTGTATTGGTATACTTTGTAAGGTATATGTACTGTCGCTGATTTGTGATAACAACCTGAAACAGAAGTAAAAGGTAAATTACAGTAATAGTTTTCTCTTAATAGTTTTGTATTGAAGGGGAGAAACGGAAAACCTACTTTTATCTTAACTTTTTTTTTTAAATTTCTATTCGGTTTCACACCCTTCCCCCTTTAACATTGAATACGGAAATGGAGAACTTATTTAGAATTTGATTGTTGATTCCAGTATATTTCAAGCATTACCTCTCGGACCTAGGCCTGTGTTATGTCGATAACGGTATCGTCGAAATCTATATTATCATATATGAACATTCGATATCGCAAATATATGGACATGAATATATCATTCTAAATTTTCGATATCGATATTCGTGGGGACGAGGTAAGGAGCCTCTAAGCCTTGCGATGGATGAAGAAAGTAAAGTTAATTTTTACAATCATTATATCTTTATTACCGAAAATTGTAATGTAAATACACCCACTTGAAAATTTGCAATATTATATGATATAATTTCCTTGACGCCAAACGTTTTCTGTTCCCTGAAAAAAAGAAAAAAATCACGTGCAAAAGCAAGTGCTCAACTAACATTTTACATACTCAACTAACACAATTAAACATACTAAAATTAGCAAAGGATTGTAGTTAAATTTTATCGTATCGTAAAACAATGCAGAAGAAAATAAAATAATAAAATGACTGTTTATATATGAACCAAGGAAAAAATATTACATTTTCATACGAAAAAATTAGAAACATAATGAAATTCATCTCCCAAAACAAAGCTAATAGAGAAACAAACAAAACTATTATTGTTTTCTGCAAGTTCTAACTATGCACTATGGATTGCACTAGATTTTGTCGTTACTGCTTTCTGGGGAACTAACATGAAGTTAGCCCTCTTTTTTCTTTTTGCTCCTAGCATCCGAACTAATGAAGCATTAATGTTCGAATTTGGTCCTCTAAGAAGTATTAACGATTGCACTGGAAGAGATCAATAATTCTTTTGAAGTTGGCTGAAGTTTAACTCAACGAAAAATTCCCAATGTTTTTTCTTACGTGAGTTTCGTCACTAAAAATAACGCATTAACGAAACTATTAGTGTTTTCTAGGACCACCAACAATGTACTATCAATTGCACTAGGTTTGATTGTTAGTGCCTCCTGGGGGACTAACATCACGTTTTTCCTTCAAAGTTTTTTGCTTCTAGCGTCCAAACTATTGAAGCACTAATGTTGGGTGTTGGTGTTCTAAGAAGCACTAACGATTCAACTAGAAAAGATCATTAGCGATTTTGAATTTGGCGGGAATATGAGCCAACCAAAAATTCCCCATATATTTCTTATGGGAGTTTCGTGACATATAACTGGCCATAGCCACACTAATTGTGAAGCACTAACGAAACTATTTGTGTTTCCTGGAAGTACTAACGATGCACTAACGATTGCACTAGAAGAGCTTATTAGCACTTTTGAATTTGTTGGGAATTTGAGCCAATAAAAATTTCCCCGTGTATTCCTTATGGGAATTTGGTGAAATATAACTGGCTATAGCCACACTAATTGTGAAGCACTAAAGAAACAATTCTTGTTTTCTGGAAGCACTAACGAAGCACTAACGATTGCACTAGAAGAGATCATTAGTGCTGCAAAGGGGAGCCAACTTCTCGGCCGTCAATATTTTGGAGCTAGAGCTCTTGCGGGGTTGTGAGCTCTTGCTAGAATTTGGCAAACAACTTGCTAGTACAAACTTATTTTACTTAATTTACTTTTAATTATGACTACCAAATTTAGGATTTTCTTTAGTTTCCGACTTTACATTATTTTCTCTATACTTAAACTCTTCTCCGTTTCTGAGGGGTCAGATATTTTTTGTATTAGACATTTCTAAATTAAGAGACCACACATACTTTCCGGTATATCCGGGATCTCCAATGGATTGGCCCGATACCGTGAATGGTAAGATTTCCATAAATCTCTTATCTTATCTGTGTATCCTGGTCACAGACTCACACTTGCACTTGTCAACGTAATTCATTCTACGCAGCTGCTTGTGGTCCCGGGTTCGATCCCAGCCCCCGCCAAGTGAACTTTGTGGTGGACAAACACCGTGTGCGTGGGTTTTCTCGGGGTTTTCCCGTTTCCTTCTACTTTCTTCATTCCACCATTTCATTCATTATTCATCATCACCGTCTCTTTTATCCTAACCGGCATAACCGTGGGACATAAAGCTCAAAGATTTCATTTCATTTTTCATTCTACGCACTTAGTAAACCAGCTGTTCAGACATATTAAATTGCTGTGAAGTTAACGATTTTCTCATATTTTTCTTAGATTCGACATCTTTTCCTTGTAGTATCTAGCATTCTATCTTATCTTCCTCTTCTGTGCTCATATGTCTCTTTTCTAACTATCTTTCTACTCTCTTCTCTAAGATAGTTTCTCAAATTTAAACCACTGTTTAACTTGTCATTTCCTATAACCATTTAACATATGATTTGAAATGAAATATTAATTTGGAGATGTCACGAAATATAATTCTATGATTATTTCATTTCAGCATATATAAAGGGACCGTTCCCATAGCTAATTCACCCGCTGTAGTTGTGAACGATCGATCGGTAGATTTTTAACTTTACTGCCTTCGTTTCCCCACCATTCCTGACTAAATGCTTCGAGCTTCACCTTTGTAGTACACATCGTGCTCGTTTTCGTTCAATGCAGTCACATAAAGATGAATTTTCTATGTAAATATATGGACCCACGAACGATTGTTACATATTAATGTTTTTCATCTCTATTGCCAACTACGAAAATATTTACTACCAAGATCAGTTCACGTACCTGCCTGATACCTTCAATGTCTATTATTTCGAAATATGTAAGTATGTTTAGAGTATCGCGCAGTTACCCATCATATGCACGACTTTATTTCGTGGTACATGATGTAGTGGTGCAAACTTGGAATTTTATTGAGCAGGGTAATTTGTTTTAAATTGTAAGGAAATGGCTAAGTATATGTATACTGAATTATAAATAAGTGATGTATGTGCGATACTGCAGAGAATCATATGATGTCGAAAAACTTTAACTAATGTAAATAAATTATGTAAATTTTGAAATTTGCAAGCAATCCAGTATTTGGTAGGATATTTTAGAGTCCTTTCGTAGCGGTGACCTACAAATTTTCTACCAAACTCCGGTTTGATCCAATTTTAACTATTCGTCATTCTGCCACGAAATTTTCTCTGCTGTGATTGGGGACTATATTCCACCTCAGTGTTCTGGTTCGCCTTTACGTCGTTCTTTGTCTTCTATACTGTGTGGGACAAACAGTCATTGTTATATTGTGAGTGAAATATTTTAGTATTGTTTAAGAGCAACTACAGAACTGTAAAACTGATTTGAATTATAGTTCGAGTGTACTTGTCCAACTTCCAACTCGCGATAAACCTTTGTTGCTGTTTGAGATTTTTTTCCAACGTCAGTTTGTTAATTAGAGTTCGTCACTGTTCATATGGGGGACTGGATGAATAAGAGTGGATTGTATAGTAGGTTAACATCAATAAAGATTTATTAATTCCTTACCATTCCCCATGGTCTCCCATTCTTTAATGTATAGGTATTGCTATTTCTCTTTATAACAATACTTTGTAACGAGTATAATATTAGGGCTCTTGCGGGAATGGGACCTTTATCAAGAATTTGGCCAACAACTTTCTAGTATAAAATTATCTTATTTAATATATTTTCTAATTTTTAGCTTACCCATTTAGGATTTTCTTTAGATACCTACTTCTACACTATTTTCTAGATACTTTAAATTAACGCTTCTTAGTTTCTGATAAGTCAGATATCTTTTGTATTAGAAATTTCTCAAATTATTAAACCATACTAACCTTCCGGTATTTACTTGATCTTCAACAGTTTGGCCGGATACGTTGAATAGTAGGAATTCCATAAAGCTCTTGTCTTTGTGAAAATTCTATCCACGGCGCGGACTCCCACTCGCACTTGGAAATATATCTTACGCTACTCATTTAGCAAACCGCTGGTTAGGCGTACTAAAATATATATATATGGCTCTGAAGTCGAAGATTTTCGCATACTTTTTAAGATTCGACAGCTCTTCTTTGTAGTATCTAGCATTAAATCTTATCTTCCTCTTCTGTGCGCATCCTCTTCTTTTCTAACTATGTTTCTACACTTTTTTCTAAGATTTTTATCAACCTTCTCCCTACTGTTTTAACTTGTCGATTCCTATTGCCATTTACCATATTTGATTTGAACTGAGATATTCATTTGGTAATGTTGAAAGATAAAATTTCTAGGATTTTTACTCTCGACATATATGAAGTGACCGTTTCCATTGCTAGTTGACCCGCTGTAATTATGTGCGATCATCCGGTAGGCGATTTAACTTTGCTTCCGTTTCCTCCACCACTCCTAACTAAATGCTCAAGCTTTACCTTTATAGTTTTCATCGTGTACATTTTCCTTTCAGTGCAATCACATAAAGATGAATTTTCTGTGTAAATATATGGGCCCACGAACGATTGTTAACCCTGCAATACGCGCGGGCTCTATTGTAACCCAGCGTTTTTGTCTTCCTTGCAGCAAAGTAGTTTGAGATGCTAACACAAAGAGTGTCTGTGTACCTTTCTATCAACTATCATTCTGCGTGTTTAGTGTGTGGTCGAACGTAAAATCGAAAAGAGCTCAATGTTATTCTCCTTGCAAGTTTCATGGGCTACATCTGTAGCCCGCGCGACTATTGCTGCCATAAGTGTTCCAAAACGTCGAAAGCTTTTTCATCATAGCTTTAGTGTTGACCATATTGTCAATGAGTTTGCAAAATGCCAGTTTTGATGAGGAATGTTTTCCAGATTGCGATAATGATGGTGAATAAAATTTTGACATGGAAGAACTGCACAGAAATAGTAAAAATTCAGAAGATGTTAATGAGAATTCCGGGTGGCAGGAATCACTGATACTTGTAGATAATAGTGATAATAAATACAATTCTGATCTGAAGTAAATTATCATGTAGCAAAAGACAATTTCAGATGAAAAAACTCCTACTCGTAGTATTTGTACTCGTGTTCATGATATTTTGCTTCGTTTTCCTGGACCTAAAGGTGATATCAGGTCTGCGTTGTTGTAATTTGAACGTTTATAATTGTTTTTAGATGCAAACGTTTTCAGACTTTTAGTTGATTGTAGCAATATTTACATTGACAGTGTTAGAAAGAGATTTGTACGTGACCGTGATGCGAAACTTACAGACAAGACTGAAATAAGTACCCTTCTTGGCATTTTGATGCTTTTGATGAGTGGTCAATGCTTAAAGGAAAGTGTCCATTGACCACTCAATCACTTGTGTGTAGAACATGCTTCGAGGATCTTGAATAGGAAAACAGAAAAAGAAAAATATATGAGAGTAAATAGCGTATGTCATTATGCAAAATCGTAATCAAACTTTTGATAGCAAGAAATCAGAAAAAATATTTCGATAAAAATGTATGTTTTGACGATAATACGTTTATCTGTAAGCTTTGTTTGTAGAATTTTTATAAAATAATGCGTATTTTTAAAAGAATTCCGACATATATGTTTACGATGAAGAAAGGTTCGGAATGCACCACATTTGTGCATTTATTGCTTAATACAATATTGCTTTTGCAGTCCTACTCGTGTATTACTTTTGAAAGATAAATGGCGTTGATCTTCTTTGTATATGCATAGCTTTCAAGTAAATCTATTTCTCAAATTTGGCATAAGATCCTTAAAACAGTTTATAAATATATTTCTCTGCAAGAAAGATAAAAATGTTAACTAACTAGCCAATACAATCAAATAAAAACCAATGGGCTACAGTGGTAGCCCGCGCGACTATCCATGTCACAAAAGTCCGCGCGCCTGTTGCAGGGTTAAATGTTAATGTTTTTCAACTCTACTGCAAACTATGAAAATGTTTTGTACCAAGATCAGTTCAAATACGTGCCTGATATCATCAATGTCTATTATTTCGAAATATGTAAGAATGTAAGTATGTTTAGAGTATCGCGCAGTTACCCAACTTATGGTCGAGCTTATTTCGTGGTACGTGGTGTAGTTTTGCAACCTTAGAATTTTATTGAACGGGGTAATTATAATGTGTAAGGAAATTACTAAGTATATATATATTGAATTATAAATACGTGTTGAATATAAAAGTGTTATATTCAAGAGAATCGCGTAATGTTGTAATATTTTGACTAACGTAAATAAAGGGTCTTGTTACCCACCCCGAGCGGTTGGGTTTGTTGTTATAATTTCATAAATTGGCCGAATAAAAAACCTAAGTTTTGAATATACCGCCATATATTTAAAAATCATCCTTTGTTTTGTAATATGAGTGACTTATTGGCGTTTATTAACATATCAATATTATCTCATTAATCGCATGCTGCATATAAAAGTATGGTTTTCGTAATTCGGAACTATCATCAAGTATATCACCAATCCAGTGACCATGGAACCTTACTATATACTCGTATATGAATATCCCTGTCATGCGCAAATCTTTAAAACCCAAACACTATTCCATCTATTTGACAGTAATCTTAGTTCGAACGTGATTAGTAATGTCTTTAATACCATACGAAGTATCATTCAACTCTTAACACAGACGTCCTACGAATTCGTGAAATTTTTTTTTCCCTAAATTGAATAAATGTCACTGCAATGTGAGACTAAAGATGTGTCAAATAAAGATGGACAGCGGGCATGGACGCCAAATAGGTGAATACTGACACGTGAAATAAAACATTATCTAAAACGACGATAAAAGGACTAGTTTGACAATTAAAAAAAACTCTTAATATGCGAGGTAGATTTAATACTAACAATGTTTATTCTGTAATTTTTCTTTCCACTTTCGAATTTTGATTGAGATAATTTAACGTTCTATATACTTTTAGCATGTAACTAATATCTTTCCTAGTGTTTTGCTCTTAATATGTGTAATAAATATTATAAAACTGTAGCTAGATGGTAGTTCCATTCCAAAGTAAATAATAACCTATTTACCCCCATCAGGAAAGAGGGATTGCCGCCGTCGATGGTGGCGGGCCGCCGGAGGCAGCCGGCACCCGTCCGCGATGGCACGACCATCTACTTGTTCAAGGTTGCCGACATTTTGCCGAGGCGGCAAGCGGTTGAAAATCGTCAAGTAAAATTCCCTTTGCCGAATGTTGCCGACCGTCAGAGCCGGCAAAACAATCGGAAAGGCCTCTTTCCGACCGTCTGCCGACTCCTTATGCCGGCCTCTTTTCGACGGCGGCGCCGGAACATTTACTGCGCCTTTACGGTTGTTTGCCGACTGCTCGGCAAGACAATCTTCCGACGGCGGTGCCGGTGCATTTAATACTCATTTCCGGCTGTTTGCCGACCGCTCGCCAAGGCAACTATTCGTCGCGGTCGAAAGTCGAGCTGAAAGATGTCGGCGTCCGGCGCCGGCAATCCGACCGCGGCATCTGGTCGGCATGGACAAATTGTCCGACTATAGGCGGCAGAATCCTGATGGGGTACATGTACCAACACATTATCCGAAGTGTGTGGAATCTTGTCTGGATTCAGGTCTGGAATCTTCAAAACTACATTATTAATCAAGATATCTTTTAAGTTTTCCAAGATTTTTTTGTGATCATTAGTCCAAACAAATTTCGAGTTTGTTTACTTTAACTCACTGAATGGACCCATCAATCCTTTCATCTTAGACGCAAATTTTGAATAGTAGCTAAAGAACCCGATAATCCTTATTAAACCCCGTCTATTTCTAGGCGATGGAATATTCCTAACGGCTGCGACTCGTGCTGGATCAATCTCCATCTGATCCCCAGAAATAATATATCCTAAATAATTTACCTTTTTATAAACAAACATAAACTTATCGGGGGAAATGGTAACGTTATATTCTCTATATCTTCCCATTACCTACCGGATGGTTCCCCTGTAACTTTCTAAATCAGATGAAGATATCAAAACATCATCAAAGTAGATTTTCACTCCCTCACTTTCTAAATCACCAAGTATTTAATTCATAACTCATGATAAAATGTCACTTCCTGTCTTTGTCCCTACCGGAACTCTTGTGCATTGATAGAGACTTTTCGGTGTAACAATAGTAACGATCTCCCTTGAGCTATCATCAAGCTGAATTTGGAAATATGCTTTTTTGAGATCGAATTTCGTATGAAATTGTTTATCAGCCAACCCTGTTAAACATTCTTTCAAATTTTGAGAAGGAAAAGGATCATTAACTATAAGATCATTAGCTGTTACAAAGTTACCAACTAAGTGTCATTTTTGTTTTTGACCAAACACAACTACTTGCGTAGTTGGAATGATCCACTTGAATCAGAATACCTTGGTTAATCAGTTCCTGAATCTGTTCATCGAATATCTTCTCCTTATGTTTCAGAATTGGAAAGGGTGTTTGCTTAAAGAGTTTCTCTTCCGATAATTATAAACGACCATAATAACCTTTGATGCACCCTACTCTTTCATATATCACATCAGATTCTTTAGTTATCTACTCAATGAACGAAATAAAACCCGGTCCCGATATTTCCAGGTTTCGTCAAAATTTGTTTTTTGCACCTGCATTTCCATTGGGTTTTTCACCTGTTGAGATCGTTTCGGTATCACAGATTTACGAAGCACAGATTCACTAATGTACTTCTTTTTTGTTAATAAAGAATTGAACTTTTCAGCCAACTAAACATCTACATCTCATGTCTCTGACGCACTATCCTTTAAATTGACGACCACTTCTTCCTTCTTGTTCTTCATCTGTGTTTTATCTAAAACCTCTGTCCTCTTTTTTGAATCTTCTGCAACACTAACATCCTTGACATCTTTACCCAACCGTTTGGTTCTCTTCTTCTTCTTCCTATTCTTTCTCTGTGGTAGCGGCTTATCAGCAAAAGGGAATTGAGAATCTTTCCCAAAGTCCAATTCAGTAGTCAACGTATCTTCATTCTTTGCCTCTACGCTGTTATCCCTAACCATCGACACCATGGCTAAGTCCACTGGAGTGCGAGAATTCTCATCATCGCTGAAGATCTTCACACCATTTTCGTTATCTTCCTTCACTACTCGATCAGAGGAATATTTCACACTTTCGTCCTGTTTCTCAGAAGAAACACCAGAATTCTACCAAACACTGCTGGTATGATTACATTCGATGAGGTTTCGCAGTTCTAAAAGCTGTTCCGAAGTTGATACCTCAATTTGCAAAGTTGACTTTCTAATTGATTTAGTTCAGGTCGCACAGCACACCTTTGCAACTCCATCTCGACGAATTAATAACCGCTCGAAAGGACAGAGAAGTTTGACCAGATTCACTGTTTTTCCCTTTTGATTTATGGGTGCCTTTTTTTCTGGAGTCCTAAAGTGGTTCACCGAACCTCCTGATATAAATCCACTTTCGCATCTTCCAAATGAATTTTGTCGATAATAGAGCCTGTATTCGCTTTTTCCCTCGCTTTAGAATCATAACACGATTCTGATAATCAAGGATAGCCAAAGTTGCTTGCAGAAATGGCATGCCCAGAAGACAATGAAAAGGTAATTTTGAAACAACCCGAAAAGTTACAGTCTGAAAGAAACAAGATAGATTAATATTCAAAACAATTTCTTCATTCGTAACAAGCTCGTGGCCTGAAGGGGCATTCATAGCTCTTTCCTCCACTTCTTGAATGAAATCTTCTACCTTGCATCGGCTTACCAAATTTTTAGCAACAAGATTAAAACTAGACCCACCATCAATGCAAATATTTGGTACGTTGTCATTTACTTTACCGGAAACAAAGGTTGCTACCATCCCATCAACTTCTGATGGAATTCTTCGAAAATTCTGTCTAAATTTCCCAACCGAACGATCTTCATTTCCAAAACTACTTCCTGGAAATATTGAGCTCCTAAATGTCTTGCTCATAGAACTCGGTTTACAATTACGCATAGTTATTCCAGATTGTTTTGACTTTAAAAATCCATCTCTAAATTCCGAACCTTAACTTGTCATGGCTGACATTTGTTTCCCCCTAGATGTTCCAACAAATTTATTATATTCTATTTCCTCCCGGTATCGTTGAACAAATTTCTCGGCAATATTTAATAATTCTACTCTAGTTGTCGGAAAAGCATAATTCAACAACGGTTTAATTATTGTGTAAAAGCAAATAACGTACGGCTTCTTTCCAGACTTAACGTACATCCTTCTGTCTGGATATTGAAGCAGCCACTTGTCTAATGACGGAACGCGGCATAAGTACATCGGAAAGTGCAGGGACGCATATGCGAGTGAGTCCATATGAATCACTTTTTGATGCGTATTTTGTAGCAATAAGAGGGATCACTCAGGATCCTAGTCTTTTTATAGCGAAAGAAACTAGCTTCCTCTGTATCAATGAAACGCCGCTTGGAGAGCCTCTTACACATGACGAAGTACATTTTCTTCTCCGACCTGCATTTCCTTTAACACAACTTTCTATTACTCACTATTAAAATTGCACACTATGAGGCGGAAACGCACATTTTATATCAGTCTGGCCATTATACATTAGCTATGGCTCTGGATCGCATATCCTCCCACCTACGACATGATGCAGTTGTCTTCTACTTTGGATCCACATGCACCACTCGGTTGTGTTTCGCTTGGCCGACGCACTATGTACTTAATTTACAGAAGCATTGCTCATCTGATTGGTATACGTGGATCTCTCGGTCAGATTTTGATATTTCCTTGACGTGCCCTTTAACATTCCATCAGGGGATTGATCCTATGGCCTGCAGCCATACTACTTTATATTATATGTATAAATTATACGTTAACCCGGCTTGTCTCGTCACATACTGAAAACACCTCTCCCCACTTTCGGGACAATAGTTCTACGCATTGACAAGTGCTGAAAACTAGATTTACCCTTATCCCTGGATACTGGAATTTTCTAACAGATATTGGAAAACGTCTGTGGGTCCAACTTACCGGCTTAGTTTTTTCTCATCAATTGTGTTTCATTTCTCGCCCGATTTTCGTTACGTTTTTTCTGGATCTAAAACTCCGTGAACATCGCCAGCGCCTGGTGTTGCAATACTGGGTGCAGATTTTTAGGTCTTGCTCAGCAAATTTCGTACAAGACACTTACTTGCAATATGGATGTAACTTTTGGTTTTCGGTATCTATCTTACCTGATATTACTTTATGCCTACGTGTATTTTCCCGCCGTTCTTTAATTTATGTCCCTGTCATTGACAAGACTTTGCGCTACTGATATTGCACAGGGTTTTTTGTGCCTGTGTGCAGGTCCACATTTTTAGCGACCTAATAAGGCTCTAACTGCATAAATTAGTACTATGCATGCCACACAAATTAGCAATACTCGCTACATAGTAATATATTGAATCTTATTTTACTAGTTCCGTTTGGTGCTATTACTAACAAAACCGGATATTATTTGTGACCAAACTTGTGGTAGTGCCAATATTCTCCTAACGCCATACTTCCTTTATGGAAACATATCTACTGTCATTTATCTACGCCTACTTTTCTCTGGCGGAACTTCTATACTTGATGTTCGTGATGCTTTTATTTACGTACTACATGCGCAAGGTTCATCCATTTGAGGATTCGTTGTATTCAGGTCTAGCATATTAGCGCATGTATCACATATTCCATATGTTGTGGGCCTGCTTTGTACCCTGCAATTACGCACAACTGTGAACAATGGCCAGTGGATCTTACAGGCTACTATATGGCTGTTATGCGCCCTATCGCTGTGGACTTTCACTTCAATAGGCGTGCAAGTGGGCTTAAGTTCGCACCGGTTCCCTCTGTAGTTCCTTCTGCTTGGGATCTAAGTCTCATCCCTCCTCTTCTAGGGTATCTCCTCACTAGTAGTCATACAAAGCGCACGTGAGCTCCTTCATTTATACGGCTTCCACGTTTTTCATCTACTGCTTAGCCTTTTGTTCCTATTTCGAACTGTTTCTCGAAATTATTTCGAATTTTTTTTTCTCCGGGGAACTTCTGGCGGGTATGTTCCATATGTTTACAATTGACGTGGCACAGAGGGTGCTACTCTATGGATGTTATAAAAAATAAATTCGAGTTAACTACATTCACCCAAGAACAGATAAGTAACACAAATGATACTACGATTGACCTCGTTAATACATAACATACGACTAACCACATAAGAAATACGATAAGGTTTTATGGTACCAGTCGCACAGTAACACAAATATGGTAACGTAATAGCAATAAGAAACTAGTTAAACATCAAAACACTAAAAATCATAATAACATACTAACGACTATGGCATATATTTTATTAGGATCTAACTGCTTTCGACGTTAGAGGCCTGGGCTGAAAAAGAAAAGATTATATATTCTCTTATCCAAGTGCTGAAAATAAAATTGGCTTTAATATACTGTTCTACACCTGCTTACTGCTCTGTTTACTGTAGCGAAATGTGTTTCGTTTTCTATCATCGGCTTCCTGTTGCGTCGCCTCTGCTTGACTTATATTGTACTTCTGTCAGCTGTAAATAGGAATATGTACAGTCTTTCAATGTATATAGTAGTTGTAACAAACAACCTGTAAGTAGAAAAACAAATGCACATGCAACTTGCATTGTGAATACTTGGAAACAGAGTAAATATGATATCCTATCATGTGGACTGTGTAGCATAAGTCCCGTTGTGGACTTGACTTAATGTATATAATTAGTAAAATATTCAGGTATCTGTACTATGTTACAAATAAACATTTTATTTTTATTTATTTGGGTATAGTTTAATAGTTATAATAGTATACTGTGTACTGTTATTCGTAAATATTATATTGGAAAATTGTTGATAGTTTTTAAGGATAAGGAAAGAGCATTTATTGTATAGAGTCTTAAAATTAATTAAGATGAAATATCTATTTTAAGAACAAACCTATGGCTACAACAAGCAACAAGTGTACCATAATCTGAGTATTTTTCTCTGATTTTAACTTATTAAGATTACTACTATAAGGGACAAAAGTTCTTGATATGTAGTTGCTTGTTAGAAAATCAGCGAATGAAATTAAGTACGTAACGTGACTCAGCAAATAAGCTGAAAAATCAACATTGGGCAACCTAATGCCAACATAGTATGATAGTAACTTTACCTTTATCTTGTGCCACCCGAACGCCTCTTCCGGATTGGGAATAACAATTGAGACTCTTGCATTACATCTTGCACCTTGATCGAATAACGACTTTTCATTACTGTTGTTACTGTATGCTTCTCGTATGGTTTAATGCGTAAGGTAATTACAGTTCCTTCTCAATTGGTGATGGTAGTTTTAAGTATTAAAAAATACGCATTGTTGTGAAGGAAGAATCATGCTTTAAAAGCTTTTATGTAACGGGGTATATAATAAATTCAGCCTTTTTTCTACCCTTCTACCTGTTTAGTGATGATTTGGTTTCAATGCATATTACTTCTTAAAGGTTACACTTAATGTCTGAACTGGTGCACCCGTTACTGTTGTTAACCACAAATTGTATAATTTTTGTTTTCGAACAAAACAAAAGGTTGGAATTAATACAAAATGGGGCATCCGCCCACTTCTATCCTTTTGGAGTTGCGCAGTAGCCCTGAGATATATCCAGAGTCAGTTACGAAGTATAAATTTTACAACTTAGGTAGAGAAACTACAAACATAAGGTTTAATACAGTTTCCATGAAGTGGAGTAACACCAATTAACAGGAATTAGTTACGACTAATCAAGGACGTAGTCTAGTCATTACTATTAAAGCTTTAAACGTTTAACAAATTCAATAAAAATTGGATAATGTTAAAACACAACATGCATTTCAAAATAGAGGTCACGTCCAATCTTTCAAACACTTTGAATTACTATTAGGGACATAAGATTCAAAATTCAATCTTATGACCACTAAAGTTTCCCTGTTGTCATGTTGTTATCCCATTTACTAGCTATAAGCAAATGTTTATATTACTTCTCAATGTTTGATGAAACAATAATAAATACCTAGTCTCGTAATAAGTACAGGGAAAGAGAAGGACCTAAATTATTAAAAATCTAAATAACCACGAAACACATTCATGCAATTGGTAGAAAACAAGAAAGTTATCATTTGTTATTCTTCTCTACGAACCACTGCACTGTGTTGACTTCTTAAAAGGCTAGATTGATTAATTGTTAAAAACACACCGTATACTGACGGAATCGTGGGTGAAAAATACAATAAGTATTTTAGAAACTATTTACGAGTCCGCTCCTCCTAGGTACATGAAGGGTTAGATGACGCGTGCCATCGGTTACGCTTACTCCTCATATATTGGTAACAATACATTCAACACACAAGGATATGACTAAGTCAGACACTAAACCAACCTACTTAGTAATTCATAAAATAATCTAAAAATACAGGGTCCAACGTATGGCCCCGGCCGTTTTTGTAATAAATTTTTAAATCGTGACACTCATATCGAAATTGTTTTGAAGCTTTTGTAAAATTATTTATCACGCAACGTTATACTTTGTACTTCCACTACAGACTGTAAGTTGAAGTAAGACTCTCACTTAAGAGCGGTGGAAATTATAATACCAAGTTTCAATTATAAACGTAGTATGTAACGGAATGATTTCGAATTGGTTATATTGAAAATTATGTTGAGGTCTATGCTTCAGAAAGAAATCACTGAATTCACGACTGGGCCCTCCTCTTATGTCGCAGTTAAACTTTCACAATCGACAAGACGATAGTTATTTTTTTCTATTCATGCAAAGTATTATTACCTCACGTACTCATACGCACTGATCAAAAACATTCATTGCTAGGAGTCTGTGATTTTTGTTTTCGGAGGTACCCTCTTCCAGGCCTAAACAGACTAATGTACGGTCAACTGTAATCCCTGCTAGCCGAAATACAGTCACTTTATAAACACTGTTTCATTACAGTTTACGAAGGTTTTTAAGTATAACTCCAAAGTGCCGCGAAGTCCGTCTTTTCGTCTAGGAAGGAGGAAGGCACCGGTGTTCGAACCTTGGTACCAATAGTTTTAATTCATAATAATCATCCCATTCTTTATTACAGAAGACGAACGCAAACCACATCCACTGCATCTAAAAACCCGTTTATTCTCCTTTTAGAGCACTCATTAGATTTCACTCACAGTGATTCATTATCAGAAAGCGAACATAAAAGATTAATAAGCAATCACCAAAGCATACTGAGCGTTTCTAGTTCTCAACAGCTTACAGAACTATAAGGTGGAACTTTTCATTATTCGAAATAATTGGTGTAAAACCTCGCAATGAACCTTGCACTAAATACAAGTAGTTTAAATACTTTCTCCACAAGAGTATGTTCACAATACAAGCTTCTCGCCATTGCTTCGAGTTCCTCCTTCGACTCCCGCCATAGGTTCAGATGAGTTTTACAAATTGTAATAATTCCTCACTTATTTCTTTACTTTGCCACAGAATCATAGGGCACACAAACAAACACAGAATTATCACGATTCACTGGAGAAATTAGAATCCAATTAACAATTCTCTGGGAAATTTTATCACGATACGGCTTTGTACTGTATATCGAACCACGACCCCGTTAATAACGATAAGAAAAACAGTAATACTCACCTGAACACTTTTTCATGTCTCCCCTTATGGCGATGTAATACAACTTCCATGAAATGATCAAAAGATAACCTGAATAAATCACCCGTCCCCACCTAGTCGAACTCCGGCAAGAATTGAGCCCAGCTTCCGCTGGAGAATCTGAAAAAATATAACCACTGAGAATCAAAGTCTTATATTGATAGATTTGCAACATATAATACAAATCTATGCTAAGAAGTGCATAAGACGCATGCTGAAAACTTTTGGCCAAGCCATACGACAATCCGTCATCTGGAGAAGTCTCTAGCGAATATTTTGAATAAATTATCTTCTGAAACACTCGAGCCAAATTGACAAAAACTGGATCATGAAGAACTGCGCTAACAGAAGTATGGAAATTGAATCATGAATTTAATATTTAGTCGTATAATAATAATAATAATAATAATAATAATAATAATAATAATAATAATAATAATAATAATAGTGCCACGATGCCAATGTATTCGCAACGTCAGTTCACATTATTATTAAGACTAATCCTAGTACTTTAAGTGATTAACTAAGTAACCCTAACAGATTTCGTAACGAGACAGATATAACCATAAAAATAAATATTGCCGGAAGAAAGAGAGGATAACGATAGTAAGTATTCAGCTATACTTTAGTACTAAATGTTATATGAAACTGCCTAGGAGTAAGTCTTTGCAAATCACCTACTTCAGAGAGAAAACAGAGAGGTGAACAAAATCGGGATGGGCTCCAAGGATCTTAGATAATTAACCTCACCTAATGAATTACAGGAATTATGTAATAAGTATAACATATTTATTTTCTTTTCCTCTATATAAATTAAAAAATGAAAGGTACATGTGTTATTGAAAATTAATGAAAAGAAAATGTAGTTCTGTGGTAGAAATCAAGATTGCTAGAATTTATAAATGATAGAATGCAATATATAAGTGATAGTTTTTTTTTTGTTTCTCCGAACAACATTTGCTCCGCAAATATTGAAAACAAACAAATTTTACGCATTTTAGGTATTAAATTTTGCAATAAATACATATTGGAAGCCAGAAGGAGTGTTTCAAAATTACATCTAACTCAATTCTATTAAATTCGGAGTATTAAATTCAGGTTCCTTTTTCTGAAGCTGAGTTTCTTAAAGAAGTAAATGTTATTTATTTCCTTTAGTAATAAGTATCAAAGTTCAGATAGTTCAAGTAAGTTTGTTTCGAGAAAAAATCATACAAATAGCTATGAAAAGTTTTTAATGATTAGGAATTCGAATAGCACAAAGTAATTGGTCTCAGATATAAACAATAATTGCGAAAAGAAGAAAAACTGTACTTAACTGATATTGATACAGATTTATCCCCTTGTTGACATCCAAATAAGAACGTCTTTTTTGCGGACTACAGTTTTAACAATCAATGGAAACGCCTCAAATAGTTTCCTATTGCGAGCCCCCCAACCCTCTGTGAGAAACATACTAACCTTTCCGCTGCCGGAACTGTTAATGAGCAGACTTGTTATACGCATAGACCAAATAAGCTAACTGCTAGCTGCGTAAATAAAATCTATCCTCGTACGCACAAGAGTATTAACTCTTTACTCGAATTTGGGATTGTTTCTCAAACTGGGCTTTGTGATCTCATTTAAGTTATCCATACAGACTAAAACTGGCTCACCTAAGTGATGTGAGTTACATAAACCATTAATGCAATTAGTATTCCGTTCTTCTCAATAAGTGAATGGGTTGCACATTTAGGCCCCCTCTTTCCTTTCTTTGGCTCAATCTAAAGAATAAGCATACAAATACTTACCTTATTCGTCTCCTTATGGGAACAGCCGGTCCACATGGAAATCAATCCGACTAATTTAATTCGAACCACCTCTTTGACTGCCATAAGTATGGAGTGAAAAGAAAAATTGTTTCCTCCAAAATATCCATTTCACCTATCCATAAATACCAGGAATTACCATGGTTAGATGCCCAACAAATTCCTGTTGTTCCTCTTCTCCTCCTCCTAAGCTGAAGTCCGAAATGGAATAACACAATAATCAGATCCTCACTAAACGGTTAGTAGTCAGCGCATCCTTTACCATCAAAATATTAACCTTCGTTAGGAATAAAGAAAGTGTAATAAGGAAAACAAATTTTGCTACACAATTCTTGGAAAGGGAACTAATGTAACTCAAATTTCATGAGTAAGGTGTGGACAGCAAATTTTTTGAAAGGAAACCAAGAGAATTTTAACCTTAAAGGAAAAATAAAAAGAAATAGTTTGGCACTTTGCAAAATATGCCTTACTGTCGAAAAGAAGTAAAATTGAATCCGTAAAACGTTGTGTGGTCAGAACTCCTACCATCTGTGCTCATTAATAATAATAATAATAATAATAATAATAATAATACAAACTTATTTAAGCTCTCCATTGGAACATCGTTATGTTTCGATATAAACAACTTCGTCAACAGCCCCTCACTAATGTGTGGTACGCACATCCTTCAAAGTTCAAGATTACGTTCCCATTGGCTGAACATATTGCACTCCCGATTACAGATAATACCTACATGTATTTGTCGAAATTCGAAAAGAACGTACTTGCCGTGATACTGTTCACGCTGATTATTTTTAACTATACAAAATTTTTATACGGGGTATCTTCTACCCTAATGACCCTATAAGTTGTAGAAAAAGAAAAAACAAAAAACGAATACAATATTGGTGGCAATAGTCACAGCCATTAATAGCAATTAATCGAGCGAATGAAATAATGGCCATCCCATGGGTCTTCTCTTGTCTTCTCTCCTGTACTCATTACTGGTGTCATACTTAAGACCAATGGCAGTACGCATGTTACAAGTTACCTTGTTTCAGGAGACCATTCCATCGAGCTGTACAGATGACTGCTGAGCGACCCAAAAGTTCCAGGACCTGAGATGACCCGTTGAACTTAGAGACAGAGTCTAAAAAGCTGATATTTAGAACGGTTCGAGGGTAGCAGAGCAGAAAAGTTTATCACCGTCCGCCTGACTACTGCACACAAAAAGGCCTAACCAAAGAAACAGATATTCATCGTCAGAGACTGTGACAATTCTATCCTTTCTTCAATACAACATGTCGCTCCCGTACGTAAAAGCATTTCTTACTTGTGTGAACCAAGAAGGTTACCAGATGTTAGCTGAATCAGCGGCGATGAAGTTTAATACACCTCCATACTCCAAAACTTAACCAGTCCAAAACTACTGAATGCATCATCGCAGAGGTTACAAACCTTAATACTGTTGTGGTCACTGAGACAGTATACCGTAAACTAAGAGGTCCTTATGCCAGAACTTATATTTAACTATCCAGGACAAAAGAATTAAAAACTCTAAATTTCCGATAGAAGGGACAACAACGCTATGCTCTGAAAGCAATACCCCGTGACCCTATTAAATGTATATCTACTGTTGTGAACATAAGGAATAAAATAATAATGACACTAAGTAGCAGTGTCAACTCACCCCCATGAAAACTGAATAACTTAGTAGGATCTCTAGTAACCGATTCCTGGAAGTAGACATTATTGTTACTTTCAATCATGTCATCTATTAGAAACATCTACACAAGAATTATTTCTTGTCACCCGTGTTTTGCTGCTTCATAATTATACCCATATTTAAAGGAACTAATATTCAGAAACTTTTAATATAAACTTCCAGTGTTCCAGTTCGTTCGACAAATTATTCCAGTTATATTTACTTCTACGAACTATCAAACCCAGAAGAGAAAAACATGAGGTTGAACTCGAAATGGATGGAATGCAACATAGAACTACCCTTCCGCATCTTGTATAGCCTCGATGTTGAAGCAAAGGACAGTGAACTAAACCGAATTTGAATGAATCTATTGTACGCGTTTCGTCAATAATGTAATTAATTGGATCATATATGTGTCATTACTATTCTATTGTCTTGCTATCTATTGGTATTTTTTTCTTTTATAGCCGTAAGGGAACATTACGCTATTGGGCTGTTATAAAAATATTATAATGTATATATACTTTTTGTTACATCACTAAGAGCCTCATACTATGTTCATCGGGGATTGATCCCGTAACTTCCCACATATGCATCACTAACCAGTGTGTCACTATGTACGGAAATCAGAGATAATAACCTATGATTGTATATATATATCTTGTTTTTCTAGATGGTTTAATATGAAATAAAAGAAGTAAAGTTTATCTTGAAATGTATATTTTTAATGTGGCAATGTTATTAAAAATAAGTGTCTTAAAAAGGGCTATTTTATCAACTTGTTGTTAGCAGTTAGTCGGTAAAGCGGAAACACTACATCCTGTTCGTAACCGCAGTAACTTGTGTGCTAAGAATTGTTTCCGCACAACAAAGATATGTATTCATTTAACAAAGCAAAAGTTTCTGCTAGCTTGAATATACCACAATAACAGAAATTTAATCTAGTGTTAGAACTTTTTTTCTTTCTTTTGTCATGCGAGAAATGACAAAACCCCGGACTTATAGGCGATAATACCTTCCGACCGCGTTTATTGATGAAAAACCTATTGTATAAAATAATAATAGGCAGTAATCATAGACTGTTGCCGCCTACTTATCAACAGTCGTGGTCACGGGTTGAAAGCTGATTCACTCGTATGCACCAATTAGTATTTTTATAAACATCACAATGCAATGAGTACTCAACAATTCAGGTTGCCTGCTAAACATTCATTATCCTCATCCTATTAGGTTTATTATTATTACCTTGTAGTTTTAAAATTAAAAGATGGATGCTGAAGATAGAACTTGAAATGACAGAGAAGGAATCCATTAGTTCGTTAATCGATTCCATCTCACTACACCTATAAGGTGTTAATACAGAGGTTATCCCGACATGAAAATAACTGATTGTTCAATGTGAGCGTTAACAATTTCTCTCAAAATCGATTTTTTTATTACGATAGCTTCAACTCAATACTCTTCAGGATACTTATGAAGCTCGAAGTTGAACTGTGATAATAAAGAAAGTAATGTTATATGATTATCTATTGGAGTAGTGATTCAAAAACATGGAAATTTCTTGTTCAGCCATAACTACTCGCATGATTCAAATAGCATTGCTTTCGAAAGTCTTACCATACTATGGTAGTTAGTTTTATTCAGCCTATGTATAACTTAAAAGTTAACTGTAGAGCGGTACACCCGCCTAACGGTATCATTCATACAGAGCCATATATTCTGTATAACTTAATTTCACTACACAATATTGTAAATTAAAATTATACCGTCCCTCACCATTATGATGTGTAGTAATGCTCTTAAAATGTTAACATTCGGAAGCTTGGTATAACTTAAGCGAATATTTATATATTACAATACTCATCAGTAATCCATCGGTTGTTACTCTTTGTAATAGCTATCAATACACATCCATACTCAAGCAATGACATGTCAATCCTTAAGGCTTCGTCCATTTCGCGATTAATTCTTTGCAAGTAGAAACCAAGAGGAGTAAATAAATGCAGGGAACCGATTAATTCTAATCCTAGGTAGTATTGTTTTTGTTCATACCTTAACCACAGTCCCTGAGTTTGTTTTCCAAAAGGAAAATAAATAAAAGTGTCAACTGCTTGATTGGTTTTAATGATTGATGAAAGGTCAATTAAAGATAATTATGAAATAGAACCATGAGTAAGGAAATACATTGATGTAATTGGTTTCAAGTTACCCTCTAATGTTCAATACTTATCACATGGGACGTAGTATCACTTTTTGTCTCAGACAAATCACAGAAGTAATTAATTTTTTTCCAGTTGCGATACTAAAACCTTAGATTGTAGCTAACAATTATACACTTGGTTATGTTTCCAAGGTTCTATATAGCCTAGTTCAAACAATGGGAACCACAATTTATGTACAAGAAAATGATAGTGTAATGGGGTAAAACTTACGATACATGACCTACAGGTAATACGTTTGTGTGTTTCGTTCCAGAGTACACATTATGTTTGACCTCTCATTACCACGTCTGCTCCTCGCCCGAAAATAAACGTGTACAGACCTCATAATAAACACTTAAGTTTGTGCCGTAGTGATCTTTACTTTTGCGTATTTATTGGTATTATAGAGTAAATTGAATGCAAAAGGATCTAATTGAAAATTAGAAACAGCGCTGTTTCATTCTAGAGATTTTTTCGGTAACCTATTCACATTCCTTTTTCCTCCCTGTTTTCCACTACAATATATTTATTGGGATATTGAGTTTGGTGTTTTCTTAATTTAAGTGATCTGGCATTAAGGTTAGAGTCTTTTGTTAATATGTCATGTGATTGCTATACTTGAATTTGATTGGTTGTTTATCCTTCCGATGAAGGAGCCTTGAAAATAAGTGATTGGACTCGTCACTTGTTGTCTTCGCGAGGTATGTGTAATGCCATATTTAATATTGCGTGTAGTACATTTTATTTGTGAATTTAAAATCATATACTGGGTTTTCCATGAGTATATAAAAACATGTAGATAGAAAATTGTCAAATATTCAAATTCAACCATCAGTTCAAATATTGTCATTGAATCCCTGTGATACAAATAATTATATTTCAAATATGGTTCGTGATGAATATGACTTGTAAGGCAGGAGCCATCTTGGAATTTCAATTCATACAACATGTGCGTGATGAATTTTTCAGTAATTTTAAAGTTCTTATGGTTTTTGCATGAATCAAATTTATTTAAATCTACTAGTGGTTGAAAATATTTTTCAAAATCGGACAAAACTTTTTCGAGTTTCAAAATTAGTTGTTCTATTCAACATTACGTATTTTTGTTTTTATCAAAATTAAAATTTGTTAATGCTATCTGAATTCTTTTTGCGTTGTTTATCAAGTAGTGTTATTATGTTCCTGCAACCTCTGAAGACATATTATTATTTGTTGTGCTTTAGCATACCATCCTTTTTCAGTAGCCTACATGTTTACGTGCGTTAAGCGGCGTTGTGAACCACATACCTGGCCGGGAAACTCTTCTCGGAGGGGCTATTTGTTTGTGTAGAGGGAAGGGAACGTGAAACTTTCTTTCCTGATTTTCAAAGATTTAGTTTTTCTGGAAAGGGACGGTAATTGTAACCTTACCCACCTTGGCTGTTACAAAACAAGAGAACTAGTCTTATTTTTATGGTATCCTTTAAAAGTTTAGAGTCAGTTATAGTCTTCATTGGTAATAGAAAAGCAGGGGGATTGAACCCAATTCTTGGCACATGTTAGTCAATATCTCTGCTTACTTGTTTATAGTCATTATGGCTGTTGGTGGTGATAGCACCCTCTTTATGGATGATATAATACCTTTCAACGAAAATGAAAATGTAGATCATGTAGAGTAAAGAAATGTCGAATCAATATTTTTGAAAGAAATTGCTACAATGAATCCAATTGACCAAAGACAGGTCGTATAAACGTTATCAGAAGAAAAAGGAAAATCATTGCTCTATGGATTCCTTGCAAATAAAACAGCTGACCCACAGTCTTCTGTTCACCTTGATAAACAGGAAGTAGCTAATGTTGTACCTTTGAGTAATACAGTACTTGTTGTATCAAATGTTCATTCACCTTTTGCTGGTTCGCAAGTTGATAAGAATGTGCAAGGTCAGCAATATAACTTAACTTCTTCGAATGCTTGTTTTTCAAAACTAGAACAGAATTCCGCAGGTTTGGTACTTCGTTCTTTCTTTGATAATTTACCAAGTTGTGATGGTTCTAGCCCTATAGTATTATATGAATTTGTTAAACATAGAGACGAGTTTTATAATGTAGACCGTTTTCCACTCCCGACATTACTATATTCCTTAAGAGGAAAAGTATCAGGTCTTTTAAAAAAATGTATTACTCGAATTGCCTAGTCAGCTTTGTACCTGGGAGCTCACACGATATTATATTTTTCATAATCTATTGTCGGAATGTGCTATAAAATCCATAGTTGTTGAATATATGTATAAGCCCCAAGGCCAGGCAGAGAACTTGAAAGACTTTGTTAAACGTTTGGTCACAGTGGACCGCTTGCTTAAATTAAATTGTGGTGATGAGAGATTAATAAGTTTCATTGCCAGTAGCGTTCTGCCCCGAATTAAAAGGAGGTTATTTTATAACCAGAAACCTAAAACTATGAGTGAATTACACCGATTAGTTAACGATTATACCTTTCATGAACTCTTTTCTAAACAATTTGATTTTAACGTGTGCTCTCAGGGTTGCCAATTGTGAATAAGAACTTTACAAATAAACAAAAACAAAAAAATGTTGCGTGCTTTCTTTGTGGCGATCCGCATTTAAAACGGAACTGTAGTTTAAATAAAAATTCATCTTCATCCATGTCGTTTGTTGGAAATAATGAAAAGAAAATGTGCTCGGTAGAAGATAGTGGGGGCGTTGCCTTGGTGAACCTTAAAGTTGGGGATTTTTCAGTCGGCTCTGTCTTAGATTGTGGACGCACGGCTAATTTAATTAGTTTAGACCTTTTTAATAAAGTCAAGAACTTAGATGGAGTCCGTGTTAATTATAAAGTTTGTTTTCGTGGAAAAACTATTAACAGAGAAGCATTAGTGTTACGTCCTTCAGTGTTGCTACCCTTAGTTACAGATGGATATAAGTTTCAGTGCAAGTTTTATGTGATGAAAAATCTTGAGTATCCAATTGTATTGGAACTCGATTGTTTTCGTCGAGAGGGATTATGTATTGACTTTGATAAAAACACGTTATACTGGACCAAGTCAAAAATAAAAGTTCCCTTAGTAAAAACTTCTCCCCCTCCCCTCTTACTTGTAACAAAAGGAAGCCTGTTGCTCGTTTCTTTCCTTCCAGGGAGGGTAGTGTGAGCGAAACTGCCGTTAAACTTTACTTGGGAGATTCTTCGCCTCATTCCTGTATGCCCTGGATTTGTAAGAGAAATTCTGACAACGGAAGCAAACATCTTAGTAGTAAAGATTTGGATGCAACCAAAGGATAAGGAGCCGTAAGCCTTCTAAGCCGACCAGAAGCGACACAGTGGGACTACATGGTTACAGGTACTCTTGCCGCGAAAATTTTTCTCCCAGGACATTTCATTTTTCTTAATCAAATGTAAAAAGAAAAATAAATGTTACTTCGGACCCTAATTTTGAGAAAAATAATATTTCAACGTTAGATAATGAGCCCGTGCCTGGGCCGTCTTCGCGACCTGATGCTTGTAATGTAGTAAATGACGATAACTTCTGTGGGAAACGTGTGAATTTTGATGTCAATAATGTAAATTATAATAATGAAATAGGGGGCGATCTATTGTTATGTATGTTAGAGTCAGGTGATGAAAATAAGTGGGATATTACTGTAGAAGAGAGAAAGAAAATGATTGATGGTATAGATAAAAAGTTATTGGAAAAAGATAAGTGTTTAGGGGCTTATGTAGATAGGTTATTGAGTAAATACGATGATGTCATCACTTATCGTATAGGCTGCATAAGTGATTTTATATACCATATCCAAAGATAATCAGATGAAGTGATACGTGAGAGACAGTACCCTCAGCACAAGGAATTATCCCATATTATTGAACAATTATTGGAAAATAATGTTATTCGTTCTTCACTCTCTGAGTTTAGATCTTGTTTTCTTGTTATGAATAGGGATTCATCTTCCAGGTTAGTAGTAAATTTTGGTCGGGTGAACAATATCAATTGTGGAGATGGTGTCCCGTGTCCGAACCTCGACGAGTGTATTAGTTCGCTTTCTGATGCTAAAATTATGTCAATATTTGATGCCAAACGAGCTTTCGTCCAGGTCCAATTGTCCCCTGAGAGTAGACAGCTCACCGCCTTCGCTGTACAAGACAAATTATATGAATACGAATGTGCACCGATGGGAATCTGCATTGGGACGCAGGCTTTAATGTGGGCTCTTAACGATATACTGGAAGACTTGAGAGGAAAGGGAGTTGAATTCTACGCTGACGACAGTGGTGTGTATGGACGTTCTATTGAGGAACACAATTCCATGCTGGAACAAGTTCTATCTCGTTTTTCGAACGGAGGCCTCACCCTCTCTCCCGACAAATGTAAGATATTGAGGACAAAAATTGAATTTTTGGGCTTCTGGATCGAGGACGGTGAGATTAAGATGTTACCCAAAAGGTTACAGGCAATTAGGGATATTAAACCCCCTCAAAACCGACGTGGCCTTGTGAAGATTTTGAGCGTTTTGAATTTGTATTCTCGTTTCTGTAAGGACTTCGCGGGCCTTATCGAACCCTTATCGAGAATGCGTTCTCCACGTGAAAAATTTGTCTGGGGACCCGGAGAGGACTCGTGTTTGGAACAAATAAAGCGAACTTTTGAAAAACAGATTATTTTGTCCATTCCCAATGTAAATAATAGATTTTATTTGCATGTAGATTCGACGTTGAGATCTCAAACCGCAATTTAGTCTCAGAAAACGGACGAGGGCTTGTTGAAATCAATTTGGTTTTTCAGTAAGACTTTAAAACCGCTGATTTTAATAGAACAATATATATATATCAATTGGAATTGCTGGCCATATATAATGCGGTGATGCGTTTTCGCTCATTCTTGAGTAACGAATTTACTTTATTTACAGATAATAATGCTCTCGTACACATGTTACTTAATCCGAAGAATTTAGGTCGGTATGGCAATATAGTACCGAATCTATTCGAATTTAAATACAAAATTGTGCATTTTTCGAGTGCAAAAAAATTCCAAGTGGATTTTTTGACGCGGATTTATGAAATCAATCCCACGGATGTAGATGTTGATCCTTGTTCCATTAATTCCGCGGAGAATTGTATGTTTAGTGTATGGAGTTTACCATTGTCACATACAGATATTGTACAACATCAACGAACAGAAGCTGATACTTAAAATATCTCTCGACAGGTGGTTGGACATGGTGGGAATACCAAGATTATAAGATCGTGAAGGATATCTTGTATCTAAATACTAATGCAAAATATTCACCTTATAAGGTTTTGGTTCCCTGTTTACTTGTCCCTATGTTATTAAGTTATTACCATTCAATGTTATTTAATGGGGCTCATCTTGGGATCCTGAAGAGTTATAAGAAAATTTCCTAGTATTTCACTTGGAAGAACATGTACGACGAAGTTCGAGAGTATGTTCGAGGGTGCCATGCGTGCCAACTCCCGAAGGCTAAAAATTATTTTCCTCAAGGGCAGTTGATCTCAGAATATTGTTCTGAAGTGAATGGCCATAACTACGTGTATTTGGGTGGGCCACTCCCGTGTAGTTATGGATACCGGTACATTCTACTTTGTCTCGATAATGCGTCTCCATTCCTTCATTTAGTTCCTTTACGTAATGCAACGAGCAAGCTTGTTATCAACGCCTTGAATGATTTTTTTGTCGTTTCGGATTTTGTCGTCTCTTACTTGCGATAGGGGTCCGCGTTGTTCTTCCGTAGAATTCAAGAATTTCCTGTTTGGAAATGGAATAAAACATATTAGGAGCTCTTCTTACTTTCCTGGTGGAAACGCAGTCGGGAAATATGTGAGATTAGTAAAAATTAGCCTGAAATCCTTTTTAAATGGAAAAGGAGAGAAATGTGCATATTTTATAAACCAACCGCAATTTTCTCTAAATACTGCTGAACATTCAGAATTGAAATTTTCTCTATATAGATTATTTCTTGGGAGGGATCCCATTGATACCTTGATGGTCAAGTGGAAAATTTTCTCTGAAGATATTGATGGCTTTAATAATGCCACTATGTGGGAGCAAGGTTTAGAAAACATGCCAAAGCTTGGGAAGAGAGACGAAGGATATACAATAAGCGTCCTGTTCCTGTCACATTTGATTTCGGTGATCGTGTTTTGATCAAATCACATCAAAAGTCATCCCTACAGGATAAGGTTACAAAATCATTAGCCTTTAATTGGTTTGGTCCTGTTACTGTAGTTGCTAAACCTACGGCAAATAAGTTAAAATACAAAACAAATAATAATAAAATAGTCGTGACGCATACTCCTTTAGTTAAGCTCTATAGAGAGCCGAGAAATGCATATCGTGGAACCTTGTAAATTAAATTGTTGTTTCTTGAACTGTATATTTATTGTTCATGTTCGTCATCATTCATTCGCAACTAACTCTTTTCATCATCATTTCAATTCCATGTTCATTACTATATTGTATTATGCATATGTGCTTTTTTGGATTAAAATGAAAAATATTCTTAAGAATTTTTTGAGGGGGATGTTGTGCCGTAGTGATCTTTACTTTTGCGTATTTATTGGTATTATAGAGTAAAAAATGCAAAAGGGATCTAATTGAAAATTAGAAACAGCGCTGTTTCATTCTAGAGATTTTTTCGGTAACTTATTCACATTCCTTTTTCCTCCCTGTATTCCACTACAGTATATTTATTGGGATTTAGAGTTTGGTGTTTTCTTTATTTAAGTGATCTGGTATTATGGTTAGAGTCTTTTGTCAATATGTCATGTGATTGCTATACTTGAATTTGATTGGTTGTTTATCCTTCCGATGAAGGAGCCTTGAAAATAAGTGATTGGACTCGTCACTTGTTCTCTTCGCGAGGTATGTGTAATGCCATATTTAATATAGCGTGTAGTACATTTTATTTGTGAATTTAAGATCATATACTGGGTTTTCCATGAGTATATAAAAACATGTAGATAGAAAATTGTTAAATATTCAAATTGAACCATCAGTTCAAATATTGTTATTGAATTCCTGTGATACAAATAATTATATTTCAAATATGGTTCGTGATGAATATGACTTGTTGTAAGGCAGGAGCTATCTTGGAATTTCAATTCATACAACATGTGCGTGATGAATTTTACAGTAATTATAATGTTCTTATGGTTTTTGCATGAATCGAATTTATTTAAATCTACTAGTGGTTGAAAATATTTTTCAAAATCGGACAAAACTTTTTCGAGTTTCAAAATTAGTTGTTCTATTCAACATTACGTATTTTTTTTGTTTTTATTAAAAATAAATTTTTTAATGTTATTTTAATTCTTTTTGTGTTGTTTATCAAGTAGTGTTATTATGTTCCTGCAACCTTTGAAGACATATTATTATTCGTTGTGCTTTAGCATACCATCCTTTTTCAGTAGCCTACATGTTTACGTGCGTTAAGCGGCGTTGTGAACCACATACCTGGCCGGGAAACTCTTCTAGGAGGGGCTACTTGTTTGTGTAGAGGGAAGAGAACGTAAAACTTTCTTTCCTGATTTCAAAAATTTAGTTTTTCTGGGAAGGGACGGTAATGGTAACATTACCCACCTTGGCTGTTACAAGTTGATGTTTTAATCTGGTTTCAAGTATAAATTATTGCAAAGTATTGATGTACTACATCAAGGGGTTATTTAATTTTCTAAAGTAACAACAGTTGTTAAAAATTATTAAAGACAACAATTCTTTTTGTAATAGGTTTGGCACGTGGCTATTTATTTTTTAAAAAGTACATATCCTTAATATGAATTTTACAAAGTTGTTTTAGGAATTTTTGTTTTGTTTGAAGCTTGCCACTCAGTTTAACACTTTGAGGCCGAATGTGCATATTACTAAAAAAAACTTCCATAAACGTAGAACGTTATATTTTTTATTTTGTTTTTTTAAAGGAAAGTTTCAGGCAGATGTTAAAATTTAAGGTATCCGGTAACTCTGATAGCTGAGTTTTGATTCTGTAGTTTGAAATATGAGCGAGAGGCAGTGCTGTGGTGACAGGAAGCATGGGAGCAAATATTTTTCGGCAATGTTTTATTTAAACAATGCCTGACAAAACTGTTCCTGGCCTTTGTTGGCTGTAAGACTGCAAAGCAGCGAACAGAATCTGCCCACGCGTTGTGGAATGTGGTTCAATATGATGCCATAATGTGAAACATGGTAAATGATGAAATAGGATGATACACGTTGAAATATTGTAACACAGCGCGTATATTTTAGTATTTTTTTTGTTTAATTTTCTATTTCAACTTAATCATTTTATGTTCTAGTAAAATTCAGAAATTATTCATTGAATCATTTCAGTAAAATGAAATTAACAAAGTATTGGATAACAACATCCATTTCATAAACACATTACATCGTAGTCAATTTTATGTAATAGTTATAGAACTTTGGTATTGAGGAAAACACAATTTGGCGAATTGTTATAAATGAGAACAATAATTTAAAATACTCATTACTTGAAAAAATAAAGAAATTTAATGTAAGGAAATCTTGTAAAATGTTTGCTACACTGACACAATTTCGGGTATGTCAAACTTCCAGTTTCGCGGACATAGGCATTCTGGGGATTGTAATCGCTGATCAACAATGAGGAAACTGAGAAGTTTCCTGGAACATAAAGTACAACGCATCTCTGACGTAAGGGTGAAAGAAGCAGATTCCAGAATCAAGGAAGCGGTACAAAACCAGATGATCGCTGGTCTCAGGGAGAAGAGCGAGAAGAGTTGGAAGAGAGCAGTCAAAGGCAGTCGGAGCCAGAGTCAGAAGAGGAGTGGTAGTCGTAGTCGAGAGAACTTCAGAAAGTCAGAATCTTACGAGATTCACGAAGTTTACCAAAAAGAATTTGACAATGTTTACAGAGTCGTTCTAAGTGAAGTGGAATTTGTTTAAAGTATATTAGCTTATTGATACCACGAAGAAATGAGAAGTCACGAATGGCCGCCCAAGGTTTCCAACCTAGGACACGTAAGACTCAGCAAGCTGGAGAACGTTGAGCAAGCTGACCATACGGGACTGGGTCTACAGAGCTTTACAATCAACTATACGAAGGAGGACATCCTTGAACTCAGGAGGTATGTGTTTCTTATGTTGTCAGCGGCACAATGTGTAGAAATGCCGTACTTGAGATCTGGCAGAAATAACTTACCCGAACACTAATTATTCCCGTTTATTCTAGGTGGTGAACACAAGGGAACCTTTTTGAGTCCAAATTCATTTCATCCCCACGATTTAGGCCCGGACACAGGCGAGTTCACAATATGATGAAATAGGAGCCGCGAGAGTATAAAAGAGGTGTCTGATCTTGCCGAGGTCCTCACTGGGGCCGGCAGTCATCCTGTGATAGTCAAAGTCCCTAGTCGACGATCATCGGTTAAGGTAGCAGCAGCCGTATTATTATTTAAGACTCAGGTATACTGCCGAACTTAGAAGTTATTTTTGAGTTCGTCACCAACATGTTTTAACTAAAAGTTTTTAAAGAAGCGATAACATGCCCAGCACGCCAAGGGTTGAGCATGCATTAACACGTTACTTGCTGGTCGAGTCCAAGTAATTCTCGAATGTCTCCTCTTTTCTCTTCACATATTTTTAGATAATAGATGAATTTTGTAATTAACTTCGCGAACTGAGGAACATTTTATAGGTTAGAAACATGTATGTAAGATAATACATTTTCAGTTAAACATAGCGCAATACTAGAAACAGTCTGGTTACTGTGTATGTGAGTCTCTTGTACTTCTTTTCTCTTTGAGTTATTTTGTAATAAATCCTTTTTCTTATGGAATTCTTATTTTTATATTAATTTTTTATTGGACTCGTCTAATGAATTAGGTGCAAGCTAAGAATCCTCACATTTGTACCGGGCGATTCAGGTACAGTCTTACAGTTAAACCTCCGATGTACCAACTTCTATACTACTTCTCTTTCAATAAGGTACAATTTACTTAATTCCAGACTAGTGGCCGCAGAGAGCGCTCAGTTCGAGGATAAACACGGATTAGTATAACATCCGTCGGCTAGGAGTAAGAATACGAGAAACAGAGAAGTTGTAATATAATCACTCATAGAAGTGAGAGTTTTCTGAAGTCTTTCTTTAAATGGGAAAAGTATAGGTTCATTCCATCGAAGCTATCCTGTGCTTTCGGTCGCCCAGACATCACAATTGTTCTTTGCACTTATAGTTGTCCGAAGACCTACAGGTGTCATATGTACGCAAGAAGTTTATGGTTATGAATTCGCAATGCATCGTACTCATATTTGTCAAGTTCAGAAATCGGGAGAAAAAAGGCATGTGTAGAATGTTAAGTGGGTGCAAAAATAATTGATACTGGTAAGACACATGTTCATTTGTTGTTCGTGCACAACTCGCCTTTAGCGCTAGTTTGGCATAAAGTGTTTGTTGTAACTGTATAACACTTTTAGGTCTCGTATTGAAAATGACTCACAAATTATGTTGTCTGTACTGACTCCGATAAGATAATTCTGTGCTTCTTTTGTGTTTCTTTTCTTTCCTTTGTTTTTTCTGAGACGCCAAACCTGTTGCTTTGATGGTCACACGAATTAAAGTGTTTCTTGCGGATAGAATGGTTTACGAAGTTGACTATATATTCTAATTTACGATAGAAATGTGTTAAGTACTTTGTATGATAATACAATATATAATTGGTAAACTGTCAGAAAAATACGAAAATAACGTTACACCTGTAAATGTACGTTAGCCGAGAACGTAAATACTGACAGTGTTAGTTACAAATTTCCTCGTGGTTGAATTTCATTACATTTGAGGTTAAAAGCAGTACTGCAAAAAGACAAGGGAATTACCGTATTTCCCGTATTCTCTATATCCAGTTCATAGTTTATATACGCAAATGAGTTGAAATATTTGAAAACATGTTAATTGAGTGCTAGAGTGTTCAACTTTAGGAATACAAAGCTGTATTAATCTTCCCTTTTCTTTTTATTCGCGGATTCCAATTGAAGAAAATTAAGACTGCATGCTTTGTGAGGCCATGGTGATTAATATTGTGTTTCAACTATTATTGCATAATAAAATTCCGTCTTTTTAACAGTCAAACATAATATGTGACAATAAGTTAAAACTGAATGAAATTTATTTAAAATAATATATTTAGTTTTACGTATCACGCATATACTCTTTTATGTTAAAGTAGATGAATGATTACTCAAAAGATAAATGATTATGAAAGAATTGGTGCACATAAAAAATGTGGAAGGGAACAGGAGAACCTGGAGAAAAACTCATGAACACGTTTTTCATCAACGAACTTACTTCGAGTGATATTGAACTACGGACCTCACGTACTACTAACTCATCCTGCTTATTGAAGCTATTACATGATTTTTTCTTTAATATGGATGTTCTTCAAGATTGACAGGAACACACCGATTGCCCACAACAAGTGAAGAATGTTTGTAATATAAAAATAGAGTATTTTTAAATGAACAATGCAAATAATAATTTGAAAGAAATAAGTGTTCACTGTGACAGTCTGCAGGTCTTTTTTGAATTTATTGCTAGAATTTGTTGAAGACAATCAATGATATGAGAAGCGAAAAGTGCCATTTTCAAGCTCACGTAACGATAAGCAAAAGAAATAATGTTGACCTACAAAGAAACACTAACCTTTCCTATATATAAAAATAAATCCCAGAGTATGTTATAGATAATACGTTAAAGTTGTAACTCACAGGGGTCTCCATCCCCAATGGCTTGTTTCTTAGTAAATTATTTGTAAATCAGTCTTCCTTATGAACTTGTAGGCTCGTAATATATGGAACTACAACTTAATGTACAACTTCAACTAGATTAGAAGCGGCACGTTGTCTGAATGATGGAGCGCTTACCTCTGGTGCTTAGGGTGCGAGGTTCGACTTCCGATCGAAAAGAAGTGGTAAAGCAATATACAGGCACATCAATTATTTATTGACTTTAGAAAGGCCTACGACTCGCTTATGATGGAAACATTGTATAACATTATTACAGAATTTGAAATACCGGAAAAGTTCGAGTAATTTAGATATGTTTAAATAAATTCTAAAGTAATAAACTTTTGTTCACGAGCTTTCACTTTGAGAATGGTCTGAAACAAGGAGATGAGTTGACGTCATTATTATACAATTATTGTAGTAGATAGATAATGGGGATTCTGCAGACAAATTTATTATTAGCCCATTTAAACTATATGTCACCCTATCATCTCTAATAACTTCTAATCTACCCCCTAATAATTTGTAGCGCACTCCCTATCCCAAATAACTTCTATCACATCTCAAATAACTTCTATCTTACTCGTAATAACTTCTAATGCATTCTATCACTAAATCTAGTTACAAAAAATCACTAAATCTGTTACAAAAAAAATCATTAAATCTAGTTACAAAAAATCACTAAATCTAGTTACAAAAACAAAAAAAATCACTAAATCTGGTTATAACCGGTTTTGACTTCAAAAATCATTAAATCTGGTTATAACCGGTTTTGACTTCAAAAATCATTAAATCTGGTTACAAAAAATCACTAAATCTAGTTAAAAAATAAAAAAATCACTAAATCTAGTTACAAAAAAGTCACTAAATCTAGTTAAAAATAAAAAAATCACTAAATCTAGTTATAAAAAATCACTAAATCTAGTAAAATAAAATTAAAAAACACTTTTATGATATTACCATAAAAGTTAACTAAATTCTACATAATAGTTACAAATTAGTATATTTAAAATTACAAGTTCGGATATTGATAATGGAATCTTCTGTTAACCTCGTTCTCTATAGGAAACAATGACTTCTTAAACTCTGTCCACTGATCATAATTCAAGCTGAATAGACAGCCATTAATATCAAAAACAACTTGAACTTCGGTTTGCACATTTTTAACAATTACATTTAAATTATTAGTAAGTATAAATTTCTTTTGAGGATCCATTCTATTCACTCTATTTTTTACTTCGGACTACATATTTTTAATCATTTTTGGATTTACATACAGAACTCAACAGTTGGATAATTATCTTTTAAACCAGTGTATTTGATTTTTATTCCATCTTTAACGATCTCATCAATCATTTTATCTGTTAAGTGTTTTGTAAATCTAGGTGGAAGAAAAACCTTGAACTCCTCACACTCAACTGATATGCTCTTTCCAAACTTAGTTTTAATCTTTTCCATTTTCACAATCTTATATTCTGTATTTAATTCTAATTCTCTTAATCCAATAACCTGTTTTTGTTCAAGACTTCCAAGTTTGTTTAAAAGTTCAATATGATTTGCCATATTTATTATATAGAATTTTTTCTAATAGTCACGAATTTCGTTAAGTATGTCATTGATTCTGTTAACAATATCTCTTACATTTTCATCTGTTAATTCACCATTCATGAGCTTAATTACATTAAGCTCATCTTTAAACAGCCCAATTCGATTCACCAAATTTTTATAATATTCTTTCTTTGAAGCTATATTAAACCGTGTTGATAGACCAGTGATAACAGCAGAAGCCGAAGCAAATGCAGTTGTAATAATTGAATACACTGTAACAGGAATAAATACATTGATGAACCCTGTAGAAGCTGATAATAGAATTGATAACGTAATAAGAGTAGTATAAACACATTTTATTCTCTTGAACTTCCTTTTGTTTTTCATTAATAACTTCTCAAGATTTAATATAGTATCTTCAATTAACACAATTAAATTCTCACGTGGAATGTTATCTGGGATAGTCATTTTACTAAATAAGTTTTTATGATATTGTCATAAAAACACTTACAAACTAAACAAATCTAATAAACATATAATTGATTTATATCTTCTCAATTATTTTTTCTTTCTCCACATCAAACTCTAAATTTTTCTTACCAATCATAACAACATAGTAGTTGTTTTATCTGGTACATCGCTTTCAAAATTAACAGTCAGTTTCAAATTAGTTCTATCACTTAGAGTTACTGATTTATGTTTGCTTGTACTAATTACGAACATTGGCCTATTTTCTAAAAATTCTTTAGGATAATAAAACATCTCAGTATTTCCAATTGTAGCTCGCTTATATACCGTATACATTTCATAAACTTTCAAATATTTATGTTTTGCAAAATCTAAGTTTAAAGATTCTAATGGGAAAGATTCATTTCTAGAATTACAAAAATGGATATTCTGAAATTTACAATGATCAAAATAGCTTGAATTTCTTTCTTGATTATCATTTCTATCAGTTTGGAAAAAGGCAATCACGAAATTAGGCATATCAAATTCACTTGAGTTAAATTGTGTTGTTAAATCGAATTTTAAATATTTGCCACTAACTGATTTCTGCAAACATTATTACGTGTTGAATGAAATAGAAATCTTACCTTCTTTTAACATATTAGATCTTAACAAGGTGGCATAGTTAGGTTCATAATTAACAATAGGCATTCTTAACTCCATATTTGTAATCTTAATTTTACCTGGATGCGGTTGATCATTCTCATATGTTCCATCCTGCTTCTTTGTTTTCCAAATAGCAAATGCATTATCATCAGAACCACTTTTTTAAATGTATATTTCAAACCTCGTTTCCACATAATATCTTTAAAATCTGAACAAAATCCTGGCAAAAGTCTTAGCAAAAACACTATTTCTTCATCTGTTCTTGCCCACGTAACTCCCTCCCATCCACATTCATCATAGTGATTTGCCTCTGGTTTTGAAATCGTACATGTGTTTACAGCTGTTGAAGTTAAACCAGGATAATCAATAATATCCAATATCTGTCCATGCTTACTAACTTGAATTTGAGAAAACAAATGTGGGAAGAAATTATTAATAAACCTAATATTTTGACCAGTAGTATATTCTCCATCAGCCTCTCTACCTCTAATTTAAAAAGTTACATAAATATCAGCATAATAAGGACGTATAAAGCCATCACCCACATCAATATCAAATTCAATAGACCTGTTTGGCTTATTTAAATTCTCGATTGTTTTTTGATTAGGTTTAAAGGATTGTAATTCATATGATTCTATCTTATCCATATTTATTATAAAAAATATTTGTAATCGTTTTATGAATTAAGTCCATAAAATAAACCCATAAAAACTTAAATATAACTTTTCCAAATATCTTTATTCCTATTCACCTGACTAATAATTTCTGAAAAAGTATACCCATCTGTAAACATTTTTAACACTGTAATGCATAAATGTCCACAAATTACCTCGTTAAAATGTTGTATGCGGCTCCTATTGTACTCTATATTATGACCAAGATATTTTACGAGTGTTTTTGGCGGATTACCTCCAAATGAATCAAACACATACTTTCTATTTCCTTTTTTCCAATAACAAATCCAATGCGTTCCTATATTTTTAGACGTATCAAAATTAACAATACCACACTCATTCTTCCTTGGTTGTTAAGGCAATTCATCACTCATAAATACACCTCTAAAGTTTCTTATCTTAAGTTTTTTAACAAGTTGTATTAGGTCTAAATTACTTAAAGGTTTAATTTCTTCTTTTTCTTTACTGTTTTGGAGTTTACGTTTTTTGAAATCTTACCACCTTGTTTTTCTTCCATTGCTAAGTTATGTCGCTTTTGTTCCTCTAATTCCATTTTATTCTTTTTGCATCATCTACAGTCTTAGCAATAGCAGCCGCACCTCCAGCAACAGAACCTAGAGCACCTATTAAAGCTAAAATCGTTGGAATAGTAAATATAAAACCACCATAATGAACTTTATTATCATTTGTCTTCATTTCTTTGTTTATTTTCTTAAGTTGTGGTATAGAAAGAGATAGTGATATACGTTGTCCTTTACTTAGTTTTGCTTCCTTTTGTTTGAGTTGTTTGTTAGTTAAAATGTGATCTATATTTAATTGTTTAAGTTCCTGATTAGGAATCGTAAATGTAAAATCTTTTAACTGCATATTTATTATATAATTAAAAGCTTTTTATGAAAAATATCCATAAAAAGTACATATAAGCCTAAAACTAAAAAATACTTATAAACCTAAACCAAATCTTACTTTTGTATTCATCACTAAAGCAGTTCCAAGAGCAGGTAGTTTTTCAGTTATTAAATTAGCATCTTTATCAAAAACTCTTTCCCAAGCTTTATTTTCTAATTCCTTATCTGCAATATGTCTTGATTCTGTATCTTTATTATCCCTATAGTATATATCATGTTCTTTACAAGCCTCATCTAATGGGTTAATACCTTCATCACCTCTCTCTAACCATTCTTGAAGTTTTGTACCCGGACCACAATATTGAAATCCTGGAATATGCAACTCAAATGGAAGTTTATTAATCAAATCATTTACTAATCCTTTTCCATACTTTTCACTATTCCAAATTTTTGGTGGTAGCGTATTCAATATCTTTATCAAATAACCTCTACCTTTTGGATCATTAGGTATAAATTGTATGAGTTTAGAATTAATCATATCCATAATACCTACTTTCTCATTACAAATGTTATCATTTCCAGATTTTTCTTCCCCATCAATAACAATCAAGCGATCAATCAGCGATCAATAACAATCAAGCGATTATATACCTTTATTCCTTCTCCAGATTTTGGTGGCCTTTTTGAAGGTGTTGTTGGTTTTATATATTCATCCCAAATAGGTTTGATAATTTCTTTATATTTTTTACCTTTACTAGATTTTTGTTTTCTTGTACTTGTATCATTATTATGAAATGCAACACTAGAATCAATTACTATTTGTTTATATTTTTCTAGATCGTCATCATTATAATTTGTTGGATTATGTTTTGTCAATAATTCCCATAAACCTTCTGTTCCTGTATAATGTCGATTATTAATAACTAAATCATCACCATGAATTTTAACTTCTGTATTTAATATCATATGTATAATTTTCCCATCTTCATCATATGGTTGTATTCCAAAACTTTTATCATCTCTAGTTGCACAATATCTTGAGGCAATCTTACCAAAATGAGTTGTTGCTAAAGATTCTATTCCTTCTACTTTATATTTAATTTGTTTTTTCATGTGTTTTATTTCTTCTGTTATAGGCGTATCACTTTCATTTATAGGACTATCATACATAGGTGGTGTTTCTAATAAGCTTGAATCCACTCTCGCACTTTTATGTACAACTGAAACTAACTCTTGAATTAGATTTTTATTTTCTTCTGCTACTTTTGATATATCTTGCCCTAAATCTTTAATTGCATCAATAAGAGGCTGATCTTGTTCTTTAAATTTTCCATACTTACTTCGATTACTTTGTTTAATTTCCTTAAATCTCTTAATAACTTCTTCTTTTAACTTAATATACTTCTTAGCTTTATTAACATCCATTTATTATATAAAGAAAAATAAAAACATAACATAACATAACATAACATAACATAACATATACGTTCACCTGCATTCATATACGTTTAGTTTACACTTTTAGAAATTCTTAAATTTTATTTCTATATTTACCATTATTCACCTTCCTAGTCATATCTATTGTTAAGAAACCATGTTCTTCACTCCAACACTTATTACATAATGATTGTAATTTTTCAAACGACATATCAGATGCAACAAATTCATCATATATATGTTTTAAATTTACATTGTCCTGTCTAAATATACAAAGACAGTTTAAGTTGTCCCTAATTAATTGTTTTGGCACTTTAGAATATGTTTGTCCAAGATAGAAACAGTTCAAACCCTTATGACGACCTCGAGTAAAATATTCTCCAACGTGATTTTGTTCTTCTGATATGAAATCATCAAATACTACCACAGAATAGTCCTCACATTCATCTAATGGAATAATCTCTTCATTGTTTTCTTTTATTATTGCTACTGTATCTTTAATATTACGTTCTATGTCTCGAAAAAGTTGTATTAAGTGTTGGTATTTAGGTTGATTTAAACTTTTAGAATAGATATAAACATTTGCATATTTTAACCATTTAGGTGCTAACAAAAAATTATCAATCATTAACGTCGTTTTACCACATCCACTAGGCCCAACTATTAAACATCTTATATCATCAGGTAACAACTCACCATTCCTCTTTCTCCTCGCTGTTTCTTCTTTTAACCTTACTTTAATATCCCAATTATCCATATTAGTTATTTATTATATAATAAATGAAGGTATTTAATTTAAATGGTTATTCATCTGTATTAAACATGTCATTGCATTACCCATTTGAAAACGATTTAGAAGTAGCTGTTGCAGGATTTTATACAACATACTTAACTCCAAACATTACAGAAAAAAATAATAAATTAACGTTTTGTAACTTTCCTGGCTATTCTGATCTTGCAAAACAACTTATAGTTCAACCTGGTCAATATAATTTAAAAGAGTTAGAAGAATATATTAAATCAAATCTTCCATACACTGGTGATACTTATAAAAATATTAAATTTACTGAGGACAGAGAGAAAAATAGAGTTAAAATATTTAGCGAACCGTGTAATATAACCTTAGACACCATTAACACTGTATTAGGTTTTAGTGATAAAAACTTGGTTAGAAACACAGAACATGTTGGAGATAAGGTACCAAGGTTTCATCCGTTTGATGCTATAAATATTCACTGTGATTTAGCAGAAGGTATGATTTTAAAACACAATGACACAACACACAACGAAACAGATTTAACCGCAACATTTAGAACAAATGCAGAGTTTAGAGAACCAATTATATATGAACCTAATGAAAAGATATATTTCCCAATACATCACAATAAATTTAATAATTTCAAAGTTTCAATTAAAGATGAGAATGGTGATTTGATTGATTTTGGTGGAGCTCGTATAACTGTTTTACTTGCTGTTAAATAATTTGAATTGTTATATAATAAATATGGATATCTTTGGTAATACTAAAACGAGGAGTACAAACCTCAATCATGTAAGTGAAGTTTTTACACCAAATAATATAACATGGGTTGATTTCAAAAACAAAAGACTTGTTAATGTAGGTGATGCAATTGACCAACATGATGTAGTAACTTTACAACAGCTAGATTTAATAAATTGTAATGTTAATAGTCAATTGGAAGGTGATAGAAACAAATTTGAAGATGTATTAAAAACATTACAAGACACATATATAAAGAAAGATGATTTTCAAAAGATTAGGATGGATACTACTAAATTGATTATGCAGAAAGAAACTATACCCCTAATATGTCGATTGAGAGTTAAAAATGTTAAGGAACCAATCTTTAGAATATTTAATCTCTCTAATGGTTACAAATTTCTCTATAATGGGAAAATAATGCACATGGAATTAAGTTTGAATAAATACTTTCTAGAGATATATTTAGGTGATACTTTGATTGAAAATTTACCTGTAAACATTAAAAAGGGTGATATAATGATGTTTCAAGCAAATAAGAATTCAGCTATGGAAGAAGGGCAACCATTGCAAGTTATTATGTATATAGAAAGAGAGCTTTCATAAAACCATTTGCAATATTCAATCTATATAACAACATTCTAATTCAATCTATATAACAACATTTTAATTCAATCTATATAACAACATTCTAAATTGAATTATACAGATGAATTATAAATTTTTATATAGATTGAATTATTGTTCGAATTATAGACTAAGTTATAGAATGTTATATTGATTAAATTATATAGATGAACAGTGTTTGAATTGTAGAAGTTATTATATAGATTGATTATAGATTGAAGTTCATGATCAATTATAGTATTAATCAACAAATACCAACAACAGCATTAATTATAGTATTAATCAACAACAGCATAAATTATAGTATTAATCATCAAATACCGATACCCGTTAATTATAGTATTAACCATCAAATATCGACACCCGTTAATTATAGTATTAATCATCAAATATCGACAACAGCATCAAACAAATATATGCTTGAATTATAGTTTGAATTAGGCCGATCTTTAGAATGATGTTGTTAGTTGAATTATAGTTTGAATTAGGCCGATCTTTAGAATGATGTTGTTAGTTGATATAGTGTTTCAATTATAGATTGAGGTTAATAATTTTCCATATAATAAATAGTATGATGTATTGTGTTAAGTGTAAGAAATCAACAGATACAAAAATAGATAACATAAGAATAGAACAAACAAAGAATGGAAGATATATTAAGAAAGGTATAGGTGTTGTATTTGGTGTTAATAAATCTCAATTCATTAAAAAACCCGATTGACTATATGAAGGTGAAGGTATTAGAGAAGATATTATAGAAGAAATTCATAAACCATCTAGAAAAAATTATCCTAGGTTAAGTGTTATTGTTAAAGGTATAGATGATTTATGGCAAGCAGATCTTGTGGAAATGGATAGTGGTGTGTTAAAAGGTGTTTCAAAATTAAATAAAGGTTATAAGTATTTGCTAACGATTATAGATGTGTTTTCAAAATATGCATTTGCTGTTCCTGTTAAAGATAAAAGTGGGAAGAATGTTACAGAAGCATTTGAATCAGTGTTAAAAGTAAGAAAACCTAATAATTTACAAACAGATCAAGGGAAAGAGTTTTACAATAAAGAATTTGAAGATTTGATAGAAAAAAACAATATCAATCATTACTCAACCTATAGTGGTAAAAAAGCTTCTGTTGTTGAAAGATTTAACAAAACACTTAAACAAAATATGTGGAAAAAATTTACTGTTCAAAGTAATTATAAGTGGTTAAAAATATTGCAAGGTTTGGTTGATGAATATAATAACAAAGTACATAGAACAATTGGTGTGAAACCTGTAGAAGTGAATAAGAAAAATGAGCATGTGATATCGAAAAAAGTATATAAGAAAGAATATAAGTCTGTTAAGTTAAAGTACAAGATTGGTGATTATGTTCGTATAAGTAAAATTAAAGGTTTGTTTGAAAAAGGTTATACACCAAATTGGTCAGCAGAAGTGTTTGTTATTTATGAGGTTATACCATCTAATCCACCAACATATAAAATTAAAGATTTAAACAATGAAGAAGTTAAAGAAAGATTTTATGAACCAGAATTTTTGAAAACTAAATATAAGGATGAGTATTTGGTTGAAAAAGTATTGAGAAAGAAAGGTAATAAAGTGTTTGTTAAATTGTTAGGGTTTGATAATTCACATAATAGTTGGATAGATAAGAGTAATGTAATATTATAAATGTTATATTTTATGATTATTTCATAAAAGGTATAAATTGTTTATTAAATGGTTATGGTTTAATAATTTGCATAATAATTAAATAAATAAAATTAATATAATATTATAAATGTTATCTTCTATGATTATTTCATAAAAGGTATAAATTGTTTATTAAATGGTTAGGGTTTAATAATTCCATAATAATTATATAAATAAAAGTAATATAATATTATAAATGGTATTTCATAAAAGGTAATAAAGTGTTTATTAAATGGTTATGGTTTAATAATTTGCATAATAATTAAATAAATAAAAGTAATATAATATTATAAATGTTATCTTTTATAGTTATTTCATTAAAGGTAAATAGGATAAGAAGGTAAACGATAATTATGACGATGAGTGAGTTTATGAAAATGATTCAGTTTTTATCATATTAATAATGACTTTGATGGGGTGATCCCATAAAAGCCCTATACTAACACAACACACTAATATATGTAGACAATGGCAGGAGTGTACAAGTAGTAGCAGTTATGTTAGGAAAAATAAGTATGCTAATGTTTGTATATATAACATGAAAAAAATATTATGAAAATGAACTAAAAATTTGGTAAATATTAAAAAACGATACAGTACTTTTTCAAATAAGATGAATATAAATAATGTTAATTTTACTGGTGAGGAGATGAGGGAGATGTCGATTGCAAAACTAAAATTAATATGTAAAGTCAAGAAAATTCGTAACTATAGTTCTTTAAATAAGAGTGAATTAATCAAAAAAATCGAACAATATCAAAATGAACCAGATGAATTGAAAGTTATATACACAATGAAAGTTGATGAATTAAAAAACCATTGTAAAAGGAAAGGAATAAAAGGTTATTCTAAATTAAGTAAGGCTGAACTTATTGACCGTATTAAAAAATTTGAAGATGAACAAAACAGATCACAAATTAGAAACATATTTCCATTTAAACAAGATGTTTTTGAAGAATCGAAACCACAACGAATACCAATAAAAGTAGAAACAAAGGAAACAGCAATACAGAAACGATTACAAACTATCACAATTGAAAACATAGGAGGATATAAAGATCCGGTGAAGTTTTTAAATATAAGTTTTTAAATATTAACAAAATCAAGGAAGAATTAAAGCACCACCCATTAAAAGTCAACCTTGTATTCATTTGTGATTATATTAAAGATAAAGAAGTACAAGAACGCAATTTTAAAACTATGAATGAAAGAATATTACAATCAACTGACTTAGATGAATATATAACCCATGCTAAACAAAAACTATGTAGAGAGATGGAGGAATTTCAAGGTAGAGGATCAGGGTGGACATTACATCAAATTAAACATTTAGAAATCAGACTAAATAAATATGTACCATTACGAGCTTCTTCCTACATTGACCTTCCTAAACCAATTAAAGATAAGAAATCAGTAATCAATATTAAAAATCAAGATAATAAATGTTTCTTATATTCAATTGCAAGTTATTTAAAACCTATTGATAGATGTTCTCAATATCAACGGCCTTCACACTATACAGAAATTGTGAATGAGTTACAAGATAAATATTGTAATGGTATTGAATTTCCTGTACAATTAAAAGATATAGTAAAGTTTGAAAAGAGAAGTAACATATCCATTAACGTGTATAGTTATGATGATGAACATAATATATACCCACTTCAAATCACAAAAAATAAGCAGGACAAACACGTTAATTTATTATATGTAAAAGATGAAAATAATAGTAATTTTTGTTGGATAAAGGATTTATCGAGATTAATAAGAAGTCAAGTAACAAAACATAAGGAAAAATTGTACTTTTGTGATAGATGTTTGGTAAGACATTTTAGAAATGAGAAGCAATTACAACAACATGAGCTATATTGTAAGGAGCATGAATCTGTTAGAATAGAACTTCCAAAACCATATGACAATCAAATACAGTTCCAAAATTATAATAGATCATTTAGAGTACCATTTGCGATATATGCCGATTTTGAATGTTTGTTATGTAAAATGGAAGTAGACTATAATTGTTCTAAAACTGTGAAGTATCAAAAGCATTTACCAATGAGTTTCTGTTATTATATTAAATACTCAAATGGTGTGTATAAAAGTCCTATTAGTTATTTTGGTTTAGATGCTGCAAAGGTGTTTGTGGAGAAGTTAAAACAAGAAGCAATAGAAATAAAGAAAACATATAACAAAAAAGTTGAAATGAATAACCTAACTAAAGATGAAAACGAGATATATAATAATTCCAATAGTTGTCATATATGTGAGAGAAACTTGAATGATTTACCACCAGCAATTGAAAAACAAATAAATATGTTAAATAAGAAAATACAATTCGCTAAAGATAATGATAGCATGATTGAAAAGTTAGAAGAATGGAAACATGAATTAGGAAAATGTTTAAAGGATATAAATAAAAATAAAGCAAAAGTAAAAGATCATGATCATTTAACTGGGAAGTTTAGAGGTGCAGCTCACAGTTATTGTAACTTAAGCTATCGAAATCCTAATTTTATTCCAGTATTTATTCACAACTTAAGTGGTTATGATACTCACCTGTTTGTTAAAGAACTTGCTTATGATAAGAATGAAATAAAACTAATTGCAAATAATGAGGAAAAATATATAACATACTCAAAATATGTGAAGGTTGATAAAAAGAATAGAATTAATTTACGATTTCTAGATTCATTTAGGTTTATGCCAAGGAGTTTAGCAGAACTAGCAAATAACCTTACAAAAGAACAATATAGAGAAACGTCAAAGTACTTCCCTAATGATTTGTTAGATTTAGTAATTAAAAAAGGTGTGTACCCATATGATTATATTGACTCAATTGAAAGATTAGAAGAAAAAAACTACCTTCAAAAGAAATGTTCTTTAATAAACTTACTAAAACCCACATCAGTGATGAAGATTACGAGCATGCGGAAAATGTTTGGAAGTTATTCAATATTAAAAATCTAGGTGAATATACAGAACTTTATAACAAGACAGATGTATTAATATTAGCTTATGTATTTGAAAGTTTTAGAGATGTGTGTTTAAAAGCATATTGTTTTGATCCTGCTTGGTATTTCACTGCTCCTGGTTTATCGTGGGATTCAATGTTAAAGATGACTAAAATTAACTTAGAAATGTTGACTGATTATGATAAAATATTAATAATAGAAAAAGGTATAAGAGGTGGAATTTCACAATGTAGTAAGAGATATGTAAAAGCAAATAATAAGTATATGAAAAATTATAACAAAGACGAACCTTCAAAGTATTTAGCTTATCTATTTAATAGATGCAAATAATTTATATGGATGGGCTATGAGTCAGTACTTCCTTACAAAGACATTAAATGGGTTCAACCTTACATAAACAGATTGAATATTCCAGATGATTCAGAAACTGGCTACATATTAGAAGTTGATTTAGAATATCCAGAATACTTACATGATAAACATACAGATCTTCCATTAGCTCCAGAAAATATGTGTCCACCAGGATCGAAACATTCAAACTTATTAACAACGCTTTACAATTAAAAAGATATGTTATTCACTACAGAAACTTAAAATTGTATATGTCACTTGGGATGATATTAAAGAAAATTCACAGAGTATTAGAGTTCAAGCAATCAAACTGGTTAAAGGAATATATTGATCTAAATACAAATATGAGAACAAAAGCTAAGAATGATTTCGAGAAAGATTTTTGCAAGTTAATGAACAATAGCGTATTTGGTAAAACAATGGAAAACATTAGAAAGAGGCCATCTATTACCTTAGAATGTGATCCAATGAGGGTGGAAAAGTTAATAGCGAAACCGAACTTTGATTACAGAACAATATTTACTGAAGATTTGTGTGCGATACATATGAAAAAAGAAAAATTGACCTTCAACAAACCTATATATGTTGGTATGAGTGTGCTAGATTTGTCAAAACTATTAATGTATGACTTCCATTACAACATTATGAAACCTAAATACGATATCGATATAGACTTTTGTTACACGGATACTGATAGTTTTATATATGAAATTAATACAGATGAATTCTACAAAGACTTAAAGGAAATGGTTGATCTATTTGACACAAGTGATTATGGAAAGGATAATCAATATTGAATACCACTAGTAAACACAAAAGTATTAGGAAAGATGAAGGATGAAAACAAAGGTAAAATAATGACGGAGTTTATTGGATCAAGATCAAAGATGTATACCTTTAAAGTTGAGAATGAAGAGGAGAAAAAAGCGAAAGGAATAACAAAATGTGTAGTAGCAAAAGAGTTACAATTTGATGATTATAAGCAAACCCTATTCAATGATGTGAAAACATATAAAAATATAAATCTAATTCGAAGTTGTAAGCATGATGTGTATACCATAGCTGTAAATAAGTTAGCATTAGATTCAAGTGATGATAAAAGATATACACCGTATACTAGAGGATGGTATAAGTACATTAGCTTGGGTGCATTATAAGATATAGTTAAAATGTATTTATGTGTAGTTTAGTTTTAGGTCGTATTTAATTAACTTTTATGTATAGTTTAGTTTTAGGTAAAATTTAACTTTTATGTCTAGTTTAGTTTTAGGTCATATTTAGTTAACTTTTATGTATAGTTTAGTTTTAGGTAAAATTTAATTAACTTTTATGTGTGATGTAGTTGATAGGTGTTAGTGAGTAATTATGTATAGTTTAGTTTTAAGTAAAATTTATATTTTTAAGTCATAAAAGTTGTTTTTGTAATTTTATCCTTAGACATAGGCAACCAGTAACGCGCTAGAAAAAAATTATAAGAAAATGGAAACCATTTACCGTTTGAATTTTTAAAATCGGTTAATATTTGAAGTTACAGCAAACTGAAAATTTCGGGAATTTTTTACGGGTTTATTTTTGAGTTTTCGGGAAAATGTTATTCTTTAAAAAAGTCTTAAAATTTTATTTAACTTATGGAAGTATTTTTTATTTTTTAGATATGTTGAAATTTTGTAGAGATATTGAAAAAGGGAAACATATCCTGAGGGTTATGCAACCATCTATGCATTTTTAAAAATTGGTTATGTTATTAGTATTCATTTGCCGTTTGAATTTTTGAAATCGGTTAATTAGGGACCGAGGTATTAAATAATAACGTTATGATAATCAGTGTTGCCAACTGATTTTTAACAATTATCATATTTATTAGTAATGGGGTGAATTCATCCCTATATGTTTTAAAGCGATATTTTGAAAAATTAAAACCCTGGAACGTTCCGAAAAAATATATTGAGTTGGCAACCCTTATATGACGTAGTCTAACAGCTATTATACAACGTCATCGGTATACAGCTCCATCTCACGAGTGCTACCTAAAAAGTTCTGTTGGTGTTAGGATAAGGAAAGAGAATCGGATTAGATGGTCCTGTGCTGGTACTGGAATCGTTCAAATGAATCAGTGACAGATCACCTGTTCCGAAGTTGTATGTATTCATTCTCATTGAGTTTTTAAAGCTAATTATTAACGGATTTTCACGATTCAAGTGTCAAATGAAAGCTTATAAACTGGAGATTAAGGTGCAATAAATATATTTAGTGTAGGATTCCATTGTAAGTTTTTTAGATGTAAGTTTTTATGATTTTAAATGTCAAAACCGGTTATAACCAGATTTTGTAACCAGATTTAGTATTTTTTTTGTTTATGTAACCAGATTTAATGATTTTTTGTATCCAGATTTAATGATTTTTTCAAGTCAAAACCGGTTATAACCAGATTTTTGTAACCAGATTTAGTGATTTTTTTGTTTTTGTAACTAGATTTAGTGATTTTTTGTAACTAGATTTAATGATTTTTTTTGTAACAGATTTAGTGATTTTTTGTAACTAGATTTAGTGATAGAATGCATTAGAAGTTATTATTAGTAAGATAGAAGTTATTTGAGATGTGATAGAAGTTATTTGGGATAGGGAGTGCGCTACAAATTATTAGGGGGTAGATTAGAAGTTATTAGAGATGATAGGGTGACATATAGTTTAAATGGGCTAATAATAAATTTGTCTGCAGAATCCCCATTATATATCTACTTATTGTTCTGGAGTACATTATATACCAAATCTAAGACAATAATTGAGTCCTAAAGCTGATTGGTATTTACTACAATATGTCGTACGCTGATAGATCAATAGAAAGAAATGCAGAAATCTTAATTAACTTTTGAAATGATATGTGTTTCAAAGTAAATACAGAGAAACTAAATACAAAGTATTTAGTCGGGATCGTACTACTGTATTTTATGGATGCCATAACATGCCAAATAATACTTTCTACAAAACGGATACTTTCAAAATCCTAGGATATCGAGTAAATTTGTATCGACTGAAACCTGTGTTTTCGGGTTGTATTCAAATTAGTTCTGTTAAATTATTGGAGACTTTTCTAATCCGAATATTCTCTCACAGAAATGATTAGTCGAATACAACTCCTTCGTCGATAGGATGTTAGCGTACACACCTTAGGCATGAGATACAGCATTTCATTCCATGCGGAAGTTATTAATGTTCAAATTCACGTCTAGTGAAACATTGATTCATAAAAGAGAGGAAATTTATGAACAAGTATGGCATATATTTTGATATCGACAATATTTTATACCATCCAATGTATCAGCAATAGCTTTCCTTAAGTTATTACAGCGTGACAAAAGGTAGAACTGCAAAATAGTATAAGTATAATTAAACAAAGCAATTTTGAATCGACTGAAATCAGAAATTTCGTATACTATTCAGTTAAATATATTTTATCGTCACGATTTCAGTTAATGAAGTTGAAGATTAAAATTTATACAACAATAATCACGCCTATTGTGCTATATGGTTGTTAAAACATGATCACTAACTCTGAAAGAAAAACGCAGACTGAAAGTATTTGAAACAAGATTCTAAGAAGAATATGCGGACTACAAGAGGAACGGACTTTGTAATGGTAGAAACTTCATAACGAGGAAATACAGAATTTATACCACTTATCAAATCTTGATAGGGTTATCAAGTATATGACTTTTCACCTTACCTACATTCATGTGTAATTTCATTCCTCTCTTTAAATGTTTTTGCATACTGTTTATGTATATAGAAATGGTCAGTATTTCTTTCAAGTGTGCATTATCTTGTACGTCAGAATTATTCCATACGAGAAAGAGAGAAGTTGTAATATAATTACTCATAGAAGTGAGAGTTTCCTGAAGTCTTTCTTTAAATGGGAATAGTATAGGTTCATTCCATCGAAGCTATCCTGTGCTTTCGGTCGACCAGACATCACAATTGTTCTTTGCTCATATAGTTGTCTGAAGAACCTACAGGTGTCATATGTACGTAAACAGTTTGGGGTTATGAATTCGCAATTCCTCGTACTCATGTTTGTCAAGTTCAAAAAGCGGGAGAAGAAAGCATGTGTAGAATATAAAGTAAGTGCAAAAAAATTGATGCTGGTAAGAAATATTTTCATTTGTTGTTCAGACAAATCTCGCCTTTATCGCTAATGTGCCATAACGTATTTTGTAATTGTATAACTGTTTTAGGTCTCGTATTGAAAATGACGACAGAAACTATGCTATCTGTACTGACTCTGATAAGATAATGTTGTGCTGAATTTTTTGTTTGCTTTCTTTTCTTTGTTATTCCTGAGACGCCATACATGTTGCTTTGCTTGTTACACGCATTAAAATGTTTCCTGCGGATCGAATTGTTTAAGAATTTGACTACATATTCTTATTCAGGATAGAAATATATTAAGTACTTTGAACGATAATACAGTATATAATTGGTTAACAGTTGGAAAAATACGAAACTAACGTTGCAGCTGTATATTAACCGAGAACGTTACTACTGACAGTGTTGATTACCAGTAGAGTAGCGTGGTATTCCGAAATGGGGATGCCAAAATTAGTCACGTGAGCGATACAATACTACTAATATTAGCAATACATAGCTATACCGATGGGAAACATAGGGTTATAAAAAATTTTGAAGGGAGGCCCCCTAATTGGTGGCCTAGTGGGACATACCGAAGCAAGTGCGTGGATTACGTTAGAAGCCAATAAGAAATTGTCTCAGGTTCTTCTTGCCACTACCGCTGTGACGAGAAAACTCAGCCCCACTGTTGTATAAACATTGTTTCCAGCATAGTTCCCATGGGCAGCTTCTTTCTCCCTATACCATACTTCAATCTCGTTCTTGAAAAAGTCGCCCCTACAAATTTGTCATCTTGGGTCCGGAACTCAGTCCCCCATTCGTGAATATGGCCTGAGTGTATACGTATATCATTTGAGGAAGCACTTAAACCAACCTTGGGGGCCTGTTTCTGTGTATGTATTTCGTTGTCAGATATCAGATACTGGAGGCAGAAAATGTTTTCAACATTCGGGGAACGGGTAAGACCGTTTCCATTTTTTAAAAAAAGCGATTTTCAAAATATTCATGAAGTTGAAAAACAATGCTATGGAGGATCAGAAGAGCAGAGTTATCTTCGACATTGGGAGGAGAGCAGATTTGAGGGAGGAGAGCATATCTGAGACTTATTCGGGGGGAGGGGAGATGAGACTCATGTTACGGTAGATGAATCTGATTACTGAGGTGAACCTGTTGTATATTATATACCAGGCGATGTAGATGAAATTGTGATACGTATCAGTATTACAAATCGGTACCGTGAACACATTTTGAAATCTGAATACATCCATATTTATAAATGATATGTTTCTATTTACGCATCCACAATGATATACATTAAAATTTCCCCCAAACTATGAAAAAAATCAACTATGTATGGCGCAACAATACTCTTATTTGAGCAAAATGATGATGATCTCAGTAGCATTATAGGAATCGTTACAGGAATTAAACAAATAGTTGAAAATAGACTAACAATAGTTAATGACAACGAAATAATAAATAATACGATTCTTTTTTAAAAATGAAACAAGTCAAGGGACCTCAATTCCATCTCACTTTCCTTTGTGGCATTCGGATACAAATCATCACACTTTCAAGTCGGATGGAGAGAACATGTCCCCCTCATCTCCCCGGGATATGTGCCAATGACTGCAAGGCCCAAGCAATCTTTGCGAGGGGCGGGGAATGCTGGCTCTCTTGCTCTACCAGATCGGTGACCGTGATGCTTGTGCGTGTGAGCTCCCTCAAAGATTTTCTGGCCACGCCACTGGACATACTATGTATTTATGATGACGATAATTAATTTGCCTTTAATTACGATTAAATTACGATGCATTTAATTACGATAAACCCTAACTATTTTTTTATACTATTATTTACATAACCGGCATGCTTCAAAAAGGCATTGAAGTAACCATATCTGTTTTGTTCTATCTCCTTGATGTTAGCGCTCATACGTTCTGTACAGAAACTATAATTTAGTTCAAGATATATAGAGTTGGAAATACTTGAATACGCCAGCGTATATTTAAAGCAAAATGTTGAGTTGCAATGGGGATGTAGAGGAGTGGAAAGCAAGTAGTTGCGCATGCGCATTCGACAGAAAGCAGACGAAAACCCCATTGCTTGCAGTAGGCCTGGATACCCGAGGAACATAGCATACGACAAGAGGAAAGACACAAAAGGTGTATCTGAGTGACGCGCATGCGTAGCTTCCACTTGTCAAAGTAAAGTGAGAGAGGACATCCAGAAGATTGCAGTGGAAATAATTGTGATAATTACAAGTAAACAATTTATATACAATGAGATGCGTATTTTTTTGTTATTAACAGGGAATGCCGGGCGCTCCAGATGGCTCCAATAAGAGAGTGGGACCTACGTCATATGGTTGCGGCCATCGAAGCAGTCAGAAAGGAAGAAATGGGATCGTTTAAAGCAGCACGAGTGTTTGGGGTGCCACAGACCACGTTTGAGCGATATGTAGCTATGAAGAAAATACTAGCCAATAGGAAGAAGACCGGTATTCCCTATAGAACTGGTAAAGGACCTAGCAGGTTATTGCAAGATAATGGAAGAGCGTTATCATGGACTCACCAGACGGGATGTCAGACGTCTGTCCTATCAACTAGCGATGAGTAATGGCATTCCTAATTCGTTTTCACAGAAAGACGGAGCAGCGGGGAAAAAATGCTGAACAATTCATCGCTCGAAATCCAACACTTTCGCTTCGAAAACGTGATGGATTGTATTTCGCTAGCTGTGGCACAAGAATCGGGTGAAGTAAACAGAGAATGATACAGTACAATTCTCACATTATCTTTTTGCTGTTTTATCCTTTCTTTCATTCTCTTTCCTGTTTCAACTATATATAATATTTTGGAGTCCCCACACCATGCCCTGTAGATGACTCCTTCTTCCTCTTCATTAATCTTTTTGAGCCTTTTCGATTTTTCTTCTTCATTGATCTTAATAAACCGTCTCCACTCTTTCTATAAGATAAGACCCCTACTTTGTTCAATAAATTTTTCAGTTTCTCCGTTTCTTCTCCCCTACATTCTATACCATGCCATTTTCCACTCTCATCCTCTTCATTCTGCTTTCTTCCTCTCTTCCTTTTCCTGCGTCCTTCTTCCTCCTCTAACTTCTTCTTGCTGTAACCGATCTTCTCCAAATGTCTGTAGACTTTCTCTATGCTCTCCTTCTTCTTCGTCCTCCAGTATTTCAATTCTTCTTATATTTGTTAATAAAATTCTCTTCGTAGCCTATCCACGTCGCTCTTCTTATGACAGTACAACCCCGCTGAGCACTGTTTCTGGTACCACCTCGTAACCAGTGCTTCTCCTTGTTTTATCATGTCGTGCCTGGAAAGTTTTTCTTCCATTTTCTTCCAACTCCACGACCAAGTTTATGCCTTTTTCTTTATTTTCCATACTATCGTAGAAGTTCTTTAATTGTCCCCTAGTTCCTTTCCTCAAGCCTAGACAGTCATCCACATACCTTCAAAACATGATCAAGTTTTTACCCACTTTTTCTTTCACATTTTCTCCCATTTGTTCATAGCTATTTCTGCCAGTACTGGGCTTTATTTTTATCACCTTCTCTCTTTTTATACAATAACTGTTTTCCGATATTACCTTCAAAGTCTTAACTACCTTCTCTTTTGTCCATCCTTTTATACTATTTCATCCCATCTCTTCCTCTATGACACTTATTACCGTTTCTCTATAAGTCTTGCTATCATGTTTTTCGTTAACCGTTCCGCATATTTTAGTTTTGGAATTACCGCAGCACATAAATTAAAAGAAATAGTAGCAAACTCAAGGTCAAATATTTAATTCTGTATACTTCTGGAACCGTTCTACATATCGACATTCCGTTTTCAGATTCGGAATTACTGAGGTACATAGATTATACGAAAAAGTAGTCAGCTCGAAGCTATGCAAGGCTACACGGACTAGTGCAGCGGTTGTTTAGAAGTTTAAGGACTGTGACGAAACACTCGTCGAAACACATGCCGGAACACCAACACATGTACAAAATGAAGATCTTCAGGCAACAATTCCGTCGAAGATTGGTCAGACATGTGAGAAATTGGGATTACAATTAAGCGAAAGTGGGAAATCATTCCGCAGCACCTCTATCAATTTGGGAAACACTGTTTGGTTTACTGCTCGCGGCATCGTGTTCGTGGATAGCTACTAGCTGGTCAGACCATTAATGCAGATTTATACAGTCATAAGTTGAACAGTGCTTAAGAAAAACTCTAAGAGGTCCTTCTGTTACAGGAGAACGCTGAGCTCTAAGTGGCTATGGATGACACGGGACCCCAATCTAATTGACCACTAGGATAGGAAACAATAAATCATACGCCATACTCCCGGGAAATTGCTCCGTGTGATTATCATATGTTCATTCTTTGGAAGATTACTCTCGATTACGCCAGTTTAAATCGCTAGTACAGATGCAAAGTGCTCTTGATAACATCTTCCCTTCACGAGCCTCTAGTTCTAACGGGGTGAAATACAAGGCCTTCCAGAACGTTAGCAGAAGTTCTACGATGCTGATGGGAATCCTTCTTATTTTTGATCTTCCAGGTACGTATTAAATGACATATCAATATTCGAAGGTAAAGGGTAAAAAGCTAAAATCTTTCTTGGTTACCTTTATATCATCTACAGCTGCTAGTAATGTGAAATCTGACAATATATGGAGCGCTTTAAAGAAAGGAATACGATCTAACCCATTCTTTTTATACCAAGACAATTTCGTTGTCTATTTTCACCTTGTTCAACTGCCTATTGGCATTTCTTGGGTGAATGAAAATTTTAGTAATATAGATGAGTGTATAAAACATATGCTAGGTATTGTTGTAATTAAAAATCAGTCTTATTATTGTCTGAGCCAAACACTGGCTGTGGCTATACGGCTTGTTGAAAATCAAGATAACAAGAGAGATAGATATTAGCAGCAATACTCAACAAATATATTTAATAAGGTCTCTGAATGGACTAAAACACTGGTGTTAGTTTAGGGAATGGAGCATCCCACCCTAATTAAAGAAATTTCAGTCCTATTTAATATCATTAATGACCGGTTGACTGGGGTAAACCTTTTTCGAGGTGCAAGTAAGTATTTTAAGTATGGTAAGTATTATGGTAAGTACGTCATGGGAAATACTTTGGATTCCACGATATTTTGTATTGGAGAATATGTTTTGAATGGAAAGGGGTAGGTTTGACACACCAATTTAGGTTAGAATCTTCCCACAGATGAGAGAAAGATCTCATTTTTAAAAATCTATCTTCATTCGTTTGCAAGAGATGGTGTTAGGTTTGAAATTTGTATCTTGTAGACCAAAGTATCTGTACAAGCAACGACACACTTAGAAGTAGTAAAGTAAAAAGCTTGCAAGTGTGTGTGTTGTTTCGAAATGTGCAATGATTAAGGGGTTGACATATTGGCAGTCATCTTGGATCCCGCTATGTTGGATATCACACAATATTTTAAATGGAAAAGAGTGTCTTTGGCACATCCATTAAGGTTTGAATTTTCCCAAACCATGAATGAGATTAATTTTTTAGCAATTCTCCGTCTTTTGCGAGATAGATGTGCTATGTTTGACATTTGTGTGTAGTAGACAAAGTTATCAGGACAATCTAGTTATAATTTGGCAGAGAAAATCAAGATGTTGCAAAAACTGCAATGAATGAGGATGTGGACATTGTTGATCCTATACATATTCAGATATTATCAAAGAAACTACTATAAAGGTCCTCTAAAGGTATTTTATCCCTCCGAGTTAATACAGTTAGTATTTAATAGCAAACACACACGTTTTGTAACTTTCTTCAAGTGTTTCGACATCGTTGTTACAATTTTCCTAGTATAGTGAGGGGAAATACTAATCCACGCTCTACGTAGTTGTTCCAAACCTTCTTTCACTGTAAATCGTTCATATTGACCATGTTTTGCAATTCTTTCCAAATATTCTCAATGGGGTTAAAGTCGCTACTGTGAGATTGGGTTTGGCGTACTTTTGGGCAGTTTTAACACAATAATTTCTTTATAACATATACTTTGTTAGGGACCAATATCTTCATAAAATTAGAAATCCTCCTAAAAACGTTAAGATATACATATTTTATCAGAATCTCATCAATACACTCTAACTCCCAACGTCTTGTGAATATATATAACTCAAAAGCTTTACCCTTCCTTCTCCGTATTTTACAGCAGGTTGGAAGTTCTTGACATTAATATTTGTACTTACTTGTCGAAAAACTATTATTATATCATCATATTTATGCAGGATTAACTTAATTTCGTCGACAAATAACACGTTCCCACGACTTTTTTTTTGTTATTTTTGAAAGCTTTAGAAAATTTCAGTATCTTATATTTCTTAATTTAGATAATACATGGTTCCTTTCTAGCAATGCTACCATTATATCCTCCCCGTAATAATTCTACATTGTGCAATACATTGACCAGACAAAACATTGTTACCACCTACTACTATTTGAAAGAAGGCGTTGAACCCAACCGAATGTTAGAAACTGGACATTAAAAGCATTAAACTCAATAGCCCTAAATTAACAATTAGTCACTAGTATAATTACTGTTAAGATATCTTATACTTACTATTGACATATGTGGTAATTTCAGAATATTTTACAAACGAAAGCAAACGTACAGAAACCCCAGACTGCACAATACACGTACAGTATCCGTATAGTACATGTACAATTGCACGGATGCAACGTGTGCATCATCTGTATAAATGCACGCCTGTACATGTGGTGCACATATACATCACAAGTCCTATTCAACATCTTCACGTGCACAGGACATGTGCAATGCACACGTACACGTCATGCACAAGTGATATACACCTACCGCGCAGGTGATTTACAAGTACCACGTATTCGATTTACATGTAGTGCACAGGTGATTTACATGTAGGACAGCGGTGATTTACACGTAGCACACAGGTGATTTACATGTAGAACAGAGATAATTTACAGGCAGTACCCAAATGATTTACATGTAGGAAAGAGGGGATTTACACGTAGCACACAGGTGATTTACATGTACCACAGAGGTGATTTACACGCAGTACCCAGGTGATTTACATGTAGAACAGAGGTGATTTACACGTAGCACATAGGTGATTTACATATAGGACCGAGGTGATTTACACGCAGTACCCAGGTGATTTACATGTAGGACAGAGGTGATTTACACGTAGTAAATGTACAATTGCACGAATGCATCATGTGCATCATCTGTATAAATGCACGCTTGTACATATGATGCACATAAGCGTCACAGGTCCTAATCAACATCTTCACGTGCACAGTACATGTGCAGTGCACACGTCTTGCACAAGTGATTTACACCTTCCGCACAGTTGATTTACACGTAGCACGTATTCGATTTACATGTAGGACAGAGGTGATTTACACGTAGCACACAGGTGATTTACACGTAGTAAATGTACAATTGCACGAATGCAACATGTGCATCATCTGTATAAATGCACGCTTGTACATATGATGCACATAAGCGTCACAGGTCCTAATCAACATCTTCACGTGTACAGTACATGTGCAGTGCACACGTCTTGCACAAGTGATTTACACCTTCCGCACAGTTGATTTACACGTAGCACGTATTCGATTTACATGTAGGACAGAGGTGATTTACACATAGCACACAGGTGATTTACACGTAGTAAATGTACAATTTCACGAATGCAACATGTGCATCATCTGTATAAATGCACGCTTGTACATATGATGCACATAAGCGTCACAGGTCCTATTCAACATCTTCACGTGCACAGTACATGTGCAGTGCACACGACCTGCACAAGTGATTTACACCTTCTGCACAGTTGATTTACACGTAGCACGTATTCGATTTACATGTAGGACAAAGGTGATTTACACGTAGTACATGTACAATTGCACGAAGCACGAATGCAACATGTGCATCATCTGTATAAATGCACGCTTGTACATGTGATGCACATAAGCATCACAGGTCCTATTCAACATCTTCACGTGCACAGTATATGTGCAGTGCACACGTCCTGCACAAATGATTTACACCTTCCGCACAGTTGATTTACACGCAGTTGCCAGGTATTTTTACATGTAGGACGGAGGTGATTTACACGCAGTAGCCAGGTTTTTTAACATGTAGGACAGAGGTGATTTACATTCAGTACCCAGATTATTTTCATGTAGGACACAGGTGATTTCCTCGTAGTGTAGAGGTCATGTAACAGCATATTAGAGATGCAACGAAAAAAAGTTTATATATTTGGTGCCTTACGCAGTTCAAATACAACATTGTAAACGTCTTCTTGAAAAGTAACTTAGAGTTGCATGTAACGACAAAGCAATTATATATTTACCCAAAATTACTGACTCGTGCACTACTATACCGCACAATTAACGTTCCAGGCCAGTAATCTCAAAGTTCTAGATTCCAATCCCCCCTCAAAAGGCAGCTACAAGCATTTAGACAATATTTTTCTTTGTTTCTACACATCTATTATTATAGACTTTTTATTTTGCTATGCGGCATATTAAGTATCGTACGATTAGGGCCTGGAAGTTGAAGACCTTACTTAAAAATATATTTAAAAAAGCCTAAACATATTAAGAAAATGACCTAAAATTTAAAAAAAATACTTAAAATGTGATAAAATCAATAATGATATACTTAATGTGTATAATATTTAAATAATACACAATTCTGGTGATATGTTGCACAGCAAAAAAAAATGAACTTTTAATTTGCATTTTCATCGCCTTGTTTCTGCTGTTCATTTTGAACTACTTTGGAGGGCAATCCTCGCAAGCATCTACTGTCTGGTCATACCTACTATACCTGCTTCAGTCATTCAAGGGTTCCTATTGTCAGAGATGAATCAAATTTATTTAGATTACTTTAGAAAACTATGTTTAAGAGTTTCTAATTCAGAATGGGCAGCAAAACTGTAGTTGAAAAAAGGTCAAGTACCAAAACCAGCTGTTAAGACTTAAAGGGTAATGGGGACCAATAATCCAAATATGACTTAAAACTAAGCATTTCCAGGCCTAAAATGACCCAAAATGAACATATATTATGGTGTTCCTTACTTTCGGGCACTTGGGAAAAACTGTCTTTAACTTCCGAGTCCTATATATGATACTGAAAATATTAAGAAAGAAAAAAACTCATACTTGCCTGAATAATTAGGTTCTGAACTTATAAACAGTTGTAGTTTGCATATATTTTTTTCTTTTAATACAGTGCTTTGTTTGTCAACATAGCTTTTACATAGTATGATTTTATCAAAAGCCATCATGGAGCTATTTCAGATTTAAAATATATGCATGATAAAGCATATACAGTAAGTGGCCTCAACTCAATTACAAGTTAAATTAGATTTTGAAAACATCCAAGTGCAAAAATGTTTATATATTCTATTAACCGTAACTTGGTGCAACTCCGCTGTAATTTTATGGAAATAGTAGGTATTACAACATTGATAACAACTGATTATATATATCTATACATTTATTTCTTATTAAACATAAAAAGTAATCTACAAGATGGTTGTAGTTTTTTTTCTTTTAATTTACTTTCTCCGATAATTCCTTGGCCTCAGTCCTCTGCATCCTGTAAAGAGAAGTTTTAAAAGTAATACAGTAAGTGCAGACACTAAATCAATCTGTTTAAACTAAATCACAGTAATATTCTTAGCATAGTTTGAGATTAAGAATTTAGATATGCTGCATCCAAATTATACATGCCATACCATTTTCTCCAGAAACAAAGCTAAAGACTATCATCTAAGCTCAATAAATCACCACCATCAGCATCTCTGAAATAAGATTTCTTAGGGTATTGAATCAATTCCAGTAAGAGTATTTAAATTAGCAATTTGAAAACGAGGCTGACTTTTTATCGACAGGTGGCAATCCTGTGCAAACGTGTGATGAAAACACGGGTAGAATATCTCATGAGTAAATGATACTAAATGCACTGACCTTGAATGACATTGACAAGTGTGGGTTTAAGTACACGTAAAACTAAGTTATTATAACAGGAGTAAATGTATGAGCACGCTTGTTCACCCCGTGCTCATTCGTACGGACAGTGAAGGATGAGAGTACACTGAAGACTGGATGCAGTAAGAACTATGAGAAGTGAATTTGGTAGAGAAATTGAGGTGAATGTCCATGGATGATCGAAACACTACACTTCGAATGCCTTCTGAAAAGTTCAAAATGAAGACGAAAGCTGTGAGGCAACGCATAACGAAGAAAAATTTAGCACAAATGGAAGTTTTATGTTACCTAAACTAGGAAAAGTGGGTTGAAAGTAAGAAACAATATTCTGAGAAGCAAACAAGCTGAAAAAAGATTTATTTTTGTGGCATGAACAACCAATAAAAAACGTTGCCTTTTCCATATTATCAATTGTATATAACTGGGTGATCTCTATCACCTTATGCAAGATAGGCAGAAGTATATACAGTAGTGCACTCTGTATTCCTCTCTGCGAGTGACCGAGGATGGTTTAGAGTACGAAATGCAAATAAGTTACGTATCTGCCCTTGAAATTATATTCATTTTCATACAAATTAGACGTTATGGGGGTTCAGATCCGACGGACTTCCTGTCAGTGCGCCCCTGACTTATATGACTCACAGTGAAACAAGTTTATAAATCTTAATGTTATCAAGTACAATGGCATTATTAATAAATTTATTTAGATATTCATATTTCAAGTCATGTTACTAGATACTGAGACACTGGAAGACTAAGTACTGCTTAAAATTTAACCCAAAATATGCAAAAACACCGTGGCAAATTTGTGTAAGAAAAAAACATCCTATATCCTAGATAAGCGATCGGCAAAATCCATATTCTCTGTCTGGGTGCCTGCAAATCGCGGTGAGGTGAGGTGATTTTAGTTTAGAATCCCTTTTCAGCAGCGAGGCTATATGAGACGTGGACCTACTGATTAATGTGGAATCCGAACCACATGAGCTCCCGCCAGGAACCGAACCCGGGTCTCCCACGCCAAAGGCGCGTACGCTAACCGCTTAGCCACGAGGGAACGCGGCCTGCAAATCGCATAGAGCAATGACGGGACATCGGATTATCCTCCTTCCTAACTCAGCGTTGCAATCCTGATGTTTTTTTTAACTAACATAATGTAAATTTTGAATTTAAACAATACTAGTAACGGGACAATACAAGTAAGATTCTTAAGGGGGCAGACTACTAAATATTTTTGAAAAACTAATAATTTTTCTTTTGACCGTTTTTCGTAAGTGGAAAGAGGTAATAAAATGTAACTTACCACAATAATAGATAATGTTATTCTACACCCGAAAACACGAATCGGAAGAATTTTCAGTGTTGCCATCAATACAAATTACAGTGTGACCAGAATTTGAATTACTCAAAAATCTAGGTACAGGCAGCGGCTAGAAAAAATGAACTCAACGGTAGTTGATGACTTATCATGCTGTCTATGTTCCTTGAATACTACTTTTTAAATAATGTTTCTATTTATTTTGTAATGACTTATTTATTTTGTAATAATTTATGTAACGTTTTAAAAATAAATAGAAATATTATTTAAAAAGTAGCAAACAAGGAACATAGACAACATGATCAAGTCATCAATTACCGTTGAGTTAATTTTTCTAGTTGCTGCCTTCCCCTAGATTTTGGAGTAATTCAAATTCTGGGCACACTATAATTTCTATTGATGGCAACACTGAAAATTCTTCCGATTCGTTTTTTCGGGTGTAGAATAACATTATCTATTATTGTGGTAAGTTACATTTTATTACCTCTCTCCACTTACGAAAAACGGTCAAAAGAAAAATTATTAGTTTTTCAAAAATACTTAGTAGTCTGCAGCCTTAAGAAACATTTCTTTTACTATCAATGAGTCAATTTCTTTTTATCATCAGGTGGTACAGTGTTCCACATAAATATCGCAACTCTATAATAGTACAATACTTTATTTTATGCATTTGAAATCAATATTTCGCTGGTTACCTGCCTATCAGGCGTTAGTTTAAGGTTAGATTGATTATGTAGCAACCTGCAGAACATTGATTTCATATGTGTTGCATAAAATAAAATCTTAAGACTGTAGTCGAGTTGCGATATTTATGTTGAACACTGTACAACGAAAAAAAATGAAATGTTCCTCTCTTTTCCGTCGATATTTACCTTCAAAAAAAAAAGAAAAAAGTTTGTTTGTGTCATATATAACTTACTAAAAAAGTCTAAAAATTTCTAATAGTTTGTAAAATACCTAATCGTTTTCGCACAATAAGAAAAAAGTTTTAAAGATCATGAAATCTCAAACACCCCCGAATGGCCTAGTTTTGTTCTAGTGTCCCCTTTGGAAATGAGAACGCCGCTGGAGAGCGTTAATATACACGTTGAGAATAGGTGCGTATAAATTATAGAGAATAAAGTTGAAAGAATGACTACGTCAAAGGATTAAAAACAAAACAACTTTGACTTCATTTTTAGTTGTGTTTCCAACAAAATGTTACATATGTACGAAATACTACTTTCACGTTATTTATGTTTCCTCCTTCGAGGACCTTCGGGTCAATTTGATTGTGGGTCAAGATAACCCATCGGCCCTTATAGGTAGAAAAATTCTAGTGCTAAGTTGAAACTGAGTGAACATGCGAAGTGTAGCACATCACAATTCCTTCATATTCAGCTTCAACATTTTTTCTTCATTATTCCCTTAAAACAACGAATAATATTTGTTGTTCATTGTATTTTTTTTTAATACGCACATATCAAGTTTTAGGAAGTTTTCTAGTCCATTCTTTTCCCAATATGTGGACCCCTTCTGTAACACTAGTCCTTTTGTCAAGACCTAATTGAACTATTCTAATATTAAGATAAACTAGTGATACTGTACAATTTTCTCAAACAAGCCTGGCCTCCCACAATGACATGAAGGCCTATTAGTAGAGACACGATTTTGTGGTAAATAAGAATTCGTAATTTCCTTATAAAAATATGCGTAAAGCGGGATAAAATATGTGAATAAAAATTCAATGTAAGAACACTATTTTCCTTAAGAACACTATTTTCCTTGGCAATTACGATCAGTTAGCTTTTATTTCCACTCATCAATCATCATGACATGAGCTCATGCATGACTATATGAAACAATATTTTAGCTTTTAAAAAATAACACTAAGCATCCTCATTGAACGGAAGTGTCATTTGGGGGGCAGTTGCTCAGTGGTAGAGCGTTCACCTCTTGTGCTTGGGGTCCCTGGTTCGATCCCAGATCGCGCCATGTGAACTTTGTTGTGGGGAAACACCGTGCTCGTGGGCTTTCTCGGGGTTCTCCAGTTTCCTTCCACTTTCTTCATTCCACCATTTCATTAGTGTCATCACAGTCTCCTTTAGCCTAACACACATAACTGTGGGACGTAAAACTTATACATATCATTTTTCAAAAGTATCATTTAAAGAACACACACATATAGAGAACATTAATAGAAAACATAACTTTAGTATTCACAGTTTACTTATGCAAATAAGACGTAAGCACTGTTTTAATGTTTTCCGGTGTTAAATTTGTTCTTTTGTCGGTATGTCGTAAGAAGAAAGAACCCTGTCCACATCAGCATTTGAAACTGATATGTACACTCATGTCCAAAATGATTGTCGCATATCTATAACTATCTTTTTGTAAGAATATAATTTGATAACTATGTTGCAGGACACTTTTAATATTGATACTATTTGTATAATCGGAAAATGTATATTTGGGGTAAATTTCATAGGAAAAGAATTATAAATACGAAAATTAGAATGAGCAAAACAAAATGTCTCTAAATGGAGAAGAAAGTTTTGTTTTCGTTTTATTATTCTTATTTACTGCTCTTTTGACACGAAATTTGCCGCATACATGTCTTTACCGATTATATACATACTAACATTATAAGAAATATCGACAGAATTCGTTATCAAATTATATTCCTAGAACAACATATTTAAAGACATACGACAATAATTTTGGACATGAGTGTACATTAGTTGGAGACAATTTCCAGCAATTTCTGAATGCTCATTTAACATATCGCGCAACGCTCCTTCCACACTATCCACTTCAACAGTCGGCACCGTTTGGACTTCATTTTGTAATTTCATGTAAAATTTCAAAAATTCATAGTGGTCTATTCTCTCAAAAATGGGAATTTTCATCACATTGCTAGAAAACTTACCATCAGGTTTTGCAAGTTTGAGCTGGGGAAGATGATATAATAATATCAATGTCATAAGATATCTCCAGCTGGATCCTTTTTAAGCATGTTAGCCAGTGTGTTGCTGCATGCCACCCCAACTTCCTTGAACTTCTTTTCGGCACTCTTCTTTCTCTGTTCAATCAACTCACCTAATTCTTTATTAGTTTCTTCCTTAAATATAAGTTGTGCCACAAGTTTATATTCGGACATTAGTTCATTTATTTTTAGAATAACTTTATGGGCCAAAGGGATGTTGGAATTTTCGAAGCATGTTATCAAGTCAGAAATAATGGTAATGAATAAATGGTAAAAGCATTAAAAAAATTATCACTTGCGTAAATTTCGTGGAATATCACGACTTCTTGCAAATTTCGCTAATTCGGCAGAATTTTTCGTTTAATCACGAGCATTAAATGGCCTAACAAATAGTGAAAAAACATATTTTAGGTACACAACAGTTTCATACCAAACTTATACATTTCGCGTTTTCGCGTGTCACCAAAAAATCGTGTCTCTACCTTTTAGTAACTTTACCCTTTAGTAACTTTCCAAGCCAACTTATCCAATTGATTATTTTCTGTACTTAATTCAAATAGTAAAACCAAGCGAGCAATATTGAGTGAAGACGGGTCAGTAGCCCCCAGGGCACGTTTCTTCTATTACAAGTCGATGGAGAGGGGGGGGTCAGTATTCTAAGAACATTGATCTCTAAACTTAAGCCGGAAAAGATTTACTTTGAGTCGCACAGTGACTTCAACACCCGTTCTTCGGCTGTCAAGGGTAGTCATTTGTCCAAATTATCATAAAGGTGGAGGGCTAAAAGTTAAGCCATACCAATTTTAAAAATTTACAGGTATAGAATTTGTTAATTTCTCTGCGAACAAGAAGTATATGTGAGGTGAGCACAATTTATTTTAATGCAGAAACTGATTGTATTTATTTGTTTGTAGTAGACTTTTATGAGGGACTATGTCAGGAGGCGCAAAGGGACTATTTCGCGGAACGGTAAATCTTTGACCGGCCTTCCAACTCCAACTTGTATGGGTTAACATAAATGCCAAGGTAGACGACAATGAGCCCTGTAAGAAGAAAATTTACTTCGGGTCACAGAGTGACTTCAGTCGCGACTAACCCGCCCTACTATTACTACTACTATTTCTTCTACTAATTTCGAGAACAGAACATAAGCCCTGCGGGGCTTCTCACCCGCCCTACTCCTAGCGACCCAAAGTAAAGAGTTACCATAAGTCTTCTAACCCCCTTCTCTCGCAGCAGGGTTGGCAAAAACCATGTATTTTATTGAAAAAACAACAACAACAACAAAAGGTTTTTTGGTTTAAACCGTTTTTTTGTTTAAACCAGGTGTTTTTTGTTTAAATAATTTACTCTATGTATTTATATTAGATATGGACAGAAATTAGTTTGTTTCGCCTTGGTGTTATTATGCAACAACAATGTTATGCTGGAAGGGGTCACATAAGCGTAAAGCGGAATCCAAACCGCTTCTCGGCTTACATCCAAGAGAAACTGTCCATTTGGACACGAAACCGGGGATAATTGGTCACAAATGTGATTGCCGACTCACTCACGAAGGACTCTTGATAAAAATACGTTGTACTGATCTTTACATAGGCCTGCTTGTTAATAGCTATAATTGTCAAGAGTCATTTCAGAAGGACTAAAAGACAAACAGTTACACAAATAAAAACATTATACAGAATTATATATATAAATCGGGAAACTCTGCCTTAGCCACTGGGAAAATCTTGTTATTTAAATGTATTTGTGTGTAACATTTGAAGGTCAACGTATCATAATCACTACGCTAAAACTGAGGTATTAAATTAAAAATTGGGTATGTAGATATTCAATAAAATTAAAACAAAGTGAAATCCAAGCTGATGTTGGAAGCTACGTAGCCAGTTGATAAATTTTGCCAATTTCTATCAATATGTTTAAGCAACCTTGGCTTCTTTATAAAACAAGTAGAAATATATAATTTGGTTTCATTTCGTATGTTTAGGCTTAAATTCCTTATGAAATACCAACGTTATCACGGAGAAGACTTTCGCTTAAAGAGACCTCAAATTGCTACTTGGTTTACATTTGAAAGATGGGTTCGACCAAGAATTGAACACGGGACCCCTCAATTAAAAGGTGAAAATTAGATAAACGTAATTCGGATGATTTGATATGTGGAAACGTCACCATGAAGTTCACACGATTTAAACATTTTTCGTTCTCTTTTTTTTGGGGAGGGGGTTAAACCAGTTGTTTTTTTTAACCACCTTGGTTTAAACCAGCCAACCCTGCCTCGCAGAGTTATATTTTGTGAAGTAAGTCACAGTGGAGATGTTACATGTGTGACCTACAGTAAAGAGTTGCCCTTAAGCCATATCCTGAATCAATTCGAGCTATATTCAGATATTCTTTTTAAATATTACATGTTGCAGTAAGGTCTTCAAATGCTTGTATGGGTTCACTCGAGCAGACGGTTCTACCGAAAACAAAATTTATAGGTAAAATACGATGTGAAATACTTTTCGTAAAAGAAGCAGAGTGTAAATATAAGTAATTTCTGTCAGTAGATTATCATATTGAAATACATTTTCAATGGTAGTGAACGTATTCTACATGTAACTATTTACTGAAGCCGAAGAATACAAGAATGCGAAGAAGGTGAATATAAACGGCGGGAATGTTCCGTTCCTGTTAGCAATGGACGACTGCGATAGATGTAATGTAAGCATACGATTTTATTACGAAGAATTGTGTGATAAAGAGCGTCGTATTATAGTTTTTCAAGCGTCATGGTACGTTGAAACCTACAATCAACTGTGCGAAGTGTAGAAAAGTAAAAATTCAGAGCAGACGAATTTCTCCTCGCAGCAGACCATTTGTACGCGGGAAAGCAGTGAAGCCATTTTGAAGTTAAGAATTACTGCTATTATATAAGTGCTTTTGAAGGTAAAAATTATTGCATATATTTAATGTATATTTCCACTATCCTCGTTTATGCGTATGCCCTTGTTGCTGACCCGCCCTACGGACGCACCCTTTTGCTCCGCTCCGGCCTCCTGCTGCGCTCCTGCCCTGATTCGGTTAGATAGCATTCGTGCTCTTTAGTGGCCACCTAGACAAGTTGGTTCGTGGTTTATGCACTAGCTCCTCATTTAGTGCATGTTCTGCAAAAGGAAACCGGAAAATGCAATAAATGCGAGTAAATTTGGTAGAACCGTTTGCTCGAGTAATGCCTTTATACATTTCTTAAAAGATGGCTCAAGAAAAATACATGCATACTATCAGGTTCTACTTTAACTATTACTCCTAATTCCCATTCTGGATTAGGTAATGATACTAGCATACCTTGCTTGTGATTGTAAATTATCTCGGAGGTTCTGCCGTTGGAACACTACCTCCTTTCAAATGTAGGGTTATGTATGCATAATTTATTTCATGTTAAAGGGACTACGTGATAATAACTCTTGCAGACCTTTCTTTAAAGAGATGCAAATCATGACAGTGCCTTCAATGTATATTCATAGCTGTCTCATGTATATTAAAGAAAACTTGGAAAATATCAGTACCCGAAATAAAATTCATTGATATAACACAAGATACAGAGATGACCTCGATACACCATATTTCAGGTTAAGTAAAACACAAAAGAGTTATAAATACACTGCGATGAAGATGTATAATCTTCTACCTACAGAAATTCGTGCTATGTGTAATAGAAACTGAGAAACACTGTAAATATTGGCTCATTCAAACAGCTGTGTAAGCGTTTTAGAATTTGAGAAAGAAATAAAAAATAAAAAGTGACTAGCTATATACCTATATATTCAATGTATATATTTTGTATACTCTCTTGACGTTATCTATTGCAACATATGTTGTTTAACGACAATAAAAATGTTCTATTCTATTCTATTCTATTCTATTCATCTGTCCCCTCCAAAAACATAAAATGTCAACTAGTAAATACTGCTCGTGAAGAACAGGATGCATGTGTACTACCCGTTTCAGATAGGATTGCCGTTGTTTATGGTGACAAAACACAGAACTAAGAAGTAAACAGAACGCAGCTCACTATATAAGACGTGACGGCCCACTCGTGATTCAGTAATATGCAGTGTTGAAAACTCAGTACGTTTTTGAAGAAAAGATGGTACGTTCTTTGTGGAAACAAGCATAGTTTAAGTTAGCATAGGAGTATATGTATGGGCATGTGAGTGACAAGGATTGTTTGCTTCAACTGCTCTCCCTCCCCCCTCTCTCTCAAAGCCTATCTCTTTATATTTCTATCCATCTGTCTATCTCCCGCGCTCTCTCTCTATTTTTCTGTCATAGTCACAGAACTCTCAAGCCGGGGCTTGTTGCCAGTGTTCGAATTAACGGCGGATACCGGGGAAATCACTCTCTCGTGAAATCTTATTCCCGGCTCATATAATGAAAATAACACAGCATTCCTGACGGGAATAATTAACCCGTCCTAGTGTAGATAAGATTTCCTCCTCTCGTTTAAAAAAATAATTCGAACACTGCTTGCTAGGGCCTACTACGTGCCAAAAACCAAACTGCAAACGAGTTGATTTTGAGTTTAAAGTCCCTTTCAGCAGCGAGGCTATATGAGACGTGGACCTACTTATTAACGTGGAATCCGAACCACATGAGCTCCCGCCGGGAAACGAACCCGGGTCTTCCACGCCACAGGCGTGTACGCTAACTGCTTAGCCACGAATGAGCTCCAAACTGCAAACGAATACAATTATGTTTGCGTATCAGTTACACAAAATCAGAGCGCAGTTTCTAGGGCTGCGTGCAAGAAAATAACATCATAGTTATAACAATGCAATAACAATACTTTTCATGACGTCGCTATTTAGTTTTATTGTACAATACCAAACTGCAACATAAAACAGGTGCAATTGTTCATAACAACTAATAAGAATTTCATAGGCCTACCTAACTTTGCTTTTGTCCCAATGTCATTGTTTCATTTTTTTTTGGGGGGGGGGTAATAAGTGACAACGAATATTAGTGTCGTAATTCGATAGCAAATCATTTATTTCTATGCCCCTTTTCAAGTTTATATGCCTTCAAAATAGTACATTGTCATTATATTACTACAGTATAGTTCCTAGCGTGAAGGATGTCTTGTGTTAAGCAGAAACAACACCCAGAGTTCAAGTAATTTTGACGCCATGAACTAAATTTGCCTAGAAGCCTTGAAAGGGTCTTTCCTAGTAAGATAGTAAGGTAGCACGTTTCATAACATGTTCCGTACAGGGGCGTCATTTCAGACTTCGCTTGGGGGGGGGCAAGATCACCACCGACATAAGACTTTCACGTTTTGTACTAGTATCTTAGTAGACAATCTATTAAAGTATATGTAATCTTCAAACTCTTGGGGGGGGGCAATTGCCCCCTCCTGCCCCCCCTAAATGACGCCCCTGGTTCCGTACCTTGTGTTGGAACGTGACGCTTTGTTGTTTTTTGTTTTCGATATTATGCATTAGCAACACTCTCCAATACAGAGACAGGCGGCACATGACTCAGTGTTGACTACATCAGCGCCCCCAAATAAACAACAGCACTCCCGGATGAAATAGGTAATATACGGCAACATTAATGCTTGTTTTATTATTTAAACTGGTGCTTTATTAAATTTTACAAATTCACACTAAAATTAATTTCATCACTCACCTGACTATAATATAATGTTGAATTATTCGCCCTCAATCACATGGAACAAACACCACCACACGACAGCTCGTACCCGACCACACAAATGAGCGTGCATGGCTAATACACAGCTCCAACCAATGCGCATGCGCGATTTGAAATAAAAATTAATTTAAAAACGAATAGAGAAAAATAACATTTTACTTGCAAACAATAATAATCTTATTAAGATTATTATATTTACATATCTTGTTGTATGCATATAATCAGACACATGTCTATTCGGGTCTCACGTCATTTATTACATCTAAGCGAACACTGCACACTCTTTATGTTACTGAGAGAGCCTATTTATAGCGTGTAGATTTATCTGATTGAATATTTTTTATTCGAATGTACTTAAGCCTTCGAAAAATGCAGGTTACATTAAATTGTTTATTTAGAATGAGTAATATAATATTTTTTTTTAAAAAAATTGAACTTTCAATTAAAAATACTATAGCCATATTTAATGTAAATATTAGGAGAATGAAACTAAGTACACTTGCACGGTATTATGAATGTGTCATACACATCTGCAGTAGCTGTGCAAATGCACATGTGCACACAACGGCTTAAGCACGGGTTATTTAAATGTGTGCTTCATCCACGCAACAGCACTTGTGCACATGCACGGCCTATGTACGTGCGCTGCATCCACGCAAATGCACATGTGCAGATAACGGCTTAAGCACAGGTTTATAAAAGTGTGCTTCATCCATACTAATGCACATGTGCATATTCACTTCTTAATCACGGGTTATGTGCGTGTGAATCATCCACACAACTGCATATGTGCACATAACGACTTAAGCACGGGTTATATAAATGTGTGCTTCATCCATGCTAATGCATATGTGCACGTGCACTTCTTAGTCACGGATTATGTGCGTGTGCTTTATCTACGCAAATGCACATGTGCACATAACGGCTTAAGCACATGTTATATTAATGCGTTTTACATCCATGCTAATGCACATGTGCACGTGCACTTCTTAATCACGGGTTATGTACGTGTGCTTCATCTACGCTAACTCAAATGTGCACATAACGGCTTAAGCACTGGTTATGTAAATGTGTGCTTCATCCATGCTAATGCACATGTGCACATGCACTTCTTCATCACTAGTTATGTGCGTGTGCCTCATCCATGCAAATGCACATATGCACATAACGGCTTAAGCACGTGTTATATTAATGCAAATTTCATCCATGGAAATGTACAAGTGCACAAGCACTTTTAATCATGGGTTATGTGCGTGTGCTTCATTTATGCAAATGCACATGTGCACATAACGGCTTAATCACGGGTTATATAAATGTCTGCTTTATCCATGCGAATACATATATGCACATACACTTCTTAATCACTGGTTATGTGCGTGTGCTTCATCCGCGTAAATGCACATGTGCACATAACGGTTTAAGCACGAGATATACAAATGTTTGCTTCATCCATGATAATGCACATGTGCAAACGGCTTAAGTACGGGTTATATAAATGTGTGCATCTTCCATGCTATTGCACATGTGCACGTGCACTTCTTAATCATCGGTTATGTGTGTGTGCATCATCCACACGACTGCACATGTGCTCATAACGGCTTAAGTACGGGATATATAAATGTGTGCTTCATACATGCTAAAGCCCATATGCACGTGCACTTCTTAATCACGGATTATATGCGTGTGCTTCATCTACGCAAATGCACATGTGCACATAACGGCTTAGGTACGGGTTATATAAATGTATGCTTCATCCATGTTAATGCACATGTGCACGTGTACTTCTTAATCATTGGTTATCTGTGTGTGCATCATCCACACGACTGCACATGTGCTCATAACGGCTTAAGTACGGGATATTTAAATGTGTGCTTCATACATGCTAAAGCTCATGTGCACGTGCACTTCTTAATCACGGATTATGTGCGTGTGCTTCATCTACGCAAATGCACATGTGCACATAACGGCTTAGGTACGGGTTATATAAATGTATGCTTCATCCATGTTAATGCACCTGTGCACGTGCACTTCTTAATCACTGGTTATGTACGTGTGCCTATTCTATGCAAATGCACATATGCACGAAACGTCTTAAGCACGGGTTATATAAATGTGTGCTTCATCCATGCAAGTGCACATGTGCACATGCATGACTTAGTCACGGGATATGTGCGTGTGCTTCATCCACGCAAGTGCACATGTGCATATAGCGGCTTAAGCACGGGTTATATAAATGCGTTTTACATCCATGGAAATGCACATGTGCACGTGCACTTCTTAATCACGGGTTATGTACGTGTGCAGCATCCACACAAATGCACATGTGCATATAACGGCTTATGCATGGATTATATAAATGTGTGTTTCATCTACGCAAATGCACATGTGCACATAGCGGCTTAAGCATGGGTTATACAAATGTGTGTTTCATCCATGTAAGTTCACATGTGCACATGCACGACTTAATCACGGGTTATGTGCGTGTGCTTCATCCACGCAAATTCACATGTGCGCTTGCCCGGGTTCTGTATGTGTGCTTCATCCACGCAAACTCACATGTACGGCTTAAGCACGGGTTATGTATGTATGCATCATCCACACAAACGAACATGTGCACATGTACGGCTTATGCATGGAAAGTGCACATGTGCCGTACAGGTAAGTGTTGTCTGGGACGTTAGGAACGCAACAAATCCCTCTTTATTATTTTCCTGTCCTATTACTTTCTTCTACTGGAAATAAATATCAAACGTTGCACACACTTATCTCGTAAATCAATAGCGGTCGGTCAAAAGTTGATTCAGATTATCATTTGTAGGAAGATTCTAGTCTAAATTTGTGACACAAATACACCTTTCTATTTGAAAATATGGTATGGTACATAATATGGGGAAGTCAAGTTAACTGCCATGATAATTTAATTTAGTTTTAACACCAACTTGTAACATTTACTTTTCCTTTGTCACTTTGTCTCTTTGTTACTGCCCTGTCACGATGCTTTTTTTTTAATCAGATACACATGTTAAACACCCTGTCTCATAAGCAGATGACTATGTGTCAAATATGAGCTCACATTCTCATTTGTGTTAATAAAGCCTATATGGAAGTGTAAAATCATAACTTTACCATTAAAAACTGTGCGATCTGCATTATGGCGGAAATTATGAATGCTTCCACGCTGACTACACTCCAAATCAATGCAGTTTATGAGATAATACCAATTGCAATATTTGATTTTTTTGACATGGGCCACTTTTTACTTGGTCCGTTTTGTCCTGGGCCCTTTTCACTGTGGCCTTTCTGTTCTCGGCCTTGAGTCCGCGCCCTTAAGACATGGAATATGATAAAATACAGAGGCTATAGGCATTGTTCAAGTAGTCTACACCTAAAAGGTGCTGCTACATGTTGCAAAAATAGAGAAGATTTCAAACATCCAGCACACGCACAAATTAATAATTACAAAGGGGATTGTACAGTGAATATATCTAGAGTCCGTCCGGACCCCAGGTCATAGTGATAAATTTAAACGCTAATAACTCTATAGAAGTATTACAATACGATTATATATATATATATATATATATATATATATATATATATATATATATATATATATATATATATTTGTGTGTGTCTGTGTGTATGTGTATACAGTGCAATCACTCAACCAGTTCTCATTGGTTCACTAGAACATTTTGTTAAAATTCTCTCCAACTCTAGATCTAGCACTTACGGAAATAAATGATTCTCTAGTATTATTTTTTATTTTCTTCATTCTCTCGTTTGCCTAGTTTTTCTACGTTTAAAATAGAAAACTCTTTTGTCATTGAACTTCTAACTTGAATCGGATAATATTTGGAATTTGAAAGAAATGTCTTGAGTTCCAACTTTTAGTTTCCTGCAAGCTGACTGGAAAGAATAACAAGGTAAACTTGTACATTTGAATGAGGGAGGCTAATGATCCACCAAACGATTTTCAGATGAAAGAGGAAATATTACTTTCAAGTGGCCGTTTCACGATTTCATTATAATTTTTCTTTCTTACTTTTTCAAAAGTCTCGTTTGCTATTTTGAAATGGAATGCCAGAAATAGCGAATATTGATTTTAAAAAAATGAGTGGTGGAGAGTCGTGATAGAAATAACAGAGGAAAATAAGAACGCTTCTTTATTTTGTATAAAACTTTATCCTGGAACCTTAATCATTCACTAAGAAAAATTGTGTGTAGCGTTTAGTTTCGAACAAAATATGCACATACGCGTGTTTGACTTGGGAGACCGGGACTCAATTGTCGACGGGAGCTCAGGAAGTTATAATCTCAGCTCAAGCTGTAGGTTCACGTCTCGCTACTGTAAGAGATACTAAACAAAATCAATCAACAATATGTAGAGGTTACTGGATTTAAACATCATCGTGAATTTTTCTTTAATTAAGTCGCTAAAACCTAATATAAAAATTAGAACGTTTCTTCAATGTTTTATTAATTTTTAAGTTCTACTGAAATTTTCTGGAGTTTGGTACTTATACTTTGGATCCTTGGGTTGGCACCGTTGAACAGATGCTGTAGTTGAAACATGCCATCTGCGCCTTCTACTAGATCTCATCAATGGAAAGAAAAATTCGACCCAAATGCAAATACCATTTCCAGTAAAAAACATGTTTCATTTCCTATCAGAAAAGCAACTTTAGTGTTGCGCTGACGGAAACATGACACACAACAGAGCATCAAATGATACGATGTCTTCTTTCACTGAAATAGGAGTCACTTTTACTGCTATTTTTCAGTTGCCTGAAGAAAACGAAATTAAGTGAAGTATCTTAGTTTAACGTCTCACGATTATGCTTTTTAGGCTAAGGGAGAAAGCTGATTAAGGCGAGTGAGTGATGATGAAAAGAGTGGTGGAATAAGAAAACCCAGCAACACAATGTTGTATACCACAAACTCACACTGCCGGGGATCGAACCAAGGATCCCACAAATCAGAGTTAAGAGTTCTACTACTGAGACATCGTGCCCCCTGATGACTAGAAGAAATATCTATTTTAGTTGGCAAGAAATTTTGCATTAAATCGTGAACTTGCGTGATTTCGAAAGGGAAATTTGCTATTACGAAACTGACAAGTCTCTGCTATGGTAGTTAATCTACTATTATCTGTTTCTTTTTTTGTTTCAGTTTTGTTTTCTGTTTATGCATCGAGGCTAAGAATATCATTGATGATGATAATAATTAACCAAATGGTGGGATGAATAAGGTGGGAGATCCTCTATAAAACACGCATATGGTGTTTTATCATTGTAAAGAAGACTTGACACAAGGTGGGATCGAACCACTAGGGATGGTAGGGGTGGGATCGAAGTACTAGGAAAAGAAGACAGTGCAGTTTCGGTTGACGAGTAGTGGTCTCAGTCGCGAACTCGTCTAGGATCGAAAATCATCACATCGGTCTCGATTTCATCTGCATCATCATATTTTTGTTCCGATCTCGTTCTCGGTATTCCATCGATATTCTCGAAATGAATTGTGAGAAATTAAAAATGTATACATTTTTTCATAGTACAGCATAACATTTTATAGTTTTCTGTTCATTGTCGACTATAGAGCTAATCGTGTAGTCCAAATACTTCTTTGTAGTTAAGTTGCTTACAAACGTGTTTTCTGTGATTTGTTCGTGGGTTCAAGAAATGATATCATGATCTTGCCCATTTCTTTCTGGAATTTCTCCACCTACTCTCTTTCAATCTTTGAACTTTATTTACAGTTACAAAGTAAATTTGGTATATATATTGTTAATTATTATTATTTGCACGTGCAATCACAGTGAACCAAAAAGAATTTTCTTTACATGCGTTTATCAAAGGAGAATTGTTAAGCTGGACCGAAAAATGATATTGCAAAATTGAACCCTAATAATTTTGGTTTCCAAGATTAGGTTTAAAATTATTTTGGTAATATAGTATCTGTTTCTTTTAAATAATTATCGAGGAAATAAAATATATTGAATCCTATCTCAAAACTATGTTATGTTGAAAATATTTCGATATATTGTATAGGTATATAGGTTAAAAGTGATTTGTTGTGGTGTTTACGCCCGTTTCTTCCACGTACACGTAGATGACTACGACCATCCAAGAGCTATTATTTCACTATCAAACATTTAATAAAATGAAACGAATTTCGTGTACTACTACTATGAAGTTACTATGAAGAAGTTTATCAGCAAACACATGAGCTCTCATAGTGAATCAAATTCCATAAGTAGCTCAGCTAAACTACAATATCCTGAGGTACACACGAATAAATAAACAATCATACATCACATATAAATAAAAAGTAAACGAAACCGAATCAAAATACAATCAATGACGATGTAAACTAAAACGTATACGAAATCGAAGGCCAGGTAAAGGTACTAAGCTAAATAAAAATAAAAGTGCATGCGATGAAAATTTATTAAGAAATACATGAACTTCTCTATTGTAGCAATGATAGGTAGAAGGGAAGCCATTTACTTGTTCACATAATTTCATCCGATAAGTGTATCAAAATAACTTGTTCAGCTAATCTCCTCTAACAAAATAAACAACTTTCATCGCACAACTCAGTACTTTCAAGTTCAAATTGTCCTTCTATTTCATAGTTAGTGATTGCAACAAACTATGATCGCTTGTATGTGAGTTTCTAGACGTTTAATTATTTTACTTTTTTCTTAAGAACGATATTGATCCTACTATTTCTTAAAGTCACAGTCACTAATGACATTACATCAAATTTGAAACTTACTGCTTAACTATGCCTTCTTCTGCTCATGAGCTCCGATCGATAATTAATCGATCACCTGTATCACTGATAGATTCAAGTTGGTGCACTCGCTGGGAAATATAAAATCTTTTGTACACCATTAATCATGAATGAGTTTTCTTCATTTCAAACACGCAGGTACCGTTATTAACCCTAACATGTACGTCCTATTTGATTTTCTTGCTTCCTTTCTTCCTTCTTTTCCTCGTTTAGGGATATCATTTATGGTATCTGACGAGCTAAATATGCAAACAAATCGGAACCCTAAATCCTAGATTAAAAATATGAATCATGAATCCTAATCCAAAAATAAGTCAATAAATAAAATCGTATCACTTTGAGTGAAGCTTTCTTTTCCTTTCGTATTCCGTAGAGAATCGACCCCTGGTTACAGATAGTAATAATTTTAGAGCAGTCTCAACATCTAAGTCCCCGGGTCGATTTTCATTGAGTGCACGAAACGGGAGAACCCTCGAAAAAATCGATGAGCACAACAAATTTATTTAAACAGGGATCAAATCAGGCACCTCACAGATAAGCTAACCTTTACTAATCTTTTTCTCTCCTCCTATTGTCCCACAGCTATTGCAAACTTATGTGCTATGCAAAACTTCTATTATCCTTTTTTTCGTTTAAGTTTGTAGTCACAGAATCTGTTCATATCCTTTTTGAATCAAAAGTTAATATTTCGGTTAAAATTTTCTTGTAGGCCTTAAATTTAGAGAACTACAATACTATCTACAGTATATATTACTATTTAGAGTATATGCACACTTTCTTTCCCTATCTCTAATGCTTACCTCAACGGGAGGATCCGAGTTGCCGAGTGAGTGATGTTCATTGTTCGCTCTCACTCAACACCAAATCTACAATTCGCTTTTTAAAGTACACGGATAATGAATAAAATAAATAACACTACCCATATAAAAATACTCATATTGTGTCTCTCTCTCCAAAAGTCCAAAATTTCTTACGTCATTACCACTGAGAGGCATATTCGCTCAGGGGATGATACCACTCAGGGGCATACTCACTGGTAAGACTAAGTATGTATATCACTCAAAACAAAACCAAAACGGTGTATTCTAATACGCATTTACTTCCATTTCCGTATTACTGGAAAAATAGACATAGCAACATCCAGGAGAACTTGATTCGAGACATCATATGCTATGACAGTAGCAACTAAATCTCGTAACCACGTCTTCAAAATAGTGAACACAGTCATCATAGGCTATAGTACCTAAGACGTAGGAATCCAAGGCCAAATTAGACGGAGTCTGGCAACACTCCGCTACGTAGCCCTATTCTGTCGTCAGATGGTAATTTCAAATTTTCTCTGTTAGTGATGCTCAGGGATCAAACTCAATGCTGTTGTTTTCAAAATACACTTACTTAAGAGTACTATGAATGAAATAAATTTTCAGTACATATATTCATAATATGGAGCTGTGAAGATCAAAAATGTTGAAAGGTGTGTAAAAAGAATTCAGTGTGGTTTATGTGGGTACTCGCGAATTGATCAGTGCATGATAGTTCAGGTAGTGGATTGTTGATTTTAATATTTGAATAAGACTGCTTTGTACAATCTTGAGCATAATATTAGAGTAAGGTGTCCAAAAAGGAATATACGTTATAAGTGTGAATAAGTTTAAATGAATAAGAATAATATAGACATATATATTTTGTAGTCAGTGTGATTAAATGAGAGGACACATGTAAATTTATTTGGCCAGTAGTATACTTTACCACAAGATATTTATTATATACAGAGGGAGATGCTAAAAAGCCGGATTTTTAGAATCGATGGTTTTTTGCAGATAAAAACAGGCTTTTTTGGCCAAAAACAGAATTTAGGAAATTTTGGCTTGTTTCATTTTCATAATTTTTCTATTTGAATAGATTTCTTATATTATACTCTAAAGTTAAATAATATTTCATGAACTAAATACCATATTTCGCTCTGGAATTCACCATCATGATGGATGGAGCACATGTTTTATGAAATAAAGTAAACATACAGTACGTAGTATTTGAGGGCAATTGCAGAGGATATTTAACTTTAAGTTCTGAGTTATCGACATTTTTTCTTCCCTACGCCATTTCTTTTTCAATCATCCGTGTTTCATTTCTTAAAGATTAGCAGGCCTACTCTAGCTCCTAGCACATAAGTTAAACTAATGTTTTCCAATATATCTGTCAGAGCGTACGTTTGTGAGTATATGTGTCAGAGCGTACTTCCATATTTTTGTTATACTGTAGCTGTGCAATTATTTAGCAATAATCATCCGGATACAACTTTGAATACAGTTTTATAGAAATGCTCAGTATCAGATTCAGAAAAGTATTTTGGGGGGTGTTTCTCTGCTCAATGTTTGTTATTTCTAAAATTTCCTAATGTTTATTTGGGAGGAGCTTGAAGTTTATGGGTATAGACATAACTAATATTTCATTTTATTTGTATCCAGCAATAATCTTCCGGATACAACCTTGAAGACCATTTTATACTAATAAACAATGGCGCATTTGGAAAAGTATTTTGGGAGGGTTTTTCCATATTAATGTTTAGTTTTAACGATAAAGGAAGTCGGCCAGGATTCACAGTGCACGCACTATCTCTACATTCAAAGATGGAATTAAAAATAAAACATTTGTCAAAATGCTCGAATTCGAGGTTGAATCCCGGACTTACCGATAGAAGTGCAAAAACTAATCATTCACTCATGGTTGTTGTGCAGTTGTGTTTAACTTAAATATATTCTCTGTATATATGGCTTATGGAATCCGAAGGTTCAATGCCGCGTTTACAAAAGCTCTCCACTGACATCTATCCTTACCCAACTGGATCAAGTTTTTGCTTTCCATTCCTATTTCTGCGAGGTCCATCTTACTGCCCTTCCATCTGCGCCTAGGTCTTTCTAATGCACGTTTCCCGATTGGATTCCTAGCTAAAACTTTAAAAGTGTTCCTACCTTCATTCATTCTGGCTACATGACCTACCCACCTGAGCCTCCTAGACTTGATGTACGTAACGATGTTTAGTAAACCGTTTAAATTGTGCAGTTCTTCGTTATGAAGTTTCCCCCATGCCCGTTCCTCTTGTGTCCGAATATTCGTCTCAGGATATTATTTTCAAATATTGTCAGCCTGTGTTCTTCCCTCATCGCAAACGATCATGTTTCACAACCATACAGAACAACAGGCATGCATATCGTTTTATATATTTTAAGCTTTAAATTCTTCGACAGAATTCTCGACGACAAGAAATTTAAACTGAATAATAACACAAATTTCCTTATTTCAGTCGACATTTAATTTCTTTGTGGATATGATTTTGGTCTGTTAATATAGATTCTTGATATTTGAAGGTATCCACTTTGTCGAAAGTATTATTTGATATTTTAGCGCATCCACAATTAACCGTATTACGATCCCGGTGAACTTCCATGTATTTAGTTTTCTCTGGATTTACTTCCAAACCGATGTCGCTGCAAGCGTTTAGTAAGGCCTATGCATTTGTTTCTATTGTTCTCCCATCATCCCCTATTAAATTTACATAATCAGCATACACCTTAGCGTGGTGAATACCATTCAGCTGAAGTCCTGGTTGCTATCTTTAATTTTCCTTATAACGTGCTCCGGAACAATGCTGAATAATAATGGCGATAGCGCATCGCCTTCTTTCAAACCATTCTCGACGTTGAAGCTCATGGACAAGACTTTTTCTACTCGGACTTTACTCTGGGATTCATTTAAACACATTTTAATTAATCCAACTAGCTTTTTCGGTATTCCGAATTCTGTAAGAATTGTACAATACTTCCCTCTTATCCGAGTCAAAAAACCTTTTTTAAAATCAATAAGCAGCTGATGTACTGGGTAATGTATTCCATTTTCTTTTCAACTATTTATCGAATAGTAAATATCTGGTCGATAGTTAATGGATTTTCCTAAATCCACACTGATAAGCTCCAATAATTTCATCTGCGTATGGAATCAATCTTGTTAATATAATGTTAAGAGAAATGGCTCGCTAATTATTACAGTACGTTTTCCATTGAAACAGTGATTGATTTTTTCTCCTCTTCTTAAATGTATTCCATAGTTTTTTTTTAAACAAAAAAATGAATTCCTGTCCTTAAAAATTCAGAACCTTTCAGGACTGGGTAAACTATGATGGTGGTGATAAGCCTAGGAAACCACATGATAAGATGAACAGTCTATTACGCATATTATCTATGAACTTGCCCGGTACTTGCGCGATTCTAAACAAGCTTAAGGAACAGTCAGTGCATTATAGAATTTGAAATTTAACCTCTAGCCCTACTAGTAGTGATTTATGAGCGCTTCAGGCTAAAAAACCAATGTCACCTCTGTTCCTTTCCATATAATTTTCTTTCTTTTTTTCCTTTTTTTCAAAAACTTGTTTTGGGCAGCTTTGCCCTTTTTTCGGTTGTCTATAGAAATAGCAGTCATACTCCCTGGAATTGTTGATTTTCGGTTGGAACAGTCGCTTCCTCTCCGTCGTGAACCTCAGTGTTAGATTCGAAAAACAAAAATAAACTCGAAGACAGTAAATGTAAAAAGAAAACAGCAGCAGTAGTTTGTATTAAAAATTTGGAACGAACAAAAATATTGTATCTAAATAACGTATTTGTGTTAAATGTACTTCATCATAATAAGAAGTTCTATATTGTTCTCGTATAAGATGCTATAAATGCTCTACTTTGTAATAAAACTAAAAGTAATGTCTTTGAAAGATGGTATTAGACTTGGCAAAAATTGGTTTTTTGGGGTCAATGTAATATTTCATACATACAATATTTTTATTCAATTTTCAGAAATTAGTGTGTTGGTAACATACAAAGCGTACAGTACATGTAATCAGTGTACAATATTAAGATATTTTATTGATAATTGTTTTTTGGACGAGTTAACTTCAGGCATATAATCATTCTATTCTTTTCTATAAAGTAATTAATATAAATGTGTACACAAAGTATGAATGTTGTTTGACAATAGTAAGGTATTTCGTTGAAAAAAAAAGCTTTTTGTAGGATCATTTTAATTTTAGATATATAGTCATTCTACCTGTTTTCGTAAAGTAATTAATATAAATGTATCAACAGTATAAATGTCGTTAGTGTTAGTAATGTAGTGAAATACTTCGTTGATAACTGTTTCTTGTAGAATCATTTGAATTTTATCCTTATAGTCATTCAAGGGGGTTCCATAGTCTAGTAGTTATAGCATTCGACTCCTGATCGTCAGGTTCTAGGTTCGATTCCCTGCTAGAATACACAAATTATTGGCGTCTGCCCATCGTCGTGAGGCAAGCTGGGTAGCATGTGATTAAAAGACATGACAGTCTATATAATCAATATAAATATATACACAGTACAAATGTTGTTTGACAGTAGTGAGGTATTTCGTTGATAATTTATTTTTGTAAGATGTATACTATTTTTATAATGGCAGAATGTGTGTATACTATTTATAGGATGTAGACCTATACATTTCTTTGTATAGACTTTTATAATGTATAATGAATTTTTATAATCAAGAGCAAAAGTTTAAAACCTTAGAATGGGCGAATCTTGCCACAAAAGCGAGATGTACCTGTAGAAAGATTATTATTATTATTATTATTATTATTATTATTATTATTATTATTATTATTATTATTATTATTATTAATAATAATAATAATAATAATAATAATAAGGGAAGGAATGAAGACGTACTAAAGGAAGCTAGTGAAGGACGACAGATCATGAAGATAATAGGAAAGAGAAAAAACAGCATGCTTGCCTATCTTATTCGACACTCCGATCGGACCACCGTGTTGATACAGGAAAAGGCAGAAGAAAAACCAGGAATTGGAAGACCAAGGATAGAAAAATCTAGAAATTTTACGTCCCACAGTTATGCCTGGTAGGTTAAAGGAGCTAGTGATGTTGAGAAATGAAGGAAATGGTGGAATGCAGAAAGTGGAAGGAAACGGGAGAACCCCGAGAAAACCCCCACACATGGTGTTTGTCCTCCACAAAGTTCACTTGTTGCGAGCTGAGATCGAACTAAGGACGCCATGCATTAGAGGTGAACGCTCTGCCGCTGAGTCACCGCGGCCCAACCAAGATGCAGTTACGAAGGAGGGACCTTATCAAATTATAAAACAGCTTTTCCAGGGGAGACAAAAGTTTTAAAATTTCCTTCTTGCGCATCAACCTATGATTGAAGTGAGGAAGATTATTATATTATTATTATTATTATTATTATTATTATTATTATTATTATTATTTTATCGAGAATGTACTACTGGGTTTCCTCCTAAAAAAATACACACACTATTTCCAACTATAGTTATCCTACTTTTTACAAATTTGTCTAATTCAATATTGGTTTAAATAGTAGTAGTTTTCAAGCTACATATATGAGTTCTTTGACTAACTGAATAGTGCACGCCCCTTCTGGCTCACTCGCCACTATTTAACATTAAATTTCACATGCCTCGATATATTTGCATAAGTTTATTATTTCCAAAATAAACATTACGTAAAAGGTCTATTCAAATTGATATCAAGTTCTTCTGATATTTGTATATTACGCATATCTTTCTTAATTTGCATTACTCACATTACCCCAGAGAACGAACAAATTTTAGAGTTATGGTTTGAAATTCTCTTACAATAATAAGCAAATATACGAGGAAAAATTTACCATTATTGACGATGCGGAGGGGAGGAGATTTTCTGGACTAGGAAGGAATGTGTGCGGGTGCAGAGCAGAGATCTGCACGGGTCGGAATTTTCAGCCCGGGCCCGGTCCATGAATTTACAATGTGAGGCCCGACCCGAGTCCGAAATATGGTTTAGCATTTAGGCCCGAGCTCGGCCTGAGGTCGTGTGATAATCAAATGAGCCCGAATTACAGAAACTTAATTATTAATGCAAAATTGTATTTTTATTTACAGCAATTCCAGGTTTGATTTTGCAGTTGTGTTTTAAAAGTCCTCCAGAAAGAACGGTGCAATTTGTATCGTTTTACACTACATTTACAAAGTTAGGCCCGAAAAAGTCCGAGACATATGGTTGTATATTTAAAAATTCACAGCCCGAACCCAGGGGCGTCATTTAGGGGGGCAGGAAGGGGCATTTGCCCGCCTGAGTTTGAGATTTATATAGATTTTATCAATAGAATAATAGTAAGTCAGTGAAAAACGTGAAATTTTACATATATCAAGGGTCATGCCCCCCAAGCCAAATCTGAAATTACGCTACTGCCCGAACCTCTCCCGGGCCTGAAGTGATACATGCTTTGTAGGCCCGAGCACGTGCAGACCTCTAGTGCAGAGGCGTTTCAAGTCGTGGGCGACTGCCCACGGCCTTGCATCTTTAGGGACCTCGCAAAGGCCAACGAGCCTAAATCGATTTGGCACTCACTTTTGTCGATGCAACAATAGAAACAAGTATGAATTCGGACTTACTCGCAGAAAAACAATACATAAGGCTTCAAACTAACTTTTCATCTATTCGTATATATTAGATCGCTAGCATACGCGACAGGCGGCGAGTTTATTTTAAGATTGCAATAATGAATGTGTATAAGTCTTTATCGTTGAGATGAATTGTTTTCGATAAATTTTATTATAATTAGCAATTTTTTAAAAAGGGGGCAGGAAGGACTCGTAAACCTTACTCGCCTTCTGTGCAGATGGTATGGTCAAAATCAATACTGGATAGTGAAAGTGTAAGTGTAAAGGTTAATACGGAACAGAGAAACAAAAGAGAACTTCTTCAGAAGGAAATTGGGAGGGGAGGGGAGGGGAGGAGAGTACAATACTGTGACACTTGAAATGCGTCTTGATCTGTATACTTCAACAAACTTTTCTTATTAGATTACGGAATTTCTAGTTTCTTACTCCGATTATTCAAAGTATTCAAATGTTCTCGGAGGGAGTGACCGCCTCTCCCTTTAATCCGTCCGTGGTGTCATTCAGTTTTGCTTTTTGCTACTAATTCAAAATGCTTTCCGAAATAAGTTGTCTTCTTGTGACTGCATGGGGTGGAAGAAACAAACGAACCGTGAAAGGAAGAAAGAAGTGGTTTCGGACTCTTCCAGTCCAGACCATTCTAACCACTGATCCCCTCTGGAGCATACTTTTTATTCTCTGTTGCCAAACTTACTGAACAATATATTGCAATTAATCTAACGCATGTAACGTAAATTGGAGACCATGGTCGGATTTATATGGGTCTTGTGTATTTGTATTAAAAATTTCAAGTCATTACCTGCAATACTTTGTTAGAAATTACCATATTAAAATTTACATGTTTTCAAATGGGAAGTTAGAAACATAAGCGAAGAGGTAGAAGACCTCCTTAAGTATCTTCTGTAGCCTATATACATATTACCGTAGTAAGGTACTCATACTTATTATTCATATGCTATATTTAGGGTCAAAAAGCGATTTGAAGTGTGTCGTAGAAAGTGATAACGAATTATTTATATCCCATCATTGTAAGACGAATGGAAATGTTAGAAAGATATCCTAAATTTATCCAAAACTCTCCTCTTTGTACTTTAGTGGGTATTATGCATAGATATATCACCGTTAAACATGTATTTTACATTTTCATCGAAAACAATTCAAGTAAATTCTATGAATAAAAATGCCGTGAGTGAGTATCTGGTTAAAACTTCATGTATACTCTAAGTATTTGAATATTACAAAGCAATTTTGAACATCTTAGAATATATTGATATCATGGTCAATAAATCAGAGAATGACAATAAACACATTGCTTTTGCTTGTTCGAATTGACCTATTTGACTCCCATGGAGAAACACACAGTTACGAATCAAAGTGGTAGTATTATCCCTTGGGATTTACTCATCTCAGCCGACACATTTACTAGAGGTGCTTAATGTGTTTAATTCATAATCAAAACATTTTATTGTCCCAACAACGATCCTACCACTATTCCTTACGTAGTAGTTTATTCGTTTTTAATTTCCAACTTTAGCTGCCCGTATCAAAGTGGCTCACTACATTATTGTTAATAATCGAAATAAAACGTTTACAATCATTAATTTCTTAGAAATAAATTAATTCATTACATTTACATTACTTACATTAACTTCTTAGTGTCTTACTTAGTTTTCTTAAACTATTAAAATATTACATTTTTGTTAACATCCACTCCTTGTACGAAATAAGTGATTCCTATAATTACAGGTCGTCTACCAATATTCGAATTAGGTAAGAACTGTTTAAGTTCATTCAATATTCTTGCTTGCATGTAACCTAACTACACAATAAGAATGTGTGACTAAAACTAATGCGAGATGACACGATTGGAACGGTGAATGTTCAGGTATTAAGTATAACTAATGAACAATGTTAATGAATAAGATTACTATAAATGTCACAAATAAGAATTGTCACTTATATTTAACTTAAGGTTCATTTCCTTTACTACTTTAGAGACGTGGAAATAACTGCTTACATTTTGAACTTCGTGAAAGCAAAGGTGGATATTCGTATATATCATATAGTATACATTTAACAATAATTGTTTATATATATATATAAGCCAAAATTATTATGTTGTTAACAAATTTCTATAGGATCATTTTGTACTCACAGTTCGGTGGATAATAAATGTAATAGCTCCTACTAAATAACTAAGGTTTTAATAGTTCCGTGTATTATAATCTTTCTATTCGTTTAGTAACTTCTAGTAATTTATAGAATATCAGTAACTAGGATCATTTCTCAAATGCTTGAAGAATATTTACAGACATGTTCAAATTCTTAGACTCAACACTCAGTTTCTGAATATTTAACTGTTCTTACAATATAACGTCAGAAAACGCGTTTGAACTTGGTCCAAAGTACTGATCTGTAACTTTTCTAATTTCTTGTGTTCATGACACATGCTTTTCATTATCAATACGCGTACGTGATATTCAAATATGAATGCTATACAGAGTGTGTATCAAAATTTGAAACAACAAATGAAATGGAATAATTACAAGAAAATGATCTCTCAGACACAGATTAACATTCGTATGAAATCTGTTATTCTTTATTAAGTCTTTTATTCCTTGTGGCATGCTATAGACGAATTTGGTACATTTTCATTTCAATTCAGCGTCATGATACCACAAATTGTTTATTTTTTCGATCAATTGATGTTTTATTGTAATATGCTTCTTCTTTTAGTCTTCCTTCATGAAGTTCCAAGGGTTTTCAATCGAGTTCATATTAATAGTATTGCTCGGCCACGGAGGAACATTAATTTCGTTGTTGTCGAAGAATTTTCTCAGTTTCGCACAGGTGGCATAGTGCTCCATGATGCATAAATATGAAGTGTGCGTCATCAAATCAGACTGCAGTCTGAGGAGGCAGTTCTTGAATAACTTGTAGGTATTGATCATGCTTCATTGTTCCCTCCTTTATATACGATTTCTGAGGCCTGAAGACAAACATCACACGCAAGATCATGGCTGAAGTAGGATGCTTCATAGTTTGTTGAGTCATTCCAACTTCAATTACTCCCCGAATCAGGTTACGTCAATAAAGCGGAAGTGACCTATGAATCTTAACCAAAAGTATACAGTATGAATCCTCATAAAACACAAATATAAACACACTTAGAATGTATGAACGTCATTACAAAAGGACAAAAGTACGATGTAATTAAAAAAAAATAATTATTCAGTTTCAACTCGTTTGTTTAGTACTTTTAGGATTTTTGTTAACTTTTGTTACCGTGGCGTAGTATCGTCTTTGATCGCTTATTTAGGTTCTATAACAAATATTTAAGACGTTTTTTATTTGTCAAATGGTGGATGAACCACATAATACCCAAAAGGCGTTTTGGAGCCGGCTGGTCAACTTGGCCTTTTTACTTTTTCTTAAGGCAATTTCAAAAATTTTTCACGCCTTTAGTTTTCAAGATACCAGAAGAAACTTTGCATACGGATTGTGTGTACCATTCGGTATCTCTCAGTTTTTTTCTTTGGAGACATGCGATTGGTACCTTATACACAAGAAAATGACGTTTGAACCGTGAACATAGGCATAATGGCATAGGTATTATTACTATAGGCATAATAGTAATAAAGCAGTAAATGTTTACAATATATATATATTGGCGGATCCAAGGGGCTATAGCCTGTAACGACCCTTTCCTCCTAGTCACGCCACACAAATCCAAATTGAGAGTCTTAACAAAGAAGAAAAAAGAAAAGAATTTTTAATTCAACAATCGATTTAAACTCGAGTAGCAAACCCGAAAGAAGAGTCTTGGCCGAACAGACACATAAACCCAAAGTCGCCGCGACAGGCTGGACGGATTGATTTTCCTTGTGTTCCTTGTGAATATGTCAATGCGTAGCGCAAAATAAACAGGATATACAAATAATCATAAATAATGGAAGAACCAGATTTCAAATTTTCAATAACAAACTTTATTTCAAAGAGTTGGTTGTGCATATATACTAATACGTTAGATTAATCTATATGTACAAAGCAACAATAACAACAGAAGTAAAATTTAAAAAAAATATAAATATATATATATATATATATAATCCGCGTAGTAATACGTAAGAGATTTCCAAATTCAAACTATAATTTAATTTGATTCAAATATATATTGATTATTAATTTCATTGCAATACCTAATAGCAATCTCGATACCTCGATATTAATCTAAATCCGTTTGAGTATAATACAAAAGTCAAAAGGTAATTTCTCAAAGTAATAGAAAAATTTAATAATAATACAATAAATCTGAAGCTAATAAGTCTCAACAATCTTATATCAATTCTAATATTCTATTCAAAGAATTTCTTTCTTAAATATTAAGTGAAAGTTTCAATGTTGACTCGAAATCTATGGTTCAATTACTTTTGTCACCGACTGTACAACAATCGCTAATTGGTGACATCAAGAACTATCACAATTAATCTTATGAAATTCTTTCGAATCAAATTCTTATTCATAATACAATACTCTTTACTAAAATTGTACCTAGTCCTATAATTTTAGATCGAGCACTTAAGACTAAAACTTTCCAAAGAGCATTTAAGTCTGAAGGTTCATTGTGTGATATTTTGAGTATCATAAAGATTAGTAATTGTGGAATCAGTATATTACGTGATTTGGAAATCAAGTATTAAATTTCAAGTTTGTACAGCCTCGGCTCCAATACTCCTGTAATCATTCTGCTTAAAATAAGAAAAGAAGCTGAACAGAAATACTTGCTTCTGAGAAACTGCAATTATTTTCATATCACTAAGCACCTTTTTCCACACTTTTCACTCCTTTTGCCGTTATGCCCAATATATTCATTGTCCCAGTTCAACTTCACTGTTAAACATAGACATAGACAACGACACCAAGCAACGACTGCTACACGTGTGTTCCACAACCGTCACCACACATGCAACCATGAGTATACGATCCGTCCTGGCTGACCATCTACAACCATGAATTAACGATCCGTCCTAGCTGATGAACCACGAGTTCACGATCCGTCCTGGCTGATGAACTAAGAAAGAGTATGCGGGCACAAGGCAACCGCATACCGCGAAGCTACGAACGATCACGTGACGCGCTAGCAGACATGAATGATTTCCATTTCAGTTCTAATATACGCGCACTCCTACTCTTTCCTTTCTACTTTTTTTATTTAAAAAAACTAACTGAAAAATACAAAGATTAAATATATATACAGATTAGATTTAACTTGTTTCAAAGAATACTATAACATAATGTAAACATATATTCCCTTATTTTCTATTTTTTTTACAATATCTTGCTTTTCATATGTCGTCATCAACATGGGACGAGTCCATTCAGTCGCGAGCCGGGGGTGTCCTCAAGGCGACTCGTTACAAGCCCTCCTTTGACGCTCAGATACACACTGGGTAAAATGGGCTTCAATCCTGCTTTACACTGGATAAAGGGGTAAACTATGGTTTAGCCCCTCCCTTTATCATATCCTGGATCCGACACTATATATATATATATATATATATATATATATATATATATATATATATATATATATATATATATATATATATATATGTGTGTGTGTGTGTGTGTGTGGGTGTGTGTTTGTGTATGAGTTGGTGAACCCGACAATCTTTGTAGGTCGATCGGTCTACACTGCAGGACTGTGAGCAATTTTTGCAAATCGAGCATTTTTTAGTAGTTGCTTGAACTGTTTTTTACTTTTAACACGTGCAGGACCCTTATAGAGACCCCCCGAGAGTTCTTTTGCATCCGCTTGTTTATACGGATATAGACGATTGTGTGTGTAAAGTGTGTGTTCAGACTGAAAAATTTCGTTTCTCGATCGGTGTGTTTTCGGTCGCAGTGCCATTTACGTGAGTCTTCCAAGCAGGAACTTGAGCAATTCAAACACCCTGTAGTTGCGTTCACCATTGTTGCCAATCAAGTATTTGTTGAAATGATAAAGAAAATTAGCAGATATAGCAGAGGAATTATTCACAGTAAGAAGTAGGATATGAATATTACGTAAAAATAACCCTATGCCTAAAATGTTTTTATTAGAACGGAGGGGAGGGAGAGGTATGTATATACAATTCTATATTATAAAAATTAGGGTGACTATGTTTGTGAGTGTTAATCTATTGAACTGCCCGACCGATATCGATCAAATTTCCAACCTAGATGCGGCTCTGGCCTGGGAGTATTTTTAGCTGTTTACGTTCTTAATAGATCTTAGGGTTGGGGAAGGAGGGGGACATAGAAAAAAATAAATAAAACTTAATAACTCTTGAACTAAAAGACCGATCTTGATCAAATTTTCAATGTAGATAAGGTTCGGGACTCGGATGACTTTTATCATTTCATTTTAACGGAGCAACATAGGGGAGATGTGGAAATATATAAACATCAATAAATATAAATATAAATGTGACCATGTTTGTGAATTATTAACTTTTGAAACGCCCGATCGATCTCAATCAAATTTCCAACATATATGAAATTTAAATCTGGAAGATTTTTATGATTTCATTTTGACAATAGATTTTTCGGGAGGGGCAGGGGGAAGGGGAAATATATGAGAATTAAAAAAAAAACAACTCTTAAACAACCCTACCGATCTCGATCTAATTTTCAACATAGATAAGATTTGAGCCTGAGACGCTTTATTCATTTCACTTTTACAGTACAAAGAAGGGGAGGGGGAGGGGACATATATATAAAAATAAATAAAACTTAATAACTCTTGAACCACCCAACCCATTTCGATCAAAATTTGAAAATAAAGTTCGGGCATGGGATGTTTTCTTCTTTTCACTTTTACAGTGCAACAAAGGGGAGGGGGAAGATATATATGTAAAACAAAAGTAAAAGTAAAAGAGACTGTCTTTGTGACCTCATCACCCTTAAACCACCCGATTGACCTTGAAAAAATCAACTTAGATGAAGTTCGCACCTTACGTGTTTTTTCTTATATAACTTTAGTGGTAGAACTTAGGGGAGGGGGAGGGGAGAAATCTATAAAAATAAATTAAATTTAATAACTCTTGAACCAATCAAATTTTCAACATATATGAAATTCAAACCTGGGAAGCTTTTTATCATTTCATTTTGACAGTAGATTTTAGGGGTGGGGCAGGGACAGAGGAAATACATGAAAATGAGTAAAATTAAACTCTTCAACCACCCTACCGATCTCGGTCTAATTTTCAACACAAATAAGGTTTGAGCCTGAGATGCTTTCTTCATTTCACTTTTACAGTACAAGGAAGGGAAGGGGGAGGGGACAGATATATAAAATAAATAAAACGTAATAACTCTTGAACCACTCAACCGATGTTGACCACACTTTCAACATAGAGTTCGGGCATTGGATGTCTTTGTCATTTAACTTTTACGGTGCAGCCTGGGGGAGGGGGAGAGGAAGGGAGCAGATACATAAAAATCAATTCATATAGGACTAAAAGTGACTATTTTTGTAACTTAACTCTTGAATTATCCGATCGTTCTCAATCAAATTTTCAAGATACACGAGGTTCGAATCTGAAAACAAATTTGCAATTTCACTTTAGCGGTAGATCCTAGGGGAGAGGGAGGAGAGGGGGACGTATAAAATAAAAACTAATAAAATCTAATAACTTTTGAACCACCCAACCAATCTTGTTCAAATTTTCAACATATATGAAGGTCGGATCTTCGGAGTTTTTAATCGTTTCACTTTGACGAGCCGACGTAGTGCATAAGGAGGAGGAGATATATGTAAAAATTAAAATAAAAATGACTGCATTTGTGACTTCATCACTCTTGAACCACCTGACCGATCTCAATCAAATTTTCAACATACATGAGTTTTGGGGCGGTGATTGTTTTGGGCTATTCATTTTCACGATGCAACGAAGGGAAGGGGAGGGGAAAGATAAATTTCAAAATGATCAAAATGACCGAAATTAGTGTTGAATCCATAGGTTTCGGGGTTGACGAGAGAAATAGTGACACTTCTGATTCTGCTTCAGACCATGTTCAGCCCTGATAGTAGGAAAGGAGGAGAGTACAACGTAGTGGAGGGGAATAAACATTTAAAATGATAGAAAATGACTAATATTAATGGCGAATTCATAGTTTTACGAGTAGCTGAGATTAACGGTGAAAATTCTGGTGCCGTGTGTCGCATCAAGGAGGAGGGGGACCGGGAGCTATATATAATAATAATCGAAACTCACCCATATTAGTGCCTAATCCACAGTTTTCGAGATCATTAAGATGAACAGTGACATTTGCGATCCGGTTTAAGTCTAACATCAGCTCCGACACTTGGGGAGGGAAAGAAAGAGATATATAAATATGATAGAAAGTGGCTACTATCATTGTCGAATTTATAGTTTTCTGGATCCCTTATACGAACAGTGGTACTTTCGATCCCGTTTAAATTCAAATTCAAATTCAAACCCTCAACTTGGGGGAGGAAAAGGTTTAAAGATAATCGAAAATGACCGATATTAGTGCTGAATCCACAATTTTCGGGGCCACTGGGATGAATGGTGACACTTCCAATGACACGGGAAGCAACATGGCGGAAAGGGATATAATGATCGAACACGACAGATATTAGTGTTGAATCTATAGCTTTTGGGATCGCCGAGATGAACAGTGACACTTCTGTTGTTCCAATCCAAATTCAGCCCCGCATTTTGGGAGAGGGCAAAGGGAGATAAATCAAATAGATAAAAAAGAACCCATATTAGTGTCGAATTCATAGTTTCCTTAGTCGCTGAGATGACCGGTGACACATCCGATGCCCTGCCGTGCAACATAGAAGAGGAGGAGGGGATATATATATATATATATATATATATATATATATATATATAAATGGTTAAAAATTTCCGATATTAGTGTTTGGTCCATAGTTTTAGAGCCGCTGAGATGAAGAATGACTCTTCAGATCCCGTTTAAACCAAATTCAGCAACGTAACTTGGGAGAGGGGTAGATAATAAAATGATCGAAAACGATTAATATTAGTGTCGAATTCATGATTTTCGGGGTCTCTGAGGTGATCAGTGATCTTTCCGATGCCATTTAATTCGATTACATTAAATACGAAAACAGCATATTTCATGGGTACTAAACACATGAGATAAGGAATTGTACATTTAAATTTTCATTTTACCCAGTAAAGCGGGTAAATAAATGCAAGTAAAACTTCATAGCTTTGGAACCACCGAACCGATCTCATTCAATTTTTCAACATGAATGAAGTTCGAACCTAGAATGACTTTTATCATTTTAGTTTGACGGTATATATATCATACCACCCGGTAAAGGCATTTTTCTGTTCGTAGTGCATGTAGACACTTGAAACAAAAAATGAATCACTGCAGACGACAAACAAGAAGTATCACCCTTTTCCTAAACTTTTACCGAAGTTGAGCATTGCGGGTCTTCACAGGTTGGCCTAGTGTATCATCTTGCAACACGAATCAAGTTTGCGGACAGAGAGTCGGGTCTGTATATATCTGAGAGTTCAATGATTATTGTCATATAATATGTGAATTATCACTTAATATTGCATAAGGTTTTTTAATTAACAGAACAAAATGAACAATTAAAATATTTTTCAATGCAAATAGTCAAAGCATCCAAAAATAAGAATAACCTGAGGCCAAGGTTGTGTAAACTAAAAAGCAAACTTTCCCATAACAAGCTATAGCGTAACACCTAGCTGACCTCAATATGTGCATCTGTGATCTGATCTATTGTTTGCAAAAAAAAGTTAAAAACAAAATATCTGGTGATATTCTGGTGGACAAATACACGGATTTTTCCAAACCTAAACAGAAAAACAAAAATAACCTTTATATTTGTATACATAACAATAATAGTTATCAAAAAACTATAATTTGGACATTTTAAGATTCAAAAATATAGTGCCAACTAGTTGTAACAAACATGGACATTTACGGGTATAAAAAGAAAAAATTTATAAACCGAGAATCATTCTTTTGGAATCATTCATTCGGAATCCACCATTTCGGATTCACTTCGTTCCATTCATAGCTTCAACATGAAGTCTCTGAGTAGCTGTCGGCAGAACATTAAATATAAACTCAGAAAGAAAATATAACTAAAGTAGGGTATAATGTGACAGGTCAAAATTATTTATTAGCAATTTACATGTTTTTGTAGTTATTGTATTCTTCTTTTCTTTAGTACCGTAATATATTTGTGCATTTGACTTATGTGTGATTGTTTCTTTTATTCTGAATATTAATTAATTACATGATGCATTCTTATTATTTTTATTCAATCTCTTTTATTTTACTATCTGTCACATCTAAATAAAATGTCATGGATCATTTGGGTAATGGTCTCCATGTGACAGGCAATACACTATAACTCTAATCCCACTATACTACCCGTTCCATTATTGTGGTATACTTTACACTTTACAAAAATCAATTTTTTAATTATTTTTGTATATATGTTATTATATATAGCAGTGCACGCTAATCTATTGAAAGGAATATCCATGCGACACACGTTTCAATATGCCTGTGAAACAAGCTAAAGCCGTAAATTAGTTTGAAATAAATAATTGCTAGCTTATTCTCAAATCGGTGTTATGGATGCAATTACAGTAGCAACACTATGCGGCTTAGCTGTAATGCTTTTGCCTCTACCGAAGTCGATGGTGATAAGTAACTTAAGATTAGAAAGGTAAGATTTTCTATCCCACAGCGGCCTAGAGTGGTGATTTAACCCCCTCCATGAGAAATTTTAGTTCGTGACGTAAACGGTTTCGTTGGTGTACCCGTGATCATATGAAGACGCTAGGCGTTTAAATAATACTTTCAAATATTATGATTAGATGGATGTCCTGTTAAATTATTAACACATGCAAAAAAGGAAAACATTTATTGTGTTACAATCTGTTACACACAAGAAGACAAAAAGAAACACAGGATTGGTACTATGGAATTGTCAAATTATGGAGCCCCTTATCTATGGGACTTTAAGGAAATTGAAAAAAAAAACAGTCAGTGCACAAGCCCACATTACATTTGAAACATTTCGTACGAACTGTGCTCGAAAACAATGTACCTGCACAACGTCTACGCTCAGAGCGAATCACTAAGTGGTCTCTTCCATCAAGACGAACATCTTCGCTTACACGATATTGTTGACTGCTGTACTTAGAAATAGCTGGACGTCCTGCACCTAATGGTACGGTCTTATATTTTTTCAAATAAGTTTGGACGATGTGCCTTCGAAATTCTAAGTGTGAGATGTATATTCTGGTTTTTCTCAACAAAAGCCATGCATTTTGTACCAATACGTTAATCATCCAAGAGAAACGAAACACAACCACTTTTTGGATCCGATCCCAATACTACAATATGATATATTCTGGTCTATTTGATCAGTAACTCCCATGTGCTTGTTGTATTCTCCGAAATAATACAAAAACGAGAGCGGCAAAATATCTTATTCGTCAATCAATGTAAAATTATCCTAGTTGCAATTAAGAGAGCTTGTGTGCTAGTTTTATGACCCATCACGCGTATGAGAATTTTGAAAGATTTTCTTGTGTGATTGGCCTCGAAGGTCAATCGGCTTTTCGGGTGGAGCAAGATTTGGTGGTAGCCTGAGGAGAGATATAAGGTGGTTATGTATTGCTTGCCTTTGAAAGTGTTTAACACATACTCAGTTGACTGGAATGGCACCCACGGGTATTTAATGCACTGCTGTAAATTAGAAACAATTCTAAATGCGTTCGTGTTTGGTTTCTTGACAATAATCTGTGGCGAGGCGAAACTAGTATCTTACGTGGGTGGTATAATTCTAGCATTAATAAGTTCTTGAATTTGTTTGTCTGCCTGATCTCGAACATGCATTGGAGCAGGGAGACTTGTTCTGGAACACAGAGGATTTAGGGATTCTTATTTTATGATTGTAGCCCCTATAATGTTCAGTGCAGTCCGGAGTGTATAAAACATTTTTATATTTGTATATTAACTCGTGAATGGCCTGTTCCTGTGACTGGTCTAAATTAGGAATAGTATGAAAAACATCAATTTTGAAATTTTTTTATCTATAGTTCAAAGAATTCTCAACCTCCTCTTTTCCTGTACAATTCTTATTTTCTTCTATTGAGCTAGCTTTCAATGTTGGAAAAGATTAATCCTGACATGCCACAAGATCCACCAGTGGCGTATTTTTCCATAAAGTTACAGGCTAAGTATTTGAATTGGAAATTACCAGTCAAGTTGTTTACGTCTAACCTTTGCTCAATTGTTTGTATTTGTCAAGAAGCCGTGGAAAAATGGTACGAAGAAAGATGTAGAATCGTCAATCTGACTTTTTGCTATTACCGGAATAAATGCGTGGAAAAGTGGAACCAAAGTAATGCATTTGTCGATAAACAAGCAAGCTTGTATTCTTTGTCTAAGTATATGAGTCTTGTGTTGTAATAAAATGTTTTTCTGGTTCTTTTCCGGTAATGTTGGCTTTTTATGATTTTTAAATAGAGATATGAGATTCCTTGTTAAATCGATTGTAACATATAAGCATTGAAGCAAGTGTAAACCAAAACTAACTGGAATACATGATTTCTTCATCATACCAAAGTAATCAAAGAATATCGTTTGCCAACTTTGAATGATACCATTGCTACATATTTCAAGTTAATAATTATATTTCATATCCCTTTAACCGCTGTTTTATGTTGAATTAATTGAACATCATGAAAAAATATTCGAAAGGTCAGATAGAAATGCTGGATTCGGTGTCCACTAGCAGTGATTGTCTCCGCAATTTAGTGATTATTTATAGGATTTGTTCTGTCATTAGAATTGCTTGATCTTTGACTCCTGGGCAGGGGTTGGTCCTACTCGCTTTTTGGACGTTTAAAGTAGGTGGAATCACAGTGCCTACGCTCCCTGCATATTGCAAAGTCCAGTATTTGATCTTCTGTTGTTGATTTTGTTGGAGGTTTTGTGGTGACCCCTGACTTCTCCATACTTCTCCCCGTTCTAATAGTTTTTTTGCTTCATTGCTTCTTCTCTTAATTCCCCTTTCTATTTTGGTTATGCAAGCTGGTTTGTTCAACTATTAAATACGGCTCTGCCATTTCATTGGCCAGGGAAGAAAAATCGTTTTAAACAGTAGTTTTCTGCTGGTGTGGATATACTACGACGTTGAGGTTAGACTTCTGATCTTCTTTCTCTAATTGTGGCTGTGATTATATTAGCGAAGCGGTAATATGCGGAGAGGATTATATTGAAAAATAGGATGTTGTTTAGGTACTGCTAAATTGACATTAACTTTATCCTGTAATGGTTCCTGAGACTCAGGTAGAACATTTATGTATATACAAGTATAGTGTGACAATAATATATCGAATTGAGTTTTTTGCAATAGTGAAATGAAAACTGCACCGAAAGAAAATATGTCTATGGGCTTCTTCGTGGCTAAGCGGTTATCGTGCATGCCTTTGGAGTGGAATACCCGGGTTTGATTCCCGGCGGGAGCTCATGTGTTTCGGATTCCACGTTAATCAGTAGTTCCCCTCACATAAAGCCTCGCTGCTGAAAAAGATGTTAAACTCAAGATCAACTCAACTGAAAGTATATGACTATCAAGTTGCCAGCACAAATGTCAGTAGTCGAGCAGTAAAAGTTACACATTATTATTATTATTATTATTATTATTATTATTATTATTATTATTATTATTATTATTATTATTATTATTATTATTGAATAGAATCTTGCAATTAGTTTTTGTTCCCGGAAGATGGGAAAGTCAACTACGAAATCTCATATGTAGTTATATAATGCTTATATAAAGCATTGTGTAGCATGAGTTGCGCAATATTTCGTAGGGCAGCGAGTGTTTGAAGCATGTCCGTAAGACAGAAAATCCAGAGAACAATGGTGTACATGTAGATGCCACGGATCAAGTTCTGTTCGTCACTAATTTTGTATTCCAACGGTCTCGCAAGTCTCTCATTAAATTAACAATTGAATCCTTAGGGAGCATATATATGGATTTCATGAAGAGATCAAAGTAGAAAATATTCTGTAAGAGTACTGTAAATATGTGAGACAAATAGAGAAAAAAATATCAGAAAAGTTAAAGTTAATGAATGGAAAATTGAAAGTAATGGTCCCACTTAAGCATTAATAAAATCTGAACTAATATAGTGGTTCGGATTGCACCTTAAACTATAAGTCTCCGTCTCATACAGCCTCGGTGCTGAAAAGAAACACTAACCTTCATCGAACAAACAAACGGGTAGCAACCTAATTTAGTCTCGCTATTCGATTTCAAAATGAAATCTTACAATTTAATTTCAAACAATTATGCCAGTTAGGTTAACGCAGGCGATAATTAAAGCAAGTGAATGACGATGGAAGAATTAGTGGAATGTAAAATGAAAATGAAATCTTTGAGTTTTACGTCCCACGGTTATGCCGGTTAGGCTAAAGGAGACGGTGATTATGAGAGATGAGTGAAATGGTGGAATGAAGAAAGTGGGAGGAAACGGGAGAACCCCGAGAAAACCCACGAGCACGGTGTTTGTCCACCACAAAGTTCACTTGGCGGGGGCTGGGATCGAACCCGGGACCCCAAGCACCAGAGGTGAACGCTCTACCACTTTTTTTTCTAATAGTATTTATTGAGCACTTACATAATAGTTACAGTAATAACAATTAGAAAAATGCAACTAATAACAAGAAATATAAAAAATAAACATACCAGTAGTTAAAGCAAAAAAAAATAATAATAATAGATCGCCTGATAATACTGAGCAAACCAGCGATGACGTTGGGGAACAGGTATACGCAAAAGAGAATAAGATAACCAAGAAATGTATAAATCCGGGGAGAAATCCGTAGAAAGATGAAGAAAGAGATCAGCCGTTGTAATTGTCAACCACACAACAAAATTATGTTTAACTGGAGGGAAGTAAACAAAATCGGGGCGCAAAATCATATTGTCACAAGTTATATAGTCGGTACTAGTGCGAAGGATTCTGGCAAGAATCTGAGTATATTTTTGCCAAAGAGGGTATATCCTAGTACAGGTATGAAGACGATGTGAGAGGGTATCAGTTTGTCCACAAATGTGACAGAGGGAAGCAGGGGAGATGCCCAGCGTATAAGCTCGTGCATTTGTTAAAAATAAGTTATGCACCAATAAATACCAAAGCGAACGTAAGGGGGAAGATAAAACTGGGGAACCAATGTTACGCCAAATTTGAGGCCAGTTATTATTAGGAAATTTACGTACTATAAGCGGAACGCAAGAGGGAGAAGCATAATATTGATATAATTGTGAAACGGTCATATCTTCAAGCTGAGCCCGTGCGATAAGGCCATATGCAATATCGAGAACTACCGTTTTTAAATAAGGATAGGTCTGTGACCATCCATTAACGGAGACAGGAGCAGTAAGCGTCACGTGACTCAGACAGCGCATGATGTATTGTGACGAAAAGGAATTGCTAAAAACACAAAGCAGTTTACAGGTTCTATGAAGAAAAAGACATCTGGCCTGTAAAGCAATGTCCTTGATACCAAGGCCTCCAACAGAAGGTCGACTGCAAACTACCTGGCGATTTACCCGAAGAGTATGTTGATACCAAAGAAAATATAACATATGTTTGTTTACTTTGTTAAGAATAGCAACCGAGGGCGGGAAAAGTTGCATAATAAAATATAAAAACTAAGAGCATAAACCTGAATAAAAGTGGCACGTTCAAAAAGGGTAAGATTTCTTGTTTTATGTTGATAGAATAAAGTAACCAACTTAGAAACAACAAGATTATAATTTACCGAGATGGTATGTTTAACGGATGGATACCAGGTAATACCAAGAATTTTATGACAAGAAACAGATGTGAAGGGGGAAACAAAAGACGTATGTGCTTGGTCGGAAAGGCATAACAATTTGGTTTTCTCAACATTGAGGGTCGCACCTGAGGCTTGACTAAATAAGTGCAAATTATATTGAATCGTATCAAGGTCACTTTGAGAATGAAAAAAGAAGCTAAAATCATCAACGTACGTTTGTAGTTTGAGAACCGCCTTATTAAGACAAATGCCATCAATTTCACGATAAATTTTACTAATAAAAGGCATTACTGCAATGCTATACAAAAGGGTGGATAAACGACACCCTTGGATTAGACCACGTTCAAGCCGAAATGAAGAAGTAAGCGCTCCATTAAGTTTCAATTGTGCCGTACGATCTCGATAAAGAGCACAGAGCATATTAAAATAAATGGTGCCCAAATGTAATGCTTCCAAAACACGAAAAAGATAGTCATGATCAATTTTATCAAAGGCCTGGGAAAAGTCAGTACTTAATATTGCTGTGGCGCGAGTGGGATAACGCTAAAAAAAAGCGATGGTGTCACGAATATTTGCTAGTGCAAAATATAGGGGGTGTTGGACATCATGACCAAATTGGGCAAAATGTAAAATATTTGGGAGGAAATTACGTAAACGAAAGGCAAGAACCTTGGTTAAAAGTTTATAATCACAGCAAGTAAGACTTATAGGCCGGTACTGAGTGACACAAGGGGACTGAGACTGCTTCGGAAGTAAAACGATAATACTATGCGTAAGAGAGGTCCCTAAACGTAAGTTGACACGAAAATCATTAAAAAGTTCGGTAAAAAAAGGAATAAAAATATCAGCAAAAGTTTGATAAAATTCATAAGGAAATCCATCCACACCACTAGATTTATGTTTTGGCGTGGTCATTATAACATGCTTGATTTCATTTTCAGTAAAAGGGGCATTCAAAACATCTTGAGCTGCAGGTTCTAAGGGAGTCAACTCAGAAAACAAATCATCAGGGCACGGAGAAGAAGGATGTCGGCTATAAAGACGGGTATAATAACGGGTAAAACAAGGAACAACATTGGTTCCCAACCATAAACGACCCTCCTCATCTTGAATCTTACCGATTAGCCGTTGTTTGCCCCGACGTCTTTCAGCAGTTACTTGAACCAGACCGGGAGATTCAGTGGGCTGACGCGAAATAAGTTTACTCCTCACACTAATACCGGATAACTTGGTGCGATGCAATGATAACAGAAAAGCTTTCACCTGTTTAATTTGTGATAAAACAGGAGCCCCTTGTTGATAAGCAAGATGGTACTCATGCAAAAGTCGGTAATAATAATTATACTGTTCATGAAAGTTTTTACTTCGCTCACGACAATAGTCTCGACAGAGACGTCTAAGGGTAGGTTTACCCCGAGAGTCCCACCACTGCATAATGTTACGCTTACGTAAAGATTGCTCGCTTATTTCATTCCATTTTTGTCGAAGAAGTGCTTGAAAGGATGGATCAGACAAAATACTAGTATTAAGATGCCAAGAAAAAGATTTTCGTAGATATTGTGTTACAGGTAAATTAACAGTTAAAATAACAGAATGATGATCAGAAAAACAGACTGGGACCAGTTCTATACTTTGAACATGAGGAAGCAAGGATGCAGAGATGAAAAAAGCATCGATGCGAGATGCTCCTTGAGAATGAACATACGTATAACCCGGGTCGTGAGGGTGAAAGTGACGCCAAACATCCACGAGACCAAATTGAGTAAGAACATGAAGCAAATTAGTGGAAGGGGTACGGTTCTGTAAGGAATCTTGAGAACCGGGAACTTCATTGTGATCACCTCCCCAAATAATAGATCGAGTACCAGCATGCAATGCAGTAGCAACGTCATCGCTGAAACAATTATTACGTTGAATACGGTTTTGCGAGCCTGATGGACTATAGGAATTACAAAGGTGTATATTTTCCAAATTGCCAGTAATAATGCGACCATCAGGATAATTATAAACCTGATCGAGGTGTAAATCACTGCGATAAATAAGTGCAGTACCTGTGCCCGCTACAGTTTCATTACTAATAAAAGTATAATTATATAAACCGTGTAAATCAGTAATTTTAACCTCTTGGGCAAACAAAATATCAATCATTCTAGTATTAATAAAGGCAGCAACTGCATCCTGTTTCGTAGCGGAAGAAAGTCCGTTAAAGTTTATAGTACCAATCCTAACACCATACATAATATGGAAAATAGAAAAGTAAAAATGTAAAACATACGGGAGTAATATACAAAATGCAAAGCCTATGAACGAAGCAGATAAATTACCACACCGCAAAAATTTAAACTCCAAAAAAATTAACCAAAAATTAAGACGGCGTTTCAGCATTTTGGTTGGACGTAAAGGAATGTTCATTAGATGCAGGGGGCACCTGTGGTTGCGAAAGTTGTTTAGATCGCGTGCGGAGAGCAATACTAGGTTCATCAGACAGAGATGAGTCAATCACTTTCTGAACTTTAGGAGCTTTACTGTCAAGGAGAGGGCGTTTCTTTTTCTTCGACGTATCCAAAGGTACCATCTCAACATTCATCACACTAGGCAAATTTGTGGTGGGAATAACAGAAACACTAGGAGAGGTAACAAGTTCCGGACTAGATACTGCAGCGTGTTGTTCATGTACTGAGTGGTCACTTGAAACGTTCACTGAGGGCGTTGAAAGAGACGAGTCCACTACTAACGACATCGCAGCAGCAGCCTCTAAAGTATTATCCGAACTTACCTGATTCAATCCAGAAGTAATAGAAGGTAGTATCACACCTTTGCTGGAAGCATCAGCAGGCGAAAAAGTTACAGTAGATTTCTCTAAAGAAGGAGCTCCAGGGGTACTAAGTGAGGGAGGGGTATTTTCCACATCACCATCAGCACTAATAGTCTTGACTAGGGAAGAAGTAGAAAGTACAGGAAAAACACTGAAGTTAGTAACATCTGGAACAGCTTTAAGTTGCACTGGAGGCGGAGCCAAGCGTGAATTTGACTCGGAAGGTAGTCGAGAACCTCCAGAAACTGGAACAGTCACAGGAGCACGTTTAGGCAGTCGTTTATCACATTGCGATATCAAATGCTGATCACTATCACATCGCGCACAAGTTTTAATTTGTCCAGGATATGTCACCCATAAACGAAGACCATGGACTGTGACATATGACGGAATGTTCTTTTTGAGGACGATCTTAAGTAATTTCCGCCCGTTACGCACCGGGTAAAAATGTCCAGTAGAGTAGAGTTCATCGGTAAGACTTAGAATTTCCCCATAGGAGAGAAAAACTTGTTTAAGGTGTAAATCGGAAAGTTCCATTGGAACCGCATGAATGCGGACCAATTTAATCAAATATGAAGCCGAATCAATAGGTAGGTTATACGAACCTACCGCATCAGAATACTTAACAGTATCTGTAAATTCATTTAAAATGCGTTCACAATCTTCCTGAGTTTTTAATTTAATATATAATAGCTTACGTGGAAAATCCATTTCTATGCTGAGCACAGTTTCCAACGGTAACCCAAAGGTATCCCTAATCCACTCATGTAAAATAATAGAAGTCGGCACATTTACCACACTTTGAAAACTGATACGAAGTGTATTGAGGCGAATCGTGTTCATATCGAACTTAAGTCAGAAAACTGGATTCCAAAAGAACAAAAAAAAATGCTATGTGATAATAATAAGAACAGGTGAAAAGTACAATTAAATTCAGTCAGATAGCACACACACAAGAAAGAGGAATCGACACACTACACTAGCAGTAGTAGCTGCTCGAAAGAAACACCAGTGACTTCGAGCGAACCACGCCGAGAACCAGCTCACTCGGCTACCAGCCACGAACTACCGAGCTTTTTGGTTTCCTGGTCACTCACAACCACTGAGCCACCGCGCCCCCCAATTAGTGGAATGAGAATGTGGAAGGAAATGGGAGTACTAAGAGAAAAGCCATAGAAAAGATGTTGTCCACCACAAACTATCTACTCCACGGATTGATTCAATGCACTATTCCATTAGAAATCAAATGAAATTTCTAGTTCTTTATTCCTTCGTTATTCTCTATAGCTTATAATCGACGGGTGATTAATGAAAGCGAATGATTATGAAATAATCGATGGAAAGGAAAATGTGAAAAGAAATTGAGCACCCAAGAAAGTCAACAGCAATTATCCATGTGATTCATTTGCTATAATGTTTACTAGTCTTATAGCAATTGTTCTAATTTCATTGCTCACATTTACTCACTTAACTCGCATTTTACATATTTTACAAACAATATCTTTTTTTGTTTATTATTGTCTTCGTTTGTTACATTTACTCATTTTGAAAATTCACAGTTGGTTTGGGTGCTCACTTGTACGTGCCCAGTCAAGGTCGAGATACTGTATTCTGGTGCCTCTGGAAATGTAGCTTAATCATTGACGCAACTCTTGGGGGCGTATCAGGAAAATAGCTCCATTGGTAAAGCAGATATGAGTGCATACCCGGTTTTCCTATGGCCCAGCTTCCATACACCTTTTGCACATATAGGTGTTTGTGTGTGTGTGTGCCTAAATTCAGACTTTCAACAATTATTCCAACCTTTGTTTCCAGATACAAGATAAATATTTTGAACACGTATTATAAGAAAGTATAAGAACGCATTACTTACAAAAAATATTCAGATCCCTACGGCAGAGTTTTTGGGTGGGATTTAATAAAATGTTCGAGGTTTTTCCCGAATTTTCCAGTTCAGGTGTATTATACGGACAAGTGAGTGGTAGCGTTGAAAAATGCTCGTAATACTAAAGTAAATGGCGTTTTTGGCCACGTGCTCATCTTGACCTGGTTAGTCTTGAACCTGCATTATTCATAAGACATTCGTTACTTACTACTCTGTATGTTAGTCACCTGTCTGTCTTGGAAGTTGACTGCATTAAAGTAATGTTTGCCCTATGATGATAATGATAAATTTACGTGCTTATCTTGGCCACGCAAAATACCGTTTTTTTTAATTTTCATATTCCCATATGAGAGGCAGATGGCTATATTTGTGACTGGAGACAGGGAAGCATAGATTCCCACATTTGTTCTTGGAAGTCAATGGCCAGAACACTACCCTGATAAAGGGGTGGGGAAGGAAGATGCGAACAAGAAAAGGCACGAAGAGGAATACAGGAAACGGTTTTGATATTTCTGTACCCTGTATCGTTTGGTAAAACCAATTGCTATATCGGCTCCTTTCATCAGTGAGAGGCTTTAGTAAGTCCAGAAAGTTCTCAAGGTTAAAGCTAACTATCTCAATTCTCAACTATTGGCACGTGACGCCTTGTCGAAAGACAGCGAAGGTTTTGACATATGAATTCTCTTATGGAGTACAGAGTGTAGTAATACTTGTTAAAGCATATAAGAAATAATTGTATTTATAGTTTGTTAAGGTATGCAAATATATTGTTCAATATAGAAAACATTTTTGAACACTTATTACTGTTATGTTTTTTCTTTAGGAATCAGCTTTCTTGTAGCCTAAGTAGCTGAACACATGTAGCATACAAAGAAACCTGCATTTTCATCAACATCAACACACTGATCGTGGGCCCATTCTTAGAATTGCTGACACATTATCCAACCGTCACCTCAAGCAGGCTTTCAATATAAGTCATGACAATAGATACACTCAGATCCAGTACCAATTTTTAGTATTTTGTAGTACCGTCCCTAGAACCTAAGTGGGTGTCAATTAAATTACAATCCATGTAGACTACTAGTGTGTAATATAGATTTCGATTTGTACAAGGTAACTTCTGTTTTGGAATTTTAAATGATATGGGCGCTGAAGCTTAAAGTATATAATTAATTTTAAAACACCTCATATTTTCGGTATTTTGTAGTACCGACTGTAGATAATAAGTGGGTATCAATTATAATGGAATCTGTGTAGATCATTACTTTATAACTTGGATTACAATTTCAATTAGGTCACTTCTGGTTTTTGTGTTTTAATTGGCATCGTAGCAGGACCTTAAAGTATAAAATTATTTTTAAAACTCCTTGTATTTTCGGTGTTTTGTAATACCGTCCCCAGATTCTAAGTGGGTGTCAATTATGTTGAAATCTACGTAGATTATTCCTGTGTAATTTAGGATTCCACTTTTAAAAGATCACTTCCGGTTCTTGTGTCTTATTTGTTATTGGAGCTGGAACAACAATTGTAAAATTAGTTTTAAAACACCTCATATTTTAGGTCTTTTGAAGTACCGTCCCTAGATATTAAGTGGGTATCAATTATGTTGTCGATGAAGATCATTATTACATAACTTGTATTTCGATTCATGTAAGGTCATTTCCGGTTTTTGTGTCTTAATTGGTACAGGACCTGGACGTTAAAGTATAAACTATTTTTTAAAACATCTCGTAGTTTCAATCGTTTGTAAAGCCGTCGCTAGATATTAAGTGCGTAAAGAGTACAGTGAGCATAATGTAGATCATTATTTTATAACTTGGATTTCAATTTCTAACAGGTCAATTCCGATTTTTTGTCTTAATTGGTATGGGAGCTGTGCATAAAAGAACAAAAATATTTTTAAAAAATTCTATTTTCGGTTTTTTGTTGTACCGTCCCTAGATATTAAGTGGGTATAAATTACGGTTAAATTGATGTAAATCATTACTGCATAACTTGGATTTCGATTTGTATAAGGTCACGTACGGATTGTGTGTCTTAATTCCTATAGGGTTAGACCTAGAAGTATAGAATTACTTTAAAACACCTCGTATTGACAGTCTTCCAGTACCGTCCTTAGATATTAAGTGGGTACAAATTATAGTGGAATCGATGTGGATCATTATTGTGTAACTTGGATTTCGATTTTAAAGAGCCACTTCCGGATTTTGTGTCTTAATTGATATGGTGGCTGGACCTAAAATGATAAAATTATATTTGAAAACACCTCGCATTTTCGGTCTTTTGTAGTACCATCCCTAGATTCTAAGTAGATGCCAATTATAATGTGTTCTATGTAGAATATGACTGTATAATTTGGATGTCGATTCGTATCAGGTCACTTCCGGTTGATGTTTCTTAAATGAAAACCTAGCTGAACCTTGAAGTTTATAATTACTTTTACGAACACCTCGTATTTTTGGTCCATCTTAATGACGTGTCCACATTCTAAGTGGGTTTAAATTATATTTAGATTTATGTAGATGAATATTGGATAATTATTGCTACGATTCATCCGCAGTCATTTCTGGTTTCGATGTTTTCTTTTCAAAATTACTTTTTCATTGTGTTGTTTAATCAGAACTTACTGTTTGACCATTGTTGTATCCTCGTCGCCAAAAGAGCCTTTACATCGCCGTGACGGGTATGTGACCACGCAGTACTCTAAGGAAGGGATGGTTGCATAAGAAATTTTGATTAATTTGCAAGAGTTTTTATTTTGACTAGAGAAATAACGTAAGTATAGGGAGTAAGGGCATAGATTTAAAGCATCTGTGCACTGTCATCTCTGAAAAGATTTGTATTCTCAGTTTTTCAAATTATTGTCTTATATGTTAAGTTGAAAACTGCTAACAACTGCTACTAGCGCTTTTGACTCTTCAGGAATATACTACGACATGTTCGGGCTTGAATTATTTCATTCGCCTCACTGTAATTATTTGAGAATGGAAACTGAATGCGCTGAACGTGAATATGTTTCGTTGTCGTAAAGCAAGGGCCGTAATAAATGTAGATAAGGCTCTTATTATTATATAAAACACATAAGTATTTATTCCGTGTATAGAATAATATAATACAGTAGGCAACATCATAATCACTAACAACCGCAGAATTTCTTCCAACGGGGGGTGGGGGGTGGTAGACCGATATAGAATGTTTTGTTTTATTCCCTATATATATTAACAGTCATAACATTTATCATTGATAGCGTATATCGTCTTTCGCCGTTGTAGCCTATTAGTCAGAACATTCATCTCCAGATATGATGTCGAAAGAAAAAAATAATTTGATATGAACAGTGATGTGATTAATTTTGCTGCGCCCTGGATCGATCTATCTTCGATTTACTTATATTCTCCCTGGCCAACTGCCCTAGGTATTTCAGCTGCTGCGTTATATATATGGTTCCATGTCAGAAGAGCCCGACAAAAGAGCTAATACCGAAAGTCCAGAGTCAAAACGGTCCGCGACAAAAGAACCCGAGTCAAAACGGCCCTGCTTCAAACGGACCCGTGTTGAAAGGGGTCCTGCTACAAAGGGGCCCGAGTCAAAATGGCCCATGTGAAAAGGACCCGGGTCGAAACGTCTCCGCAACAAAAGGGCCCAATTCAAAATGGCCTGAGTCAAAAGGAACCACGCTATAAAAGAGCCAGACTACAATGGCCCCGCAACAAGAGTGCTCGAGTCAAAAGGTTTTGCAACAAAAGGGCAGGAGTCAAAGGGACCTGAATCAAAACGACTCTCATCAAGAGGACCGGGCAAAAGGGTCCCATGGAAAAAGGGCCCTAGTAAAAAGGGACTTGCCTCAATTGAGCCCGGCTGAAAGAGAGCCCTGCTACAAAAAAGCTCGAGTCAAACATCCTGGGCTAAAAGGTCTCCGCAACAAAAGGGCCTGAGTCAAAAGCGGCCTAATCAAAACGACCCTCATAAAAAGAGCCCGGTTCAAAAGGGACCCACGACAAAATAACCCGAGTCAAGAGGCCCCTTGTCAAAATATTGCATCGCTGCAAAATGGCCCGAGTCAAACGGCATGGCTTCAAAAGGGCCCGGTTCAAAAGGCCTCAGCAAAAATGGGCACGAGTCAAAACGCCTTACATCAAAAAGACCTGAGTCAAAAGGGTTCGAGTCCCAAGAGCGGGCCAGGGTCAAAATGGGTCCCGCTACAAAAGGACCTGAGTGAAATGGCCCCGCGTCAAAAGGTTTCCACAACAAAAGGGACCGAGTCAAAATGGGCGGAAACGAAACGCCCCTCATGAAAATGGCCAGGATCAAAAGAGTCTAGCTACAAAAGAGCCCGAGTCAAAACTTTCCCACTTCAAGTGGGATCGGCTCAAAAGGTCTCCGCAACAAAAGGGCAGAAGTCAAAAGTGGACCCGCTACAAAGGGCATGATTCAAAACGGACTCGCGGAAAAAGGGTTTGGTCAAACTTATCCGCAAGAAAAGGGCAGGTGTCAAAAGGGACCGAATCAAAATGGCCGCGTCAAAAGGGTCCCACGACAAAAGAGCCCGAGTTAAAAGAGACCTGCCTGAAACCAACCCGGGTGAAAATGTGCCCCGCTACAAGAGGGCCCGAGTTAAAATTGCCCTCGTCAAAATTGCCCGCGTCAAAACCTCTCCGCAACAAAAGGGTTTGAGTCAAAAAGGCCCTAATCAAAACGCCCCTCATTTAAAGGGCCCGTGTCAAAAGGGTTCCACGACAAAATGATTCGAGTCAGAATGCCCCGCATCAAACGGGCCCGAATCAAAACACCCTTCATCAAAAAGGCCCGGGTCAAAAGGTTTCCACTACAATGGGGCTCGAGTCGCAAGGGTTCTGCGTCAAACGGGCCCGGGCGGAAAGGAGCCCCGCTACAAAAGGACCCGAGTTAAATGACCCCCTGTCAAAAGGGCCTGCGTCAAAAGGTCTACGCAACAAAAGGGTCCGAGTAAAAAGGGACGAATCAAAATATTCCTCATGAAAAGGGCCTGGGTCAAGAGTCCCACGACAATAGGCTCCAAGTCAAAAGAAACTGCGTCAAACTGGCCCTGATCAAAAGGGGCAGCACTACAAAAGGGCACGGGTCTAAAGGGCCCCGCGTCAAAAAGGCAAAAGTCCGAAAGATCCCGCGTCAAAAGGGCCCGGTAAATACGGTTCCAGGGGTAAAAAGCTTGAGATCAAAGCAAAAGTGGAGATCAGGTATGCACAAGAGGATTGTGTCCTTTAGTAAGTTGAAGTGTTTGTGCAAATGAAGGAAATATATCTGTGGTTATTAGTAACAAAATTGGAAATTTAAATGATAATATTAATTTTGTTTGTGTGTTGATTGTTTTGGAACAAACAATCGCTATCGCTTAAGTCGTTCTCCATGAAAGTTTGCTTGCACTCCCCTCATAGTCGGACTGGGTGTATTAGGGCCTAGGACGCGGTTAACACGGAGGGCCCTCAGACTATAACACCAATTTCTAAAATAACGTACAATCAGTGGAGCAACGAGCTATGAACTCGGGGGCAATGCCCTGTCCGAAACAAACCCGGTCTATCTTATACAACACCGCTGCAGACAAATTTTGGTGAAATTTCAAAATAGATCAATGCATAAATGAATATCGAATTAAGTCAAAGCACTATACGAAAGGAGAAATACCCAGTGAAAACACCTACATGAAGTTCCTAGAGTAATAAAAGTTAGTAAAAAGTGCGTCATTTTGTGGAAAAATAAAGCTGTTCAAAATAATTTTTATAGCGTAAATTTTAAAACTTGTAAACGTTAATAATAGGGAATTTGTGAATTGGAATTTTCATTTTAAGGTTTTCTAGCATGTTAATAATAAGGATAAATCAATTGCTTGTAATGAGGGGAATTCAAAATTTCAATTATGTCCACATCAAATAGTGCAGCACGTCGTTTGGTGACTACTGTACTGGATATTCTTGGCCCCTCCCGAAATAAAATCCTGGTTGCGCCACTGCGTACAATAAACATCTGTGATGAGCCATCGCGTTATGCAGTTGTAGATTCGTTGTTACTTGATAGTTTTTGCAAGCTATAATTTATCATTGTCATTGGAAATATGATGTCACAGCAAGCACAGGATTTCCAGAAACATAAACTTTCAAGAGAATAATTTACAATTATTATTGTATTGCCACACGGGTTGTTGAGTTGAGTTGAGTTTAGTTTAGCGTCCATTTCAGCAGCGACGCTATATGAGACGTAGACCTACTGATTAACGTAGAATCCGAACCACATGAGCTCCCGCCGGGTCTCCCACGCCAAAGGGCCACACGGGGTGTCTAAAAATTCCCCTGACATGAATAACTCTGTTATTATCAGAGTTACAACAAAATGTAAGAGGAGAAACCGCCTATAAATATAATGTTTTTAATAGACAGTAACTTCATTCATTTATGTTGTGGGTCCTGGTAAATTGTAAAATGCATTTTCATGTAACATTGGGCGTATACAGAGTGTACAGCCCAAACGGCTTGACCGATTTTAAAAATTCTTTCCCTTTATATTAAAAACATCATATTTGGAGACCGTTTACCCGCCTATATTTTGTTGTAACTCTGATAATAAGAGATTTACCGTATGTCATGGAACTTTTGAAACACTCTGTATAGTAGCTGAAACCCTAAAAAAATAGCGAATAACTTTTATGGAATGAATGAATATGGAATGAACAGGACAGGTTACTAAAAATTGTAACACTAAACAACTAACAATATCTTTTGACTGTGGAATGAACAAGACAGTTTTACTGAAAATGATAAACACTGCTGAACCACTAAACAACTAATAATTTTAAAAAGTTAAATTCTTTGCAGTTCAGCTTATGAATTGCGGAGTTCCTGAATAAGTTCGTTCACAGACACTAAATTTAACATGCGTCTTTCCATATTCATTAGCAAAAATTTGTCCAAAATGTCTTCACACAAACTAGCTCTGAGACTTGTTTACTCTAACTTTAACTTTCAGAAGCACCTTCCACATGTCACTTGTGAGCATGGTAGGGACAACGCATGTTTGTATACAATGTATAAATTATTAAAGCAACCAGATTGACAGAAATTGGTACAAAATTTTCCCTGCACATGACAAACAATTTTTATACAAGGTGTTTGCAGCATCATTATCACTCTTACCGTGAATCCCCTCCAAAGATGTTCCATCTCCAAACAGCATGCTCAGATGCATAATCAGCATCATCTTCTACGGATTCAGGGGCATCATTCTCTTCAGGATCATCAAAAACCAGAACGTTTTGTGACAGTGAAAGACACGACAGAGAATTGCTGGAGCTCTTGGTATATTTTCTATTATTTTATATTTAGTTTTTCTTCGCAAGAACTCTGAAAGCTCTTGGGGATACACCATTCTTCATGATTTCTGAAAAGTGCTTGGGTTCCAGTATTTGGAGTTATTTTAGCTGCTGGCATCTATCACTGACACATGTAACAGCTGTATTCAGAATTTTCGTTGAAGTTTGTTATTCTGAATAAATATTTTCACTTACATTTAAGTTCATTTCCAGTTCATCTGCTCTCCTGGCATTTTCTTCTTCTTTAAAATTCTTCTGTGCAGAAAGTCTTTTTCCATTGCTATTTCTACACCAGATTGCGCAAGCTGTTGATTTATATTCACACAAAATATTTTTGTATTCTCGTAAAGCATTAAACAGACAACTTTTGCCTCTATTCTATTCTGAAGCTGCTGCTGCAAATTGTCTAGAAGTCTCCAGGTTGTAAGATAGTCCAATCTGTGAGACTGCAGGTATTTTGAAACAGGCTCCGTTTCCGTAAATAAGTCCTGAAACACAGAAGTCCTCATTACAGTGTTCAATTCTGTCCATTTATTCAGCAAAGTTTAGCTTAAAATTTTGATTTCGCATTAAAACTCCTGTCCTGTACAGCATTATTGACAAACAATAAAACTGAAAGAAATATTGATGATAGACTGTCGTCCTCGTCTTGGCTTCATGTTTCGTAGCGAAACTCGTTATTGTGCAGTACTGCATTCAGTGCCTTGTTTCTGCTCCATCATTGTGTTGTACCAAGTTGTTGAACGTTTCGTAGTCTGTGATGTCCTTAGTGGCTTGCATGAATCATTTTCTTACGTGTACAAACATCCTTTCTTTTGTAGTATTCAGATAGAACACGGCACTGGTTTCAAATAAATTTGCAGCTTCAGGGATCTACTCTGTCGTATTTGTCATAACCAAATTAAGAACATAAGCCATGTATTGGGTGTAAATGATTTCAGGATTATCCTTCTCCAGTAATGCTTTAACTCCTTAATAGCATCCACTGAAGTTAGCAGCTCCATCAAAAGAGCAACTTACAATATCAGACATCAAAACATTTTTGTCACAAAGTACTCTTTTCATTTCATTATAAGTAACTTGCCTTGTAGTGTCACTGTTTACCACTGGCGTCTCTGGCATATACAATTGTAGAGGATATCAGGCGTAGAGCCTATTTTGAATTCTCCCTGTATGTTGTTATTATTCTTCAAACAAGAAATTGTAATTATTAAATAATAAAGAAGAGACTTCCCTATGTTGTCACCTCATCCCAATAAAAATTTGTGCTTACCATTCTCTTCTTAGTTTCCGTAACTTCATCAAAACAAACTCAGCCACGCCGTTTCAGCAATTAAACTTCCCTATTAACCAAGATAATTGTGATGAGCTAGTCATCCACGTGCGGAGCACCAGGAAGAAGCGAAAGCTAGGAAGTAGAACAAAACCAGGGGACACGGAACCCTCGGTGTGAGAAGTGTGACAGAAGCCGCCAGAAACACACTTTGGACACCTATTCAGAAGAGTCGTCGTAGCAGCAATTGAGAGACGGTTGGCACGCCTGGGCCCTTACCATCCACTGCATGACAGAGGTGTCATTCTGAAGAGGCCAGGACATCTGGAAGCTGTTGCCTGAGGTCGAGAGGTTCTTCACTCTCGAACGTGAGGTCCGGGATCGATACCAAACGGAAACACTCAACGGATTGGAGGATAAGGCTTCACCCAATAATTGAAGAGGCTCATCATATCGAAATGGCTGAGGTACAGTAAGACCCTTTCCTTTCCTAACCTTTGCGTCTCTATGATCTCTTCTATTAGAAAACATGCATTTTATTTCATTCTCCTATTCTCGTAAAGCATTAAACAAACAACTTTTGCCTCTATTCTCTTCTGAAGCTGCTGCTGCAAATTGTCTAGAAGTCTCAGGTTGTAAGATAGTCCAATCTGTTAGACTGCAGGTATTTTGAAACAGGCTCCGTTTCCGTAAATAAGTCCTTTAACACAGAAGTCCTCATTACAGTGTTCAATTCTGTCCATTTATTCAGCAAAGTTTAGCTTAAAATTTTGATTTCGCATTAAAACTCCTGTCCTGTACAGCATTAATTAATTACTGGGAATTAATTACTTCAGCGCTGTACAGCTCAGATCCCCACGTACTTTCTCTCTTGCCATGCGAAGTGCTATCCCCACATTCTTTTAGCAAAGAACTGATAATTGGGACAAATAACTGTGGTTTTAACCCCACAGTACAGTACAGCAAGACAATTTGGGAAGGATATCAAACAAAGTTATTTAAGTGGTACAATCTAGCCCAACATGTTTATTATCTTTAATTCCAATTGTTATATTTCTGCTTACCATTACGGACCTCGTGAGACATATCAAGAACTCTGTTATAATTGTTACAAAGCCTGAATATTATATGACAAATAAATATAATTATTATTATTTATATGTTATTCTGTCGTTACTAAATAAATTAAATTAGAACAAAATATTTAATATCTTGTACTTCAAAATATTGGGGGGACGCGTCCGCCTCGTCTCCCCGCCAGAAACGCCCAAGCTGTTTACGACAACTGCTAACAGACGCTCAAATACGTGACCGTTTATAACGTAGAGAATTACTATAGCCAGATGATTAAACCCTGAAACATCTTGGATAGAATCAACCATTATGTTGAAAATGACCGTTTTCTTGGAGTCTTCCACTGTTTTCTCCTGTTATTTTATAAACGTTTTGATAGAAAATAAATTTTTCAAAATGCGTTTTTTTTTTCATTTTTGAATTATCAAATATAAACGTACAAGATGTGTTAACATCCGTAAAGAACCAATCAGCCTGTGGTTAAATATGAACCCAGCTACAAACCAGGTACCAGTCTTAAACCTTGAAAGGGTCGCAACTACCCAACATTATGAAAAAAAGGTCCCAGGTCCAAACAGCTCAACATGATGAAAAACATGCCTAGGACCGCAACTGCTGAATGAAACGAAAGAAGGACACCGACTGCCCGATATAATGAATAAAGGGCCCAGGGCCCCAACTTCTCAATGTAGTGAAAGAAGGCCCCAAGTGTCCAATATATTGAAAGAAGGTCCCAAGGCCCCAGGTACTAACTAAATCACAGTTTCTGATAATAAAAGACCATAGTGAAAGATAGCCTAGCCGCAAATCTAGTAACAAAAGGACCCTATTGTAAAAGATAACTTACTGATTGATGGAAGGATGGAAGAGGAGTGTGTGTTGGTAGAATAATAACACTGAGCTACCGAATTATTTAGCTCTCTTTTGTTTTAGCTTTTCTTTCTTTCTTTATTCTTTCATCATTGTTTTCTTAGAGAACCTAGACCGCGATTGCGACCTAAGGGCCCTGGCCAGTATGCCCCAAACTACCGTCTTTCTGAGTTTGTATTCTCGTGACATAGCCCAATCAAACTTTATCTATTGCTGACTTTCCCCTTACTTCTAAATTCCATTTCTACTCCTGGATCAAAGTATAAAAATACATATTAATATGAAAAATATTCTGTGGAAAACATTAGTTTAATTTTGCTGTGAGAAGACATATTGGAGATTATTTGAGATTATCAGTGCGGATTTAAACGAAATCGATCAACTATCGACCAAATATTTACCATTCGCCGAATACTCGAAAAAAAGTGAGAATATAATATCCCGGTACACCAACTATTTATTGATTTTAGAAAGGCGCACGACTCGGTTAGGAGAGAAACATTATACAACGTTCTTACAGAACTTGGATACCGAGAAAGCTAATTAGATTAATTAAGATGTGTTTAAATGAATCCCAAAGTAAAGTCCGGGTAGGAATTTTTTTGTCCACGAGCTTTCACCTCGAAAGTGGCCTGAAACAAGGAGATGCGTTGTCGCCATTATTATTAAACTTTATTTTGGAGTACGCTATAAGGAAAATCAAAGATAGCAACCAGGACCTACAGTTGAATGGTGTTCACCAGGTTACGGCATATTCTGATGATGTAAATTTAATAGAATATGATAGGAGAGCAATAGAGATAAATGCAGAGATCTTATTAAACGCTTGCAGGGAGATGGGTTTAGAAGTAAATGCAGAGAAAACTAGATACAAGGAAGTGCGTCGGGACCGTAATACAGCAAATTATGAATGCGTTAAAATATTAAATAATACTTTTGATAAAGTGGATAGTTTCAAATATCTAGGATCAATATTAACAGAAGAAAATCATATTCACGAAGAAATTAAATGCCGAATAAAAGCAGGGAATTCTCGTTATTATTCGGTACAGAATCTCTTGTCGTCGCGAATTATGTCGAGGAATTTGAAGCTTAAAATATTTATACAAAACGATAATCATGCCTGTTGTTTTGGGTGGCTGCGGAACATGGTCACTTACTCTAAAAGAATAACATTGACTGAAAGTATTTGAGAACAAGATCCTAAGACGAATATTCGGACCAAGAAGAACGGGAATGGGAAATAGCGGAAACTTCATAACGAGGAGTTGCATAATTTATATAGTTTACCAAACATTGTTAGGTTCGTCAAGTCTAGGAGGCTTAGGTAGACGGGTCATGTAGCTAGAATGGAAGAAAGTAAAAACGCTTTCAAAGTCTTGACTGGAAGACCAATCGGAATACGACCATTAGGAAGACCTAGGCGCAGATGGGAGGACAATATTAAGATGTATCTCGCAGAGATTGGAATACAAAATAGAAACTGGATACAGTTAGCTAAGGATAGAAGTCAGTGGAGAGCTTTTGTGAACGCGGCATTGAACCTCCGGGTTCCATAGGCCATAGAGTTAGTGAGTGAGAAGACATATGTGGATCTGTATACAGGGTTACTGAAAAGTATTGGGACAGAACAATAATAACGACATGTCAATTGCATTGATTTGGAATGTGGTCACCATGGAAGGCATCTTGAATTCCACCATATTTCATATCACACAATATTGTTTTAAATGTAAAAGGTTATGATTTTATACTTCAACTTAGACTTGAATATTCCCACAAATGAGAATATGAATTCATTTTTGACACTTCATCTGTTTGAGACAGGGTGTGGTATGTTTTACATATGTATCAAATAGGGAAAGTATTATGACTGGGCTGTAACAAAGAGACGCATAGACGGAGGAAAAGCAAATGTTACAATTTGGCATTGGTGTATAAACTGCGTTAAATGATTTAGTGCACATCATGCAAGCCATCTTGAATTCCAAATATTGTATACCACACAATATTTTAAATAGAAAGAGGTATGTGTTGAGTTTTGATTTAGAGTTTAACGACCCGTTCAGCAGCGATGTTATATGAAAAGAGGTATGTGTGTCACATAAGTTGATGCTAGAATCTTCGTACAAACTACATTCATCGTCCGTTTCAAAAGCATCGGAGTCTACATTATTTATTATTTCCATAATTTCTTCGGACGAAAATACGCCACTATCATAAGAACCACGACTAGTCGCGGTGGTATTCATAAGGTATGGCCTTTCTCAAAAAATCTTTTTTTCGATTTTCGAAAATTTCATTTCTCGTTTTTTCGTTCGTTTTTCGAAAAAAAAATTTTCGTTTTTCGGAATCTTTTTAAATTTCATTTTTCGAAAAAATTTGTTTTCTGTTTTTTCGAAAGATTTTTTGTTTTTCGTTTTTCGAAAAAAACGTTTTTCGAAAAAATTCGTTTTCCCTTTTTCGATGATTTTTCGTTTCTCGAAAAGTTTTTGGAATTCGTTTAATGATATTGTGGGAGGAAATGGGAGTATCCCGGGAAAATACACGGACACGTTGTTGTCTGCCACGAACTTACTTGGCCTGGGATCAAATGCACAAGAGGAAAGCGTTCTAACACTGAGCTATCGCGTTCCTTGGATTTGGATTTAATGAAAGGTTAGTGTGTAGTGCCCACTATTGACGAAATTCATCCATTCATGCCCAAAATTAGCAGGGTGTATGGTTATAGACTGCAATGTATTTAGTACACACGTTAAATATTATGGTGTTTGGGACTTTCGTTCTAGAGTTATTGCTAATTAAATTTGTGTTTTAAGTTAGTGATATCAAGAAATTTCACTAAGTCGCGTTTGATGAAACTCGAATGATCATGATGAAAGTTGTTAGGTTCGTAAATATTGACAATCTTAGTATGCATGGAAGCACATATAAAATATTATGCTGTACAGACTTTTTGTCCCTGAGTTATTAGCTATCAATGTTAGGTTTGGAATCAGTAAAATCAAAAAATTTCATTAAAGCGCGAAATATGGAACTCATCCCATTTTTACCAAACTTGGTAAGGTGGTAGATCTTGACGCGCTTAGTAACTATAAAGGTAACCAAGAAAGATCTGTCGCTTTTTCACCCAACACCTTCATACAGCGATATTTAACCTAAGACATACCTGGAAGATCAAAAATAGTCTCCTTCTGCCAACGTTTTGGAAGGCCATGTATTCCATCGCGGTAGAACTTGGTGGGCCGTGAATCGAAGAAGGTATCAAGTGCATTTTGCACCTCTACTAGGTATTTGATCTGGTGTCCTCTAAGCTGATTGTCCAAGGAATGGAACAGGTGGTAATCGGACGGTGCAATGTCCGGGGAGTATAGCGGATGCAATAGTGTTTCCCATCCAAAGTGTAGAATGGTGTCCCGAGTCATCCTAGCCACGTGCGGCTTAGCGTTGTCCTGTAACAGGAGGACCGCTTTGCGATTCAGAAGTGCTGGCTCCAGAGTCTTGAGTTTTTTCTTGAACACGGCTCAACTGCTTACAGTGCACAGTTGCATTGATGCTCTGACTAGCCTGTAGCAGTATTTTTTTCTCAAAATACTGTCCAGAAAAATTGGACTTGAACTTAGTTAAATCAATAAATCTCATTAAAACGCGTTAATCTCATCCGATATTGGCCAAAGTTGATATGGTCATAGACTTTAACGAGTCTGGTACGCGTGCGAGCTCAGCATGAAATACTGTTATCCACAGACCCTTGGTTCTCGGTTCTTGAGGGATGTAAATTACAAATAATAATTCACAAAGGTAAACAGCGTAAAATTTATATTTTACAGAATATTAAAAAAAATATTTACTAATAGTGATTATTAATGTGTTATCGATAATATGGCATTAATGCTGAATAGCCGAACCAATATGAAAATCGAAAAAATGGAGCAAAATATAATGCATTCGGTTATATTTGGTTGGATTACATTAAGTTACGTTAGATTTTGTAACTAGGTGCGCAGTTTTATTATACGGATCCATAGTATAAGTAGGAGTAGGAGTAGCAGTAGTAGTAGTTGTAGTAGTGGGAGTAGGGATAGTGATATTAGTAGGAACGGGTTATAAGCCCCACATGGGTTTGTTGGTTTCTGTTCTCGACATGAAATGGGCAAATTAAAGATTTGCTCAAATTTATCTATACATTTTACAATCTATGGATCATTATAGTAAAACAAGTGTACCTCTCTGCGAAATAGTCCATCCGCCTCCATATACAGTGCCGCTTACAACATCAAAAACAACCTGCAAATACAATCACTATCTGAGCTTTTCTTATTCCCCTTACCTGACTTTCAATCACTTTTCCTCATAAACTTAAATAAATTCTCCAATTGACCCGGTAAATTTCCTGAAATTAGCCCGACGATATATTTTATAATCTAAAAAAAAAGACCAAAATACCAAAGAGAAAAAAATATCAAATAGAAGGATCATGTATAAACTGATCGTGATAACTGAGGCAACTCTGTAATAAATTGAAATTTAACAATTGATTTTAACAAATATGAAACATGAAGTGATTATATGTACTGATACAAAAGACTTCTCACTAAGATCCCCCATTCATTTCTCTTATTTTCTATAACTAATTAAGTCAGTATCAAAAACAATGTGATTGCTTTCAAAAATACGAAATTTAATACTAACAAAATACTATTGAATGGCTTATTTGTTCTAAAGATGTTTTATATACGGTAGGACAAAGAACTAAGTATCTGACTATAATAATCTCATCAAAAGAGAATTCAAATTTTAAATAGGTGGGTCTTCGTTTTCGTATTAGTTTTTACTGCTACTAACTTCAGTAGAAAAATACTACTAAGATGAAATATTTTTTATTTTATTGTTTGTTGAAGTTCAACGTCCCTTTTCAGTATCGAGCAACACTATACAAGACGTGGACCTACATTTTAAAGTGGAATACGAACCACTATAACACGTTTAATGTTTCCCACTCGGGACCCTGTGCATCAAAGTAATACGCTCTAGCCACTAGACCAGTGGCAGGGCTTGAAATCTTTTCTTGGAATTATGAAATTATATATTTAAAAGAAACGTTTGTCGCTTTCTAGTACATCTCTCGGTCTATGAGAAAAAAGATTGTAACCAGAGATATAGTAAGTATTTATCACTTTCGGTTGCATTAAAGTTAGAGATGGAAATTACCAATATGGCACAGAATCCATATCAAAACTGCTTCCGGCTATCGTTTTTTCTTTACTATGAAATCGGAAATGGTAGCTTCTCACTATTTCCTGTTTACATAGGTGGATAGCGATCGATATGACAATATTCGAATCCTGGATTCATATATATAAACATATCTCATTATCTCTTATTATTTTTTCTCTATGGTAATCACTATTGAAATTAGAAGTGGTAGTAAATTTCTACCACAGAAAAAAACTTGGAGATAGTTTACTGCGAAGGTACTAAATTCATGCTTCTCGCTATTACCATGCTTGCTATATGGTGATCAATACTGAAACCGGGAGTTGTGATTAGGGGCGGATCCAGGACGGACTTCTGGCGGGGGGTATAATACTGCTACTTAGAGCTATTTTTACGAGCTCCAACTCTGGGATGAGTTTTATTTATATATAAAATAAGAGTGTTCTCTTCTGGGGGGCGATCGAACCCTGGATCGCCCCTGATTGTGATACATTTTTCCTACTTCCTGTTTTTGTAGAGAAATAAATGAGTTTCGTTTCACGGTGTAAAACTACGGCAGACTTGCAATCCATGCGAATTGAATATTCAAACTTCAGTACAACAAGTAGCACAACTAAAACTCTTGGTTGGAATAAATTAATAAGATCAAAGACAGAATTTGTTCCTCTGATGCTGGATCCGTATCAAAAAGCCATTATTTGCTATCACTTATCGTTTTTGTTCTATTGCGATAAAGATTGAAAGCAGGAATGGATAATTTGAACCACTTCCGGCTTGAATAGAGGGTTTAGGGGGGAGACGGAATCTATTTCTAAGATGCTAAATCGATTTCAGAAAACTTCTCGATATCTTTTATAGTTTTTATTCTATGAATATAAGTATTGGAACCGAAAGTAGTAGTAAATTTCAAGCATTTCCGGTTATAACAGATTGAAGCAGGTTATGACGATATGTTCTGTTCCCTGAATTGATTCCATAAAATTGCTTGTCCCTATCTATTACAATTTTTGTTTTATCGCGACAAGTGTTAACACCGGAAATGGTTAATTTGAACACTTTCGGTTCAATAAGGTGTTAACGAAGAAGGTGGAATCTATTCTTGGGATGCTGGATTATTTTTTTAATGCATCTCGATATCTCGGACCGATTTTGCTCTAAGGAAATTAGTATTACCTATAAAATCAAAAACAGTAATAAACTTCGGCCATTTTGCCCTTGTGGAGTGTTGCGGATTGTAATTGTATTTCCTCTTGAGAACCTCAATCGATTGTAGGTGACCCACTTGTCGCTATTTATTACCAATTTTGTTCTGTGGTGATTAATGTTGAAACTTGTAATTATTACTTTGAACCACTTCTGGTGTGAGTAGAGATCAAGGGAGAAGGTGGGGCCTATTCTTAGAACGCTTAGTCGATCGCGAAAAATCGCATCACTATTTCTTCAAGCTTTTGCTTTATAAAAATCAGTATTGAATCCCTATTGAATATACTAGTAAATTCAACCACTTTCAATTTCGATAGTATTATGCGTTCAGATGATATATAGCTTATATACTCTTGAGAGACGCTGTATCGATTCGTTTTTTTAAAAAACACACTTGTGGCTATCTATTACTATTTTTGTTCTATATCGATCAATGTTAAACCGAAAATGATTATTTTAAACAACTGTCGATCTGAATAGAGGATTAATGGAAAAGATTGGCCTATTTCTAGGAAGTTGAATCGATTGCAAAAATCTACATCTCGATATCTTGTAACTCAGTATTGAAACCGGAAATAATAGTAAATATAAACAATTTCTGGTTTTGATTGAATGTTGTGGATAGTTGTATGCTGTCTTAAGACGCTAAATTGTTTGCAATAAATCGCTTCTTGCTATCTATTACTCTTCATTGTATAGCGATACAAATTAAAACCAAAAATGGTATTTGAACCACTTACGGTTTTAAATGGAGGGTTAATTTAGGAGATCGCAAATATTTTAGGTGCTGTAAATCAGCCGCAAGAAACGACTTCTCAATATTTCTTACTGTTTTGTTCTGCTACCTCTCGACAGACAGACTGACAAAGCCATTCTAAAGACTTCCGACACTTATGCATAACTTAAGCTGCAAGTGTAATAAGGGCGGCATTGAATATATTCTTGGGACACTGAATTGGTTCTGGAAAACAGCGTCTTTCTATATGTTATCGTTTGTGTTCTGTGTTGATCAACAATGTAGGAGAAAGCGATAGATCTCTACCAGTTCTGGATTAAATAAAAGTCAAATGCATTAGATGAATCTATTCGTGTTGCAAACCTATGCTTCTCGCTATTTCTTACCGCTCTTGCTCTAATACCAGCTGGCAGACGAACGGATGGATAGGCAGACAGATGAACATAGCCGTTCTATAAGACTTTCTATACGTATGCATAGTATACTATAGCTTGGAAGTATTAACAAATGAAATAAATTGAGTTTGTTTTACAAAAATTATCAGTTTTCCGTTTCTCGGTAGTTTTCGTTTTCCGTTTTCCGAAAAAGTAGTTTTTCGTTTTTTCGAAAAAAATTCGTTTTTCGTTTCTCGAAAATTTTTTTCTATTTTAGAAATAATTTTCGTTTTTGAAAAATTCGTTTTTCGGAAAAGTATTTTTCGAAAAAATGTGGCCATCCCTAGTATTCATAGCCGAAAGCTGAACTAAAAAGGGGAAGTGAATGCTAAGCAAGCTACAAGAAGGATGTTGAAACAACGCTTCCACTGACTAATAGAAAAAGGAAAACAAAAACATCTACAGGTTTTTGCCTTTTGAGTACTCCTATCTTTTAGGGAATATATACTTGACAGAGCATGCCTTTTAAATCTATGCCAGACGTGACCTGTGCGCATGCGGGTGAAAAATATTCGTGAAAAGTAAACAGAAGAGACTAGTTGTATGCTTCGGCAGTCAACTTCGTGTTCAACTGCAGGAACAGACCTTCATACCTACTACTTGAATGAATGCCTTGTAACAAGAGGGCAACTATAATTACCCATAGGTCTCTTGCAGCTACACAGCGAGCTGTGTGTGTTCTGTGTCACTCCCTCTCTGCCCCTGACTGTGTTCTCGAAAATATTGTTAGCTTTTCATGCTTTGGGGGAAGGGGTAAGACACCCTTGCACACCTTCGAATATAAAATGATCGAAAGACGACCGATATTAATGTACATTTCAGAGTTTCAAGCAGTGGCGTATACTGGTTTGAAGGCATGGACTACCACTAACCTTGCATATTATTATTATTAATAATAAAAATGGTAACAATAATAAAAGTAATGTAATAATAATAATAATAATAATAATAATAATAATAATAATAATAATAATCACAATATGCATAACAATGAACAAAATGTGGTTGATGTGATTTCTTTGAGCTTCTGTTTTGAGACCGTTAATGTTTTCCACTCTAAATGAAATTCCATTATACATTTGCGCAGTTAACTTCTTCTGGATTGCGTTCGTAAGATGTCAATTTTTACCAATTCACTCACTTCCCTCAAGAGTCGCCTCTGTTACTGACCTTGGTTGTCATTCCGTATCAGTCTACACAAAAATTCTGCATACATCATTATAATTGTTATGTTTATTATCACTATCTAAATCTAAAATTTTGCTTTGTGTTAACAAACGATACTCGGGCTCTTTTGTTGCGGAGACCTTTCGACTCGGGCCCTTTTGATGAGGGGTGTTTTGATTCGGCCTTCTGGCTCGGGCTCTTTTGTTGAGAAAACATTTCGACCCAGGCCCTTTTGACGCGGGCCCGTTTGACTCCGGCTTAATTTGACCCGGGTCCGTTTGACGCAGGGCCCTTTGACTCAGGTCCCTTTGTCGTGGAACCCATTTGACCCGGGTTCTTTTTATGATGGGGCGTTTTGATTCGGCCCCTTTTGACTCCAGCCTTTTAAACCCGCGCACTTTTGGCGCACGGCCGTTTGACACGGGCACTTTTGTAGGGGGACCCCTTTGGACTCGGCCCCTTTTTATGTGGGTTGTTATGATTCGGGCCCATTTGTTGTGGAGACCTATTAAACCGGTCCCTTTTGATGTGGGGCCGATTACGCCCCAGGCCCATTAAATGTAGGGCATTTTGATTCGGGTCCATTTCTCGTGGGACTCTTATGACTATGGCTCTTTTGATGAGGTCTGTTTTAATTCGGGCCTTCTGGCTAGGGCCCTTTGTTGAGGAGACCTTTCGACTCGGAAACTTTAGTAGAGACCTTTCGATCTGGGCTCTTTTTACGCGGGGCCGTTTGACTCCGGCTTTATTTGACCCGGGTCCGTTTGCGCAGAGCCTTTTGACTCAGGTAAGTTTGTCGTGGAACCCCTTTGACCCGTTTAATGTAGGGCATTTTGACTCGGGTCCATTTGTCGTGGGACTCTTTTGACTATGGCCCTTATCATGAGGTGCGTTTTGATTCTGCCTCTTTTTACTCCAGCCCTTTAAACCTGCGCCATTTTGACGTATGGCCGTTTGACTCGGGCCCTTTCGTATCGGGCCCCTTTTGACTCTGTTCCTTTCCAAGAAGGGCGTTCTGATTTGGGCCCTTTTGACTCGGCGCTTATGTTGTCTATACCTTTTGATCCGGGCCCTTTTGATGTGGGGCCGTTTTCACTCGGACCCTTTTGTAGTGGAACCCCTTTTGACCCGGGATTATTTGACGCAGGGTCCTTTGACTCGGATCCTTTTCTCGTGGGATCCTTTCAACTATGACTCTTTTTATGAGAGGTAATTTGATTAGGCCACTTGTGACTCGGTCCCTTTTGACGCAGGGTCGTTTGACTCTGGCACTTTTGTAGCGGAGTCCCTTTTGACTCGGACCCTTTTATGAGGATCGTTTTGATTCGGGCCTTTTGACTTGGGCCCTTTTGTTGCAGAGATCTTTTGACTCGGCCCCTTTTGACCCGGGTCCGTCTGACTCAGGGCCATTTTGACTCGGGTCTTTCTGTCTTTGCCCTTTTGTCTGGCTTTTCTGACAAGGAACCATATATATAACGCAGCAGCTGAAATACCTGGGGCAGGGGCCTGGAAGAGTATGAGTAATTCCATGATCGATCGACCCAGGGCACAGTAAAATTTGTTAGACAACTGTTCATAACTATTTCTTTCTATTCCCTCGACATCATGTCTGGAGATGAATGTTCTGACTAATAGGCTACAGTGGCGAAAGACGCTATACGCTACCAATGATAAATGTTATGACTGTTAATATATATGGGGAATAAAACGAAAAACTCTATATTGGTCTACCCCGTAGGAAAATGTCCTTCGGGCGTTAGTGATTATGATGTTGCTTAGTTACTGTATTGTATTGTTCTATACACGGAATAAATACTTACGTGTTTTATATAATAATGAGAACTTTATTTACATTTATTACGGCCCGTGCTTTACGAGAAACATACTCACGTTGAGCGTAATCAGTTTCCGTTCTCAAATAATTATAGTGAGGCGAATGAAATTATTCACGCACAGATTTAGGACTTAGAATAGTGTCTTGCGAACATGTCGTAGTAAATCCCTGAAGAGTAAAAACCGCTAGTAGCAGTAATTAGCTCAGTCGTTTCTTATAGTCCTTTAGTGAATTACATAAATCTTACAGGTGTTGTATCTGTTTCTTTCTCATCTGTATACATCATGTCTGGAGATTAATGTATGGACAAATAATCTATAGAGGCAATTTTTAAAGTAACATGATCTACGCTATCAGTGACAGATGTTGTGGTTTTTAACTTAACATATAAAGCAATAATACGAATCTTTTCAGAGATGACAGTGCACTGATGATTCAAATCTGTGCCTTTACTCCCTATACATACGTTATTTCTCTAGTCAAAATAAAAACTCTTCAAAATTAATCACAAATTCTTATGCAACCATCCTTTCCTTGGAGTACTGCGCTGTCACATACCCGTCACGGCGATGTAAAGGCACTTTTGGCGACGAGGATACATATAGCCGTTCAATTGATACATTTATAATTATCGAAGTATGCCTTCTTCGTTTTTATTTGGATTGTGTATATTGAATAATTAGTAGAACATTGCATGGTATTAAATTTCCTATGTTGCTGACAACCCTGTTTACTATTTGTATTTAACGTAGCAGATGTCTACTAGGGTAACCGGGGTCTTCAATACCTGGACCGAAAGGTTCGAGGTACGAACTGCGTTGGTGCATTTGCCAATCTTAGCAGTTCATTCTCAAAATATTCAGTTAAATCACGTGTAGATACATGCAAACAAAATATGGAAAAGAATTGATGGTTATTTTAGTCCACTGTCCACGACATACGGGCCCTTGCGATAACTCGGGCTTGTGAAAGTACAGATAACGAACTTGAAAACGGTGTGGCTGGCGACGATCTGACGCGTGAACAATGGTCTACGTTGATCTGCTCTAATCTACTGCAATATTTCCATAAACGATTAAGAAAGCACTTAGTTCAGTACCAAATCACTGTAGAATATACACTGTGCATATTAATAAGTCAGGCAGAAACACTGAAAAGGTTCGTCGCTCTCTGAAACATTCACACCACAATGCAATGTTTTAAATATATATATGAAAAATCAATGAAATATTTCTTTGTCCAGTTCTGTGAGAAAGAAGAAATTCCCACCGAAGAAAGGAATTATTTGCGTCGCAGAATAAAGTATAAATCGAAAAAGTAATCAATGTCTTTTCAAAATATAGAGAGCGTCCACAAAAAATACTTCTATATCATGGTGGCGGTTATATCTGTATTTTGCAGTAAAATTCCTGATTCTATCGTGTATGGACCTGCTGCTTAATTCTTTTTTTTAACATTTTTATGTAATTACTTATTTCTTGATTGGTTGTTTCTTCCATAATTTCGTCGTTAATTGGTAACATTTTCATTCCTTCACTGATTTGTTTGTGCACCTCGTCATCGTCTTCTTTTTCGTCCGTAGGTAAAAATGTTTCCATTAAAAATTTTATGGTCCTTTCTTATTCTTCAGTAAAACTTCCGTCATCTTATCTTAAGGCTCAGAGAGTTGTTGGCTTATTTATTTTCTGACTAATTATTTTTTATGGTTCAACCCAAATGCTTAGGATTGTATTTTCTTTAAGGTAGTTCTTCCAACTATTTACTTTTATTTTTTAATTTTCTTTTCATATATTTCTTTTTGCTCCCTGTATTTTCTTAGTCGTATTTGTTTCAATTCTATTTCCCACATATCTTGATATAATTTCCTAGCTCTTCTCGTTTCTAGTTTTAAGTCTTTTAGTTCATTATCCCAAAAGGAGTTGTTTTTATTTGATTTTCCTTTTAATGTTCGTGATTTAGTTGAACTTTTAATTTTCTTTAATTATTTCAATTTCCAATGTTTCAGCTATTTTATCAACATCGCTATCGCCTTAAATTTGTGGCAGGCAATTTGTCTCCCAAAATTAGTTCAATTTATTCTTTTTGTGTTATATATTACAGTTTTATCGTTTTTATTTAGATTGTTAGAATTTGTTCTGCTGCTTATATCGAATAGTATTACATTATGATCACTTAGCCGCGTCTAATACCCTCCAATTTGTTAATCTGTCGCTGAGTTGCAATGTTGTTAGTGTTATATCTACGTTTGATTCGCCCCCTTGTCTGCTCCTGTACTTGGGCGGATTACATTCCTCATTTATTACTACCAGATCATTTTCTGCTATCATTTCTTCTACTTTCTGCCGTCTGTATATCTACTGTGCAAAATTGGAGATTTAGCATTAGCGTCAGCGACTATGTCTTCGGGTTTGTAAGTGTCACAGAATTTGGTCATGGTGTTTAAAGACGGTCCTGTGTCAGCATTTTATGGAATTGGAAAGATCTCTTCTTGGGATGAGTAATCGAAAATGGCAGATATTACAAAAGTTTTCAATATATTGTCAACTTCTATGGAAATACACGTAGAAGACCTCCAAATGATCAAATGGTTTATGGTCCTTATGAATCACATCACAAGCACCACCAACAGGGTAAATGAGAAAAGTAGAATTTTGTACTCCGAAAGAAAAACATCAACCGAAAATATCCCATCAACAGAAGATGTATTAGAAGTACATGCGAAGTGTGAGATTCTGCAGACAATGATTTGGAAACAGTTTCTTGAAGTCAAAATGGAAATTCGAGCATTTCCCTTTTTGGATGGAATAGGAGCTCCTCTGGTGGTAAGAACCATTCTGGATAACGATCACAGAGGTTTCAAAAGTCTGTTCTGAGCGGATCTGCTGTCACTGCAAAGAAATGTGCGCAAGAAACTATATGTGCGAAAGAAACAATGTCCTTGTGCTTAACTGTGCGATTGTTATGATAATGCGCTGAATAAACGCATATTCTTCAATAGTTAGGTTTTATGTTTGAAATGTTTCTACAGCAAGCAGTGATAACTGCAAATCTCACTATTAGTGTATTTTTTTCTTGTGGAAACTAAAATGTTATTTTAGATTAATAATTTCATGCTCTGATGAAAATAGCAACGATAACCTTTTCCAAGTTTGTAAGGTTATTAATTAGTTGCACTCTGTATTTAAGAGATCTATTTTTTAATTATCCAAATGTATTTAGTGACATAATATCGGCAAAGTTTGACAACTTAGAAACTGTGTATGCCATAAGATAAGTAATTCTTTGAAACGAGTGATAATAAATCAACTAAAACTTGAAATCACTGAAGCAGAGATTATCAAGTAAGACTATTTTTTCTTTCATATTTTAAGTTAAAATAAGTCTGTTCCTTTGACTTTCTAGGGTAAAGATGATTAAAATATTTTTATAAGTTGTCTCTTTGCCATCATCAATTTTAATTACAACCTATAAATAGAGAACAGTACACTACACATGCAATTTTATTTAGAAATAATATACACTCCATAAAAATTGTGACAGCTTCAACATCAACAAAAATACTTCAAAAACTTTTTTCTCATTTTTGGCGTTGAGAAATAAATGTTGTCCCCATTCTCTTCTAAATTGGCGGGAGTGCTAAAATAATCCCAATACCGGCAACTTCACTGATGATTTAGAATTTGGTCTTCTAGGTATGTTTTTGAACCTCATTAGAGAGTTTCTCGTTTCCTTTACAACCGAGGAAGGCAAATTTAAAAAAAAAATCAAAACTTTTCCATTTTCGGGACATTTGAGAGGATACAATGCATACCAGACCTAAGCTAGTTTCTTCACAAAAAATTAAGGTCACAATCCTCCTAATCACAAATAAATGGATAAGGGGGGAGACTACTAAATATTTTTTAAAGCTAACAATTTTTCTTTTCCCTGTTTTTCGTAAGTGAAAATAAATAATAAAAATTAACTTACAACAATAATAGATAATGTTATACTACACCTGAAAATACGAATCTGAAGAATATTCAGTGTTCTCATCCATAGAAATTACAGTATGGGCAAAATTTGAATTTCCCAAAAATCTTGGTTAAGTCAGAGACTAGAAAAATAAACTCATCGGTAATTGGTGACTTATCATGTATCTGAGTTCCTTGTTAACTACTTTTTAAATAATAATTTATTTATGTTGTAATAACTTATGTAAACTTTTACAAAATAAATAAGTTATTACAAAATAAATAGAAATCATATTTAATAAGTAGTTAACAAGGAACACAGATATAATGATAAGTTATCAATTACTGTTGAATTTATTTTTCTAGTCTCTGGCTAAACCAAGATTTTTGGGTAATTCAAATTTTTCTCACACTGTCATTTCATTGGATGGGAACACTAATTATTTTCCGATTAGCATTTTCAGGTTTAGTATATTATTATCTATAATTGTGGTAAGTTGGATTTCATAATTTCTTTTTACTTACGAAAAACAGGCAAATGAAAAATTGTTAGCTTTAGAAAAATATTTATTAGTCTGCCCCCCTTATATTGTCCGAAAGGTATGCTTTAATATGGAGTCTTTGCGCGTCTAGGTCTATTTCCTCCATTGCACCCTATGCTTGGAAATGAGATACGATTTGTGTCTCGACAATTTTTGACTAAAATCAAGTTATAGATACATTGTGCAAAATTTTATACTGGTATCTATATAAGAACTATCTAATGACTAAAATTATGTACTATTACTGTCTATCTAATTTTGTCTTATTTCTTAAAAACTTTCTTTGTGTTTTTCTCTGTGTCTCTTCTTTTTTCTTAAAATGTTCCCTAATTTCAGATTGTATTTGTTCAAGTATGTTAAGTATTGCAGCTTGCTGGTGTGTCAAAATGAAAATAGAATCACCTATCACAAGTAGTAAACGTTAATAAAATTGAAGCAAAATACATATATTAAATAACACTGTGCGTATACACAAAAGTGGAATTTTCCTATTGTTTCCGTTGGAACATCCTGCAAGGAGAGAAAATATTATTAACATAATTTTCTATTCAAATATTAGTAGTACTTTTTCACGTGACAAGCTTTTCCATGCTCAAATTCCTGAGTGTTTAGGTCTGTAGTTTGAGGGAAGCTAAATTGCTACCTATAGTTAACTTTTTCTACAGGCTATTGCAATAGTCTCTAAAGAAACAGTTGAAAACAACTTGGTTCAGAATTCACGTCCTTTTCAAGGCCAAATTCAGAAATGTATACAGTAACCACACATGGGTAGCCCCAGTGATTCGGAAAGCAAGGTTTGACTGTTTTTTACCTTTGTGCACATGTGCACTGACAATCTGATGACTGTAGATGTATCATACACATATAAATAAATACAAATATATATATATATATATATATATATATATATATATATATATATATATATATATATATATATATATATATATATATATAGATAGATAGATAGATAGATAGATAGATAGATAGATAGATAGATAGATAGACAGATATTGGGGTTGAGAAAAAGACTAATTTCATACGAAGTCTTTTTGCCTTCGGGACAACATACTGAAGAAAATCGATGAAAAATAATGCCCTTTTTTACACATATTCCTTGTTCTCCACAGAGGTTTCTTTCCAACAAATTTATTTAACACATTATTGAGTCCATATGAGGAGTGAATTTTCAAAACATGTTATATCCAAAAATGTCCGATTTTGAATTCAATATGGAACAGTATACTTTGGAACCTCTTACGATTATTTTCTGTGGTAAATTCTGTTTTAAATATCACCTGCCATAATGTTTCAATGTAAGAAGCAATAGTTTTTCGCCATTTCTGAAGAATTCTACCAAATGGATTTTGCATGTTTTGGAAATACATTCCTCGTATGTAAACTATAATATATTGAAAGGAGGCTTTCAGGTGCCTCCCTGCGTTAGTACCAAGCACGAAATCCCGGCTTCTTCCAACGTTCGGAAAGATAACGAAACAATATTTATTGTAGGCAGTGACTTTTAAAATTTGTTATGGAAATTTCACAAATTTTATATTCATAATCAATACAAATATAAATATGTTACATTAAGTAGAAATGACAGCACGTCTTTTTTCCCTGTGGGAAAATGAAGCTTGCTATTCAGCTTGAGTAAGTGTTGCACACGAACTTCAGGACTTCATTGTATAACGAATGTTCATCTGACATATTACTACTACATATTACTAACATGTAGATAGTTTAATTGAAAAGAAATACAAATTAGTGATTTTGGAGATTGGCCATTCGAATGCAATTCAGAAATATTATAAGTATAGTTCCTACCATAATTTAGATAATAAAGCGTCAGTGAGTCAAACTTTGCATATTTCTTTGAATGTAGGAATTTCGTATTTAAAAAGGATTCTAAGCGTTACAATCATTTATATGATAAGAATATACAGAATAGTATTAGTAGACAAAATCATGAGGTGGTAACTTCATACAAGAAAAAGCTTTGCTGTTCTCAAACACTCTTCTAATGATATAATCATTAAGTACAATTGATAGTGGTTCGATAGAATTATTCTTGGCACCAGCGTGCTTGAAGCACACCGTCATGCAAAAGAAGAGTAGTAGTTTGTCTCTTGCTATAAAGCGTTTAGAGTGAAGAAAGAAAGTAACTTTACTTTCAGTTGAATAAAATACTAATTTCGCATGATTCAAATTCGACGGAAATATACAGATTGACAAATAATTAAGTTGTATGGTCATAAGACTCTAGCATTAGTTTTACTTTTAGTGATCCGAAAGAAAAAATATCAAATTTTATAAATAGTGTAAGCAAAGAGTTCGATGTTTATCCCTTCAGCATATGTTTCATGATCTACAAACATTTCTAAATTATATGTGTTTGTTGAGGTTTGAAATGTCCCTGTTAGATGGTAGCACAGAGTAGTGGGCACAAGTCCTATGAACAGATAGATATGCCATGCGATAATCGTCCACCACTCAGTGTAACTTCTGTATAAAGCAGCAGATTGTATAATGAATTAGTATCAATGTGGGATTAGAACCAATAGCCGTTAAGAAGGACCCTACACAAAGTTAATAAAGTGACACCAGCCATAGAGCGAGATGCGAACACATCTTAGAAATTGCGCTGAAATTAATTGTTAATTAATATCCCAACCCTTACATTTTAATAAGGGGTAGCAATATATATCAGTGATTTGATTCGACAGGACGCAAATGTCCGACGGCTCAGATGGACAATGCAGGCTTAATACCCAGTACAGGGCATGACTCAAGGCCTGGTTGAATATATGCTAAGAACAAACAAAGTTCGTTTACTCCTTACCTTTACAAAAAAAAATAATAAATAAATAAAAATAAAAACATGAATGTAATGAAAACTAAATACAAATCAAGAGGTATTGGATTATTTTTATTTGAACGTCCACTTAATCGGGATTAATATTTTCTACGGAATTAAAACTAGAGATGCAAAAAAGCCGGCTTTTTTGAATCGATGGTTTTTTTCACATAAAAAGCCGGCTTTTTTGGGAAAAAACGAGAATTTTGGAAATTTTGGCTTTTTTCATTTTCATGATTTTTCTATCTAAATAGCTTTCTTATAGTATATTCTATACTTAGATAAGAATTCCATGACCTAAATGCCATATTTCGCTCTATAATTCACCATCAAGATGGATGGAGCACGTGTTTTACGAATTAAAGCTAACATGAAGAATGTAGTATTTGAGGGCAATTTTAGAGGCTATTTAACTTTATTTTAACTTTTGAGTTATCGATATTTTTTCTTCTCGATATCATTTCAGTTTGTCGTCTGTTTCATTTCTAAGAGCTTAGTACTCTAGCCTCTAACGCAGAAGTTAAACTTACGTTTTTCTATATATCCGTCAAAGCGTACGTTTTTCAATATATCCGTCTAACCGTACTTCCACATTTCTGTTATACTGTAGCTGTGCAACGATTTAGCAATAATTTTCCGGATACAACCTTGAATACTAATTTATACAAATAATCAGTAGCGGATTTAGAAACGTACTTTGGGACGGGTTTCTCTGATTGTTTCATTTTCTAAAATCTAATTTTATTTAGGAGGAGCTTGAAGTTTATGAGTACAGGCATAACTAATACTGTATTTCGTTTCCTTTATATATTTAGCGATAATCTTCCGGATACAACCTTGAAGATCATTTTATACTGAGAATCAGTGGCGGATTTAGAAAAGTATTTTGGGAGGGTTTTTTTCTTACTAATGTTTAGTTTTTCTAAACATTCGTAATTTTTATTTGACGGCAGCTTAAAGTTTATGAGTAAAGGCATAACTAATAGATATTTCGTTTGTTTTAGACATTCCGTAATTTTGGGGAACAGGCTTCAGTCCGAAAGACCGCCCCCTAACCCTCGAAAAACCGTCACTGCTGGTAATTAGTAATAATAACGATTTAAAAACAATAAGAAATGAAGTCAGCCAACTCACAGTACATGCACTATTTCTACTTCATAGATGGAATGAAGAAAAGTTTTGTCAGAATGGTCGAATGCTGAGTTGAATTCCGGACTTCTCGATAGAAGCGCAAAAGCTCCAGTCAATCATGTTTGTTGTGCAGTTGTATTTATCTTAACTTAAATATATTCCGTAGTCCTTTTTTTGTGTGTGTGTTGGTGGGGTGGGGAGAGTTCCATAATGATATGAAGGGTGTGAGCCAAGAACATGGTAACTAACAAATTTTCAATTGCTGAGTTACGCAGCATCAGATAGGCAGCAACGCATACTACTTCGTTTAATCCCTCTTGTATAAACTTATGTGAAAAATCAGCTTTCCGACGTTCAAAATGGATTGTGCAGCAGAAAATTTCTAATTTCTTAAAATAGTAAAATTATGGGTTACCATGTTCTTATCTCACACCCTTCATGTTCAATCCCTCTTGTTAAAAATAAGGAAAAATTGAGGACTGAATAAACCGTGATGGTGCTTATATAAAACTGTAGAATTTCAAGAATATAGAAAACCAAAAGCTCTAGGTGTGCAGCCTTTAAGTGTATCATATAAATCTAAGTATTTTTCTTATGTTTTATTTTAATTTTATTTTGTTCCAAAAAGAGGGTATGGAATATTTTGAAGTAAAAATACTACATAGAATTTTGCTACTTATTTGAGTATTTTTTTAAAAGAAGTATTTACTTTTAGGGTTGGCTGGTTTACACCAGCTGTTTTTCTTCTTTTTTAAAAAAATAAACAACTGGTTTAAACCGGAAACAAAATCAAAGGTACGAAAAATGCGAATCGTGTGAACTTCATGGTGACGTTTCCATACATCAAACCATCTGCATTAGTTTTATTTCCTTTTCACATTTTAATCAAGGTGTCCCATGTTCAATTCTCGGTCGAACCACAACCCTTCTTTCATGCGTAAACAAAGTAGCGGTTCGGATGTCACTTCAAGCGAAAGTCTTCTCCTTGATAACCTCGGTATTACGTAAGGATGTTAAGCCTGAACATACGAAACGAAACTAAATTGTATATTTCTGCATGCCTGAATGCCTGTTGTTTTATAAAGAAGCCAAGGTTGCTTAAATATACTGATATAAATTGACAAAATTTATCGATTGCCTACGTAGCTTCCAACATTAGCTTGGATTGTATTTTCAATGATATGTACGCACTAAATTTGTAATTTCATACCTCAGTTTTAGCGTACTGATTATGATACGTTGACCTTTAAATTTTACATGCAAAGCAATAGGATTTTTTCCGTTATTGTTTTACATTTAGAGTAATGACGGGATTTTCCCGATGGCTAGGGCGGGAGTTTCTCAATTTAAGAAATTTACTGACCGGACTTCTTTATGCTTATGTGACCTCTTCCAGCATAACCCCGTTGTTGCATAATAACACCAAGGCGAAACAAACTTATTTCTGTCAATATGTAATATAAATACATACAGCAAAATATCTAAACCCCCCAAAAAAAAAACTGGTTTAAACCAAAAAAGCCTAGTTTAAACTCCCCCCAAAAAACGGGTTTTTGGCATTTTCAAAAACAACCATGGTTCTTGCCAACCCTGCTTACTTTTGTATGTAGGAGGTTAAAAAAAATCTTATTATATACATTGGTTAATCCTTTGGAATTCACAATGTAAATATGTTGAGAAGTAAAACTGTTTGAAACATCTTTTCGAAATTCATGGTTTATTTTCGAGGTTTTATATTATTATCGGCATCAACCACTAATTAAATGACTTTTTGTGTTGTAGAGAAGCGAAACAAAATCTGGTTTATCAATTTAAAGCAGAATATTCAAAAAAGCTCAAAATTTCCCAAGCAAAAAAGCGAAGCAGAAAAAACCGAGTTTTTTTTCCAAAAAAGACGGTTTTTTTCCGAGCCCTTGCATCTCTAATTAAAACATCACATTGAGTAAGCTCTTTCGCTGCCAACTTGATTTGAATAGCTCAAGTCAACGTGTCACCTACACTTTTCCAACATTCAGCCTTGCAACAAACTAGCTACATCTAACGGTAACCAAAGAACACTACGCCAATTAAGTGTCATGGTCAGAGGTCAGTGTCAGATCAAGATCACTGTCAGGTCAAAATCAAGTCACCTTGAGAACCCATTTGACATGATGAGGTACGGACATTGTGTTTTTTCCAGAGTATTCAAATGGGCTCTCAAGATGACATGTGACCTTGATCTGACCGTGACCTCTGACCTTTACACTTGATTGACGCATATTTGGTCGGCTTGCAACATAGAATCATGCCATACAGCTTTTTCTTTGTTATCACTTCCATTTGCGTTTTTTCAGGCTTTTTCATAATTTGACATTGCAGTTCCATAAGGAAAAAATCAAAATTTGACCTTTGACCCTATATCTTTTCAACCTTTAGTATAAGTGACGTGCTTCTATTGTTAAAAAAACGTATGTCTTTCATCTAAAGTTACACCAAATTGCACTGCTTTACCTCATACCACTTTTGCAAAGTGAATAAATGATATTGACACATGAATTAATCAACCCTCTCTCTCTCTCTCTCTCTCTCTCTCTCTCTGTATATATATATATATATATATATATATATATATATATATATATATATATATATATGTTAGGTTGTTCCAAATTTATATGGGGAAAATTTTTAAGAATTTATTTGGACTCAGCCCTCAAAATGGTTCCATATGGAACCAAATTAAGCCAGTAGAAAAATTAGATCCATTGAATAATTTTAAATGGTGCAACAAACGATCTAAAATTTTGAATGCGTTTACAATACATAGTGTATGGGGTAAAGCTGGAATAAACTCTCGTAATTTAAAAAAGGCTCAAGGGAATGGAAATATATCTTGGATAATGGAACTAGAGGAAGAGACCAACCTAATCTTGTATACATTATCATGCCGGCCGTCTTGAAGTCCTCCATTTTGAATTCAGGTCAAAATTTTTAAATAGGAAAAGGGTCATGTGACATCCTTTTGAGGTAGCATTTCACCAGATGCACAAATCTGGTATTATTTTCAAGTTACCTATATTCATGTAAGAGCTATTACGTGTAAAAAACAAAATGCTTCATGTAATGTTATTTTATTGCAGTTATGGAACACAGATATGTAAGAATTTCGGAAGTATTTTACATAAACTGAAACGAACTGCTTGTTTCGATTTGAACTACAAATACTTTTTTTTCCATCAAGATGATTCATAGACCATTACGAGGAAAAAGGAAAATCATAACTTGGAAGAAATTGAAATATCCCTTATTTATGTAGTATCGTTTTTGGTAAGTTATGAATCTTATTTGCTACATATTTCACTTTGTCGCATATAGGAAAAGATTGTCTGTGGGCCTTTATTATCTGCAAAATAAACTGTTTGTTCTAACCATTTTTTGTAAGAACCTTGTTGTAATCTTCTATTGGTTACACTCCCCTTTTTACACACCGTATGTTACATGGGTGAATTAAACTATTGTCTTTCTTTCAAGATAGTCATTGTTATTTGGCCATGAAGTCTGATCACACTCAAGAAACCTTTTGGGTATTTTAAATCTCTCGAGATAAAATTTGATTGTTGTAACAAAATCACTGATTTCTCTTTTCACAAGAATTTTTGTGGTATCATCTTCTGCGTCAAGTCTCTTTGCTGCTTCACGGTTTCCCTTATAGTTTTAATTCTTTCAATTTTTTTGTTTTTCCAATATGGTAACCTCATCATCAAAAAAACCCAATCCTACATGTTCCTTCGTCAAGTACCAGAGTCGGCGTGAAAATTTTTGAAAGAGCCACTTCTGATAATTCAGCATCTACTTGTCTTTAACTGTACAAATCTTTCAAAAATTGTAGATCTTGTAATGGTGAATGGGATGTTTGATCACATTTAAGCCAACTGTGAACATATAGTTGGAACAGACAGTCCATACTCTCCGAAGACTCGTTTCTGTTTGCTTCGTTAAACGAAATTGTTGGCGAAAGAGAAATATTTTAAATAGTAGCTTGCTTTTTCTATCCACCTTACATGGTGAATTGCTCCAGGCAAACGAAAGAAAACTCCTCAAGGAGGTATGCCACCCAAGAATATGATGGTCAGTTCTAAAAATTCCCTGTAATCTTCTCTGCAGTGTCCTGCTTCTACAAGTTTGATAGCAAAATTCAACACTTCATTTCTTACATCGGAAATATTGTTTGTTACATCATCATCATCAATTCCTGGAATAAAGTTAGTGCAATCTATTCTAAACCACTCGTTCTGAAAACACTTCAATAGGAGAACGTCCGGTCCAAATGAAAAACGAAACACAACAGTTATCAAATACACATTTTAAAACTAATTCATAAATGTAGTGTTTACAAGGAGCTACTATTTAGGCTATTTTGAAGCTACTGCTTTAGCAGATTGCACTCACCGTTGACAAAATCCATATTGCAAGGAGTAGTGTCACAATAAACTACCTGCTCGAACTTTACCAAGTTCCATTCTTCAAGCGAATGTACTATAGTAGAATCAATATGTTCTTCTCTTCATAACGACAAAATGGGAACGCCAATTAGCTTCTCATGACCATCTCCTGTAATAATCATTGATAACCTCCCGGCAGTCTCTCTGCCAGTCAAATTCAGCAATACCTTTTCGTTCTAATGCACAAATAACGCATTTGATGCACTCTGAAATTGTTTCTTGTAGTTCTGTACAACTTCACTACCGGTTTTCTCTCAGCATCGGTGAATGGAAGACCCATTTATTGCTAGTTCCACTACATTATGGCCTAATACTTCTGTCGTCGCTGTCAGAATATGTATTGCTGCTCTATGAGTGATCTTTTATCGATTCAGAGCAACACCAGTCTTTGAGTAATAAGATTACTTTTTTCCCCTTTTAAATCTATTGGACGGTTCGGGCACACACACATTCGTATTTACAGTTTCTCTAACATTCTCAACTGGGTTTTCCTCTTCATTACTTGAACTGCTCCATGCCTTTGGCGTATAAAGTTCAAACAAATCATTTTCAGAAGTGCATTTTCTTTCGCGTTCCTCTTTCGTTTGAAGCCGTGCATATCCCTTTCGTTCTTTTCACGCCAAAATCGTGTCTTTACTTTTAGTCGTGTAAGAACTATTAATCTGAAAAGGAAAAATCGTTTCACAGGTAATAATTCTTACATGACTAAAGCTATCTTTAAAATAATTCCAGATTTGTGCTTTTCGTAAAACGATACCTCACAACTATATATCACATGACCCTCTTTCTATTTAAAAATTTTGACCTGAATCCAAGATGGCGAATTTTAAGATGGCCAGAATGGCAGTACTATACAAAATTAGATATGTTTCTTCCTCTATTTCTATTATCCAGGGAATCTTTGCATTACCTTTAGCCGTTTCTAAATTATATGAGTTTATTCCAGATTTTTCCTATATACTATGTACTGTAATCGGACTCAAAATCTTAGGTCGCTTGGGGGACCATTTAATATTATTCAATGAAGCTAATTTTTCTCCTGGTTTAATTTAGTCCAATATGGAACCATATTAGGGGGTGAGACCAGCCCGATCTGAAAATTGATATTTATGGACAATCCATATATATATATATATATATATATATATATATATATATATATATATGATTATTTTTGCTGCACCCATTACATTTCGGACGATCGGCGCAACCACTAAAGAACGTGGAGTATATTGATTTCGAAGTGCGAATATGGTCAATGACACATACTGTCAAAATAAAAATCAGTTTTCATATCCAAATTTCCAGATAAAAGTATTATTTTTTATTTCATAAGTAAAGTGGAATCCGTTCATATTATATGCTTATGAAACCCGAAATATACAGTCCAACCTTTGCATTTGCAGTATTTCTTGCCAATTATTTTAGTTTCGGAAAAGTTCAGAGAGCAATTAAAAAAGGACGGACAAGTATTTTTGTTCATTTCTTTTCTTTCTGTTTTTTCTTGGTATTCCTTGTTATTCTCCCCTTTCTGTATCCACCAAGGTTTAATTTGTCAGAGAGTAAGTAAGATATAATGCAAACTTCTATATCAGGACAATAATTGCTTCCATTGCGTAAGGTCAACCCGACCCATTTGAGAATTAATCAAAAACATCCCAAGCAATTTTCGCACATCTAAAATTTTACTTTTTGTTTGAGCAACCCTTGACACGCATGCCAAACATTGCATGCCGATGACTTTCTTGTGAAATACCAAACAAGTTCTTCCTAAAGTTATTTACATTTTTTCGAGATATCTCAGTCGAAAATTTTAACTCAGAAGAGAAAAGTACAGTTTCATGACCTGGATGTTCTGGGTAGATATGACAAATATAATGTACCTAGATTTCTATATGGTTGTCAGTACAAAAAAAATCCTAGGAAACCATTAGTACTGAAGATGAAATAAGAGATGCATATACATACATACATACGTACTATTAGAAAAAGAAAAGTATAGTTAACTGAAAATTGCTGTATCCCTTCAAAACCCGGAACAAACAAAATTAAATAGAAGGTAAAGTTATCTGTCTTATCGTAATTTCATTGGAAATTCAAACTATCCATTACATCAAACGTAACAGCTCAGCTACAACTTAAAGACAAATATTTCGAAATTTCTAGCGTATATCCATATTTATTTCTCGTGGGGTAGTGCTAATATGAAATCTATTACTAGGCCTTGATACAAAATGTATGCAAATATTGGTTCGAAACATTCAAAAAAAAAATATCTTTCAGGGGTGGAAAAATTTTGTATCAGAGATTTGGTAGACTTAAGCAAGAACTCTCAAAAAGGTTGTCCACTCATGTGTTTGTATTATAAATAAGTGTTGGATATGATGTGCAGTGCGCTGAGGATCTGATTTCTAATCGAGTGGCCGGGTAAAATCCCCGGTGGGTATAGGAAAAAATTTTAGCTTAGGCCAGTATCTCTAAGAGATTGACAGACTCTGGAAGTGACCAGTTGGGGCCGTTTTGGTATCCTCAAGACTAATTCCTATCTAGAGAGCCTATCTAGAAATGCACGGGGAATAGCGGTTACGCTGACCATACACACCTCTTAGATAGCTGCGTGGCAGTCTCTGGTCTTAAAGGAGTTTTGCACTGAGTAGTTTCGCTCGGTTTCGAGCTATAAATAGAAAGGTAGGTTTAGTAATGAGCTAACTGCAAGCCAGTTAAGTTTGCTGTTTTTTTAATGTTGTTAGTCTTCTGCTATACAGTATGTTCGTGCGCTGGTTTTCTACCGAAGACGAGCTTAACTTTAACTATATTTTTAATTGAAATATAGTTTCTGTAATGGCAAATCTTATGTTTGAAACAAGGTACAGCGCATTAAAATTAAGCAATCCTTGTAAAGGGAGGAGGTATTGCATTTGTGTGGGTGACATAAACATTTTAGGAGAGGATAAACAGGACAGATCTTATAATTTTGAATGTACTGATCACGAATCTGTCCTTTATTTTCAAGTAGTGTCTAAAGAAAGACAGTTTTGGTGGGAGAAATTGAAAAATACGATAACTATACGAAATGCAACTTGTATTACAGTTTCTAGCAATACAACTTATATTACATTTTCCGGAAATGGAACTTATATTCTGATTACAAATATGAATTTTATTTTTCAGTATCGTCAATAGAATGTATCTTTTTGCGGGATCAAAGCGAAAACACATGATAGCTAACAGAGAAGTCTTCGGTCCACAAATGATTTTCGGGGCGAAGGAAAATAAACTCATATTATAGATGCAGGTTCGTTGATTATATGTATGAAAATATGGCCTCTATTTTTCAGTGGCGTAAAAAAAACTCTTTCCGAGGGGACAAAGTAGTTAATTATCGTAATGTCCACTGTTTTAGAGCTCCGTGTCTACAAACCATTTTTCTACCCATGAAGGAGCTCAGGAACTAATCACCAATCTTGAAAGAAAATGAAAAAAAAAGTAGTAGTAAACAAAGAAGAGCAGGTAGAGGAGTCGCTAAAATTAATTCTCTTTAACGAGGGCGATTACGAAACATCACCTACTAATTGAAATCCTGACGCGGCGTGAAAGATGAATCATTCTAAGTGTTATTAACGACTACTCAATTTTGGAATGCTTCGGAATAGACACATGTTCCTCTATAACACCCAGGCCTAGCTCCAGGCACTACGTTCGTGGGGTTGCCCAGACCTAGACCAGGAAAGGAGATAATTGAAATCATTCTTTGTACTGTTATTCCAACCGGTGATTGATAACCATCCAGCATCTGAACTCTGTTCTCTAGGATCGACCACACATATGAATTAGCCAAGAAAGAAAGAAAAAAAAATCAAACTTATAAACTCAATATAAATTTATGTATCGTATCAATAAGAGTTTCAACTTCCTGGAAGAAAGATGTCGTATTTAGGCTCATCCTGCTATTTTCGTTTCACTCCTAGAGCCGATTTAAACCATTAGTAGCGGTCCTTCATGACCTAGGTTATTTACCTTACCACATATATTAAAACATGACACATATATTATAGATGTTAATATAACAAATGATATAACTAAAATTACTTAAATTAAATCTATCATGCATTCACACGCTCACTCACTCAGGACAGTGTATATATGTTTAAAGGAAACCAACTAACTACAAAGATACAAATAATTTATTACATCCATAGTGGAAAAAAAAGAAATAATTATAAAAAAATACTAAAAGCACAAGTTCTTGGTTATATATCAATAGAATACATAGGGTTATACTTTAGTAAGTCTTTATACATTTGATCATATTGACAAACGGAAAAAAATAATTACAGGTATCATATCTTAGGCATGCTAAAGCAAAATTATGATTTGCGACATACGCAAAGGAAACACTTATTTCACTTTAAAAAAATATGGACAAAGAGGAAAGAAAAGAAAAAAAAACTTTGAGGTGTACTAGAACTTATGAGTCTCTACCTCACATTGAGCAATAAAATATTAATAATTCTGAGCGTTCAAATCACAAATCACGCACTACTCGTAGTGTCCAAAAACATTTCGCTCCATTTAACTTAGTTTGTGTTTATATATATATAACTATTAGTTTATAAAAACCATTCATCAACTATATTTAGTTTGTGACTCTTAGCAGTTTATATCTGCACTCGCACACTGCGACGTTTAAACCCATCTAGGTATTTTAAAATGACTTTCCGCCAGAGGATGCTTCTCCTCTTAGACAGTCCATTTCCAAACTTATTAATTGGATAATTTCAAGTTATTTGTTTAACGCTGGGACACGTCATGAGACCTTTCCTTTATCCAGGGTCACTTTTGTATATATGTATACATGGTTCGGATTTAAAACGATCCTCCACAGGTGTACGGAGTATAATTGATTTAAATCAAGGATAAAAAAAAAACTGGTCAAGTTACAGGATACATATGCAGGTGAGAGGGATTAAAGGTACACTTTCCACAGTGGTTTTAGGTTGGTAGTTCAGGGATAATATTCATTATGATGTGGGTTACGTTTAGACCTGCCGTTACTTCTTAATACATGCCATTAAATAATTACATAGGTTATCATTTACATCTATTCAGAAGAAAAGGAAAATTATTTGAGTACACGGCGGTATTCTTGACAAAATCTATATTCGTCGGAAAACTTACTGGTAAACTATAGCAACCAATACACGTTAGGGGGGGGGGCAGACACGAGCGCTCTTACATATATCCATATAATACATTTAATATCATACTTTACTTTAACATCATATCCACATACTAAGCACATGTACATTTCGACGTATTCATTTCTCTCTCTATATATATTTATATTTAATAATCGCGCACACATTTTAAGTAATAACCCCAACAATAATTTTAGAAAAGGTTGCAAACATTGTACAAGAAACCAAATGACTTCCGACATTACATATGGAAAAGAATTGAATTTTTTATCTGATACCGCGCGTCTATAAATTTTAACTTTCGTATATTCAATTAGTGCTTAAATAATTTAAAAAAAAAACTTTGTGAGGCAGGCACGTAACACAGAACATTCCTAAAGATATAACTAGATAACCTAAAATACAATTTCTGGGCCCATGTTAACTACAAGATAAACGAAAACCAAAACAGAAAGGAATGTGACCAATAGATCAAAAAAAACTTTAGAGGGACGACGGTGAAAGAACATAATTGAAGTGTCGTCAAATACGAAGTCTTTATTCATTTCGGCGATAGGTCAAAATGTGATGGAGGACCCAATCATTATCTACTTTATCCATGAATCGTGTCTTGCAGCGTCTCAGCTGGTAATTTCAGATCAGAGTTGTACGTTAAATAAATCGTAAGCGAAAAGTTCAAAATCGGGAGGGAAGGTTGAAATTTAAAAAAAAAACTCTAGAGAAGAAGTAGAAGAAGTATAGGTAAAAAGAGAGGAGACAGAACACTACAACTACGAAAGATAAGGGGTCGAATTTACGTATACAACATACTATAACCAAATATTCTCTTTTATGCCAAAAAGGGTTCGGCTTACCAAATAAATAGCCGACAAAGATGTCTGCAAAAGTGAGACAAGTCTGTGTCCCCGATTGGATTTTCGGAAAGACAAAGGCTTTAGGGAAATCCCACCACTCACCGTATCCGGTCAACACCCTTGCAGATCCCGGAATCCTCCGGAAGGTTAGAGACGGCGCTAATTTAGAATTTCAAAGAAAAAAATTCATCCAACCTCTCGGAAAGTAAAAGAATCCAGAATAGTAATGAAATTAGAGTAATAGCCAAGATATCCCTAATTAGTGATTTGCCAAAATAAAAAAAATAAATAAACTGAATTTTGGATCGGTGATTTCTATTGCCAAACTTCACCGATAGCTCCTCTTCGCAGGATGCGCTAAATTCTGAGGCATCGATTAATTTCCATCACTATCTAGTTAAAAAACTAAGAAAAGAAAACGAAAATATTCAAGGGGGGATGGGTCGATGCCCAGGTACGGTATAATAAATTTTTAATAACTAATTATTTTGATTTTGTAACCCTGTCAGAGCTGTCGCCTTCATGAATATTGTAAGCTAGCCCGAGTAGGTAACGTGAAGAAAAAAAAATCTCACGGAGCAGGATATTCTATTTTAAAACCGACCAGAAAATATAATTCACTACAGCCCCGTTCTACAGCTACTATTGTCTTTTGCATAATTGATTATTAAATATGTCCAGTCAGCGATTATATGATGCTACCCATGCTATCAGATGGTATTACTATGGTTGATCATTACTATAACACATCAAACTACAAAGTATTACCATAGTCCGACTATATATCGCCCTCCGGTCCGCGTGATATTCCGGTGCAGGGCTCAGAACCTGAGATGCTTGTAGCTATACGTATCTATTCAATACGTATACGAATATATATCAATACGTGGCGAAGTTTGCACTGGGCTACTATATATTTAACTATGTGGGTATCCTATCTTCTATATTCATCTACTACAATATTCATATACTTCATATTCATATTCATATTAATATTCATATAATATTCATATCATCAACTTTTTCATTTACTACGACGCTATATTCTACAAACACCCTGTCTCCTCTATCTACGCCCAGCCTATATACACATTTCATCATAATACTTTAAAATCTATAGTCACTACAAACATTTCCCATTCCGATCACTGCACGACAACCTCACTCGAACTCAAGACTCTTTCACCACACACACAATACTATGTAATACCTGGTAGCTTTATTAAGAAAGAAAAAAATCATATGTATGTTCACTGAAAAATAGAATTATCTACGATAATATTTAATGTTTATGAAATTCTGACAACAATGAAATTATTCTGCAGCCACAAAAAAAATGAACATTTAATATAATTTCAAAGCGAAGAACTAGTATCATATCGCCCGACTTCTGTTAAGAAATTACGTATTGTTTATTTACTTAAATATTTCGATTTCTAGACTAAGTAGAATGTTGTAATTTTCAGAATATATTAATTTTGGGTCACTTAACCTAACTGTACATCCATATGGGCTGGGAATTATACCTTCTAGGTTTTATTTCGAAAAGAAAGGTCAATTCCATGGAAACTAAATCACTAAGAGCATCGACATAAGAATGACGGTTAGTACTGACTTGTGACACTAGGGGCTAGCGACGATATGATCAACCCTTGAACCACTGAATGTGACCTTGTACACGGAATTATTGTACTATATTACGTTCACTTTCAAATATTGTTTATAAGTTCATTTAATGACGGAATAATAAAAAAATTATCGCATAGTAAATACTACACTGTCCATATTTAATTATCTCACACACTCTTTCATCACTTAACTGCCATCACTACTACTGATACTACATTACGAACACATACATGCCACATCCATACTACACACTACATTAATACATGTTATACTAATAAATATACACAGACAACATTCAGATTTTACCATTTTAAATCGGCTCTATCGGTTTACGAAAGGAAAAGGGAAAGAAAGGAACAGGGCCAACTGGCCCTTGTATTCACTAAATCACATTCTTAATTCAACCTGTTTAATCAATGCCCCGAGGGGACATATCAAAGTGTTGACTAACAATAGGACCCCTGCCCTGAAGGGGCAGGAACCCGGAACAAACTACATCTTCAACTCATCCCGCTGGAAGCCGTACCCCCAATTTGGGAGTAGACAGGAGCCCTCTTGAAACTTTACACGTGCATTATGATTACTATCCTAACTACAAAGAAATTAAATACCGCCATGTTACTAATAAATAAATACAAAAAGAAATCACATCTGCTACATACACGAACACAAACGGCAGTGGGGCAGGCCTTACGTAACTCGAAAAGAAATAGTTTTTAGGATAAGAATATTTTAAGGGAGAAAACACTACTCCTCCGAAACTGTTTGTGGATCCCTGAGAACAACTCGCAAACTGATGCACTTCGCAGAACCTGTCCATCACTAACTATATCTGCAAAACATGGCGTCACCGAGTTATGCTTCCTATTTTAGTTCTTCAGTCCGTTTTTTTACTATGAAAATCTAGCAAATTATGGCTCCGTAGCTTCCTGCTTACGCCCCTTCAATTATCAAACTAAATTTACCTCGTTAATGGAGCTTTTCTAGCTCATTTCTGTTTTTCTGAGCTGGAAGATCCGAGTCTGGCTGTTGTCAGCAAAATTTTCAGGCATGGAATGGGAATAATCGCGCTCTAATATCATAGCGTGGGTGAATCCTCCAATCAAAACAAAGCATTTTTGGCGGTGGGGCTTTGAAACGAATAAAATTTGGTAAAATCTGGATTAAACTAGATTTCAGAAGGACCTAGGTATCTAAAAGAGAGGTGAAGGGTGGTCCTGAAAATTCTGTCGAATTTTAGATTGGTTATTTGATCTGAAAAGTTCCGTCCAATAGTGGACCTATGTTTTCAGATCGCACTGACACCGTAAGAATTGTAATAATCCATTTACATATCCATATACAAGACTTATAACTAATTTAATATATAAATAAAGATATTGATTCCCAAAACTATAATTCCTAATAAATTTTTTACAGTTTTCCATGTTAATTTGAAATAGAATAACAAACAATATTACGAATTATATGAACAGCCAGAAATTTTTTGTTAAACGTCAAGTACAGTCGGTGCAAAAAATTTCGGGCACCCTCCTATTAAAAACATCATCACATTAGACTGTAATGGCATATTACAATCTCACCTTTTACGTTTCATTAGCTTCAACGGAAAGACAAATTTGAGGGAAGGGAAGTGAAAAGATATGATTATTAATGAAAACTTATTACGTCGATAAAACAATTTTCCAGCAACTGAAACCTAAACTATATTACATTTTACAGTGCTCTGGCTACAAGTATGAACGTTATTTTTCTAAACTGTGTCTAAAAAATCACATTGCTCGGAGGGCGGGTAAAACAAATTTACGATAATTAATTTTATTGCAGAGCTCTCTGTCTACTAAAAATTTAGAGAAATTGAAACAATGCTGATCTTGTAGATGCAAAGGCTCTCATTACAAATTTAACTTTGCTTTTCAGTGACGTCATTAGAAATCAGTTTTTAATTGGGCAAAGTGATAAATTAAGGTAATTTTCATTCTTGCGATGATGAAATCGAATAGGTCTTAGTAGTGAATAATATACTTCGGATAATTTGACCTGGAGCGACTGTTACTAGGCGGTTGTTACTAGTAATATTTAAGCCTAGACATGTATTGGGGCAGTATTGCTAAGTAGTAGGACCCCATGGGAAAATGTTCGAACTGGGAACGTTCCGTTATAACATCCGGCTAGTAACACTCGCCCCAGGTTACGTTTGCTATCCGATGGACGGCTACCGGATGTATAAAGAATATGAAATATGATTTTTTCCTCTTCAGCTCGTGAATTTTAGTTGTTGCTAGGTATATTTGAGCCTGGACATGTATTGGACTCGCACCCTACCCAAAGTCAATTTATAACGTTGTGCATTTTCATTTCTGAATAGCTAAAGATGTAATGGATGAGGGAATGACTTCCAAAAATTTGCGTATTGTATGTGTCTGTGATTGATTGATTGATTTTCGTTTCACGACAGAAAATACTGAATGAACGAAATGTCTTAAACTATTTAATGTTAACTCACAGAGAATCGAAAATCACCTCTCATCGAGAATCCAACCGGGACTCGTAAGATGTGTTTTGTAATCAGAATTATTCTGGAGTTTAAAAAATTGACGTTAGTCCTACAGCGGAATGAGAATATACGAACTCGGTGAAAACAAATGGAGACGCTTTTGTCAACAACAAACTCTCATTCGATCCAGGGAATCCCTGAAGAAGAATTGAGCGTTTTACCAGTGTGCTATCATGCATCCTGCAACTCATTGTAATTGTCACTAAAAGCACAATAAAAGTGATAAAAAAGAAACATATTGCTCTAGCGTGCCATAACTGTGAAAAGGGAAAAAAAGAAAAGAGAAAAACAGAGTAAGCTCTGTAACAAATGAGATGTATGTAGTAAGTCGTGAGTGGGAACCCTTCACTCCTGGTGGGGATATTCATGAAGCTTAGGCTTATGTCTAATTATATTGGAATATATTATCAATTTCTTAAGTTCGAACATACTAGATTCGATTGAAATGAGAAAACTTTTTATCGGACTTTGAAGAAAATAAAAATAAAATAAATAAATACATGACCGTGTTTATTATATATGGAATTCCCAGTCACTATCCCCTTTTCAGTTTTATTAAAAAATAGAAGAAGTAAAGAAGAGAAGAGAAAGTTAGGATAAAAGAGAAGAAAAATAGGGAAAGTAATAAGATGAAAAAAGGGAACTGTTACTGGATATTTTTGAGAAATATGGTAAAGGAAAGTGAATAATTATCGAATTGGGATTATTTCGAATAGCTATTGGGTGAATATTTGGTATTAAGGTGATCGAAGGTAGACACATGTTAACCCATACCTCTCAGACCTAGATCCAATTAACTCCAACTACCGAATTATCCCAATCTAGCTCTGAGACAGATGAGAAAGTTTAATTTAACAGTTTATTAAATATTTCCAAAATTCTTGACGAGTATCTAGTACTTGAGGTATAAACGATGAAGCGGACGGCATGTTAGAATTGACCACAGGGAAGAATAAAAAAATTCAAAGTAATACATATATTTGTCGAAGATTTTGACTTTCAAAGTTCTCTCATGATGATCATTCGTTCAGGCTACTTCGGTCCTTTTTGCTTCCTTTATAGAGCCAACTTAAATTAGGTTAGTATTGACTTTCAACGACTTGTTGCCAACTACCATTAATTATGGTAAGTCACACATATATGTCAAAAGAATTGGTGCACTTAATACTAAACCTACATTTCACTCACACACACATTCATACAGGACAATGTATACTTAAGGTTGCATTTAGTGTAATTAAACTAACCTAACTACATCTCTATAGACATTTATTACATTTCAAGAAAAGAAAACTTAGTTTGACATAACAGAAAAAGTTTGATTCATGAATTAAATATATATATATATATATATATATATATATATATATATATATATATATATATATATATATATATATATATATATATATATATTAATAATAATACATAGGCATGCACAGAAATCTGTTACTTTCAACAATATCAAATAACACATTTCTCTTGTAGAAATATTAAAATATTGGATTACATTTTTAAAAAAATCGACAAAACGAAGGACGAAGAGAGAAGGAAAAGAAATCAAAGTTAAACATTAAACATATTTCAGGTTCAGTACAATGAATACATATCATAGTGAAAAAAAAATATAATTGGTTAATTAATCTTAAAAAAAACTTTGGTAGCATTTTATTGAGTCTCTGTCCCCAGAGGAGAAATTTCGACAATTTTATGAGTCTTTGTTCTCACGTCGATAGTAGCTCCTTTTTCTACTCCCTTTATACACTGTGATTGGTGTCCATGAGTGTATTTAATCGTTTGCCTTAACTACAGACGAAAGAAAAAATAGTTTCTTCATATTATATATATTTTCCATTTCGTCACTTGACGCAATTGGTAGAAAAATTTCAAAATTTATTAAGATAAAAAAACTTATCGAATCCAATCCCAGACATTGGGACCATATTTCCATAATACTATATGTCTCAATAGAGCTAGGTCTCTGGACCTATCTAGGTCCTATATTCACATTACTAAATTATTAACCAAAATCAGTTCCTTGAATTTAAGATCACTAAATTTTTTTTAGTATAGATCGTTGAGTCAAAAGGTTTTAGTCACTGAACTGACGAACGAAAAATAATTAGGTTCCCGATCGTAGGGGAAGGATTTGCTTCATAGTTTACTGATAGAAGAATTTGTTGATGGGGCGCACTGTTTCGTAGTTTACTGATTTCACTATGATCTCGCAAAATAAATTTGGATAAGGATTAGGGTTATTTTTACTTTTCTTACGACCTGCTACTTTTACAGGCCAGGCAACATTTGACATAGTATTAAAAAATTAAATAGTTACAAACATTACTAACAAATCAGTAAGTGTCATTAATTATAAGTTACGCGGTAATACTTTACATCACAAATAATTGGTCAATGTCGGGTGTCAAAAATCTATGGCAACCTTAAACTATTAAGGTAAATACCGAGCCCTTTACATACATACTCGCATATATATATATATATATATATATATATATATATATATATATATATATATATTCATATTACTCAATATAATATAAATTCACTTTAATATCCATCTTAGTATTTCGTCGACATTTAAATTCTACATAACCTTTTTATATTCAACAAGTATTCACGCTTGTTTGGCTCAAAATAAACAAAAACCCTGACTAATAAAATTCTTTTTTTCATAAGGTTGCAACATTGAACTTTATATATAAACCCGACAATCAATAATAATTCAATTTTACTAAAGATCCGCGTATAAAGAAATAGTTGGTGTTATTTAATAAGTTGACATAAGAGGTGGAAATACAACAAATAGAGCAAGCACGTAACTTTTCAAACTATTTAAGTACATATATATATATATATATATATATATATATATAGATAGATAGATAGATAGATAGATAGATAGATATATGTATGTATGTATATACAGAGAAAAAAAGGAAAAAATCAAGATTATTTGAAACCAGTGGGCCCAAACTACTAATACATACATACCATATAACCAATCAATAGAAAGAAAACGAGAAATCAGTCGTCAATGGGTATAATTTGTACGATCGATGAATAACAAGTAAGTTTCTAGGAATCTGAAACCATAGTGTACCTTCTCGTCAGCCCCTCAAATGGTGGATTGAATATCGCGAAAACGGTCCTGAGTCGTGCTGAAATACCTCCACGAATTGTATTCCTCGATGTCTCAGTTAGTACATACGATCAAAATAATTGGTATGAATATTGTAAGTTATCATTAGTTTCACAACCGGGGGGGAAGGTTGAAATTTAAAAAATCCTTTAGAGAAGTAGTAGAAGAAGGATAGGTAAAAAGAGAGGAAACAGAACACTACAACTATGAAAGATAAGTGGTCGAATTTGCGTATACAACATACTATAACCAAATATTCTCTTTTATGCCAAAAACGGGTTCGGCTTACCAAATAAATAGCCGAAAAAAGAAGTCTGCAAAGTCGAGACGAGTCTGTGTCCTCGATGGGATTTTCGGAAAGACAAAGGCTTTAGGGAAATCCCACCACTCACCGTATCCGGTCAACGCCCTTGCAGATCCCGGAATTCACCGAAAGGTTAGAGAAGGCGGTAATTTAGAATTTCAAAAAAGAAAAAAAATCATCCGACCTCTCAGAAAGTAAAAGAATCCAGAATAGTAATGAAATTAGAGGGAAAAAATAGCTAAGATGTCCCTAATTAGTAATTTGCCAAAATAAAAAAAATTAAAATAAACTGAATTTTGGATCGGTGATTTCAGCCACCAAACATCACCGATAGCTACCCTGCGCAGACATGCCAAAATCTGGGACGTCGTTAATTTCCATCAACTTATTAAACTAAGAAAAACAACGAAAATACTCAAGAGGGGTCATGGGTCGACGTCCATGTACGCGATGGACATAAATATAATTTAGGAGCGGTTGATTTGACCAGATAGTTCGATTTAAGTTGTTAACTATGTGAACACAGCACGTTAAATACGGTAAGCAACGAGAAGAAGAAAAAAATCTCGGAGAGTCAATGAATGTTAAAGGTACAAATGACCAAACCTGTACTTTTCGTTGATCACCGGATATAGCAGTTATTTTTCTTAATTATCATTTCTGTCGACCTTTAAAAGTAATTCCCACATGATGCTACCATATCTGATGAAAGGCTTAAGATCCGGGGCTCTTAGTATGAGGTACTTAAGTGCGAAGTAACATACAATTCCTAAATAGCAAACTCGGTTGGATGAATGTACTGGTGTAGAATTCAAAACGAGAGAGATTTTCAGTAAAACATATTCATATTCTTCATATAGAATATACACTGGGCCTATTCATTTAAGTACGGGTGTCCTACCATCTCATTCATATTTTATATCGTATTATTACTATATCATTACATTAATTCATTATTTACACATTTTCGCGCGAAGTAATATTTTACAGACACCCTACTAAATACATTTACACGCAGTTCATACACATATTTACATTAAGCACTAATAAACATATAGTTATCACGATCCGTCACGCTTAAACTACTACACGATAACATTCATCGAACCACGGACTCTTTGTTTCGCAGCACCCAAATTGTATTTACTTCGCAGTTTTGTTTAAAAAAAGTCACACACTGAAAGTAAAATTGTCAACGATGATTTTATTTCTGATGTGCTGATAAAACTAAAGCAACAATGGAATTTTTCTACAGCCACGGGAAAAGAGAATTTAATATTACATTTTGAAACAAACAGTGACATCATGTGGGCTATTAAGAAAATAGGCGTTCTTGATTTCAGTGGATATTTCGATTACTACTTGACCTAGCGAGCTGAAATTTTCTCATACGAGATCTCATGCTATTTCATCAAAACGTATACTCATTTGAACCGAAAACCATGTCCACGAAATGTAATTTAGAAATAAGGGGCCAAAATCAAACAAACTAAATCACTAACTCGTGCAATGACGTAATGTCAACAAATAACTGATTACCGGAAACGGACACGATGGCGCTGTAGTGGAGACATAATTTACCGTGTACTGAAATATATACTTGTACTTATGAATCAGAAATCTAATATTTACTCTCGTTTAGTGTGTTTTGAGTTAGACAAATGGTTCTAAATTGACGTATATTTAATACACTGTCCTAACAGTAGAAATCACGCACTCACGCAGAACTACTAACTACACACACCACTATAAATAACTCACATAAAAACTAACTAGACAAGCACCATTTAATTACATGCATATTCAGGAAAAGTACTCCCTTGCTGTTATATAGAGTTGCCTCTATTAAACTTTATGGGGCAAAATGAGAAGAGTTAACCCTAGGTCCAATTGACCTGACCAATTGTTTACTAAATGATTACTAAAGATTGATGCCCTGGGAGCACCTTAACGAGGCTTATTGAGGGACCCTTCCCCTGAGAGGGGAAAAGGCCCTAAAACAAACAATAACTAACCCATCCCCCGCTAGAAATGGTTCAATTTGGAAAGAGAAATAGGAGCCCCATTTTGTTAGCTTAAGCTGCCATTCTGCTTATTAGTATTACAGTTATGAAACCTACTAAGTACATGCACTTACTGATTTAAAAAAAATCACATTTACAATATACACTATAGAATGTACGAAACCAGGTCTATTTCCCTAATCCCTAACTGAATTTTAAAGAAAAGGAAAGTAAAATCACTATTTCACTCTGTCTATTTTAGCTTCGATGACGAGCAATATGGCGTCTGTAAACACAAATTTGGAACTTCACTCAATGGCCGCTTCTTTACCAAAAATTGTAGATTGTTCTGGGCTCCTAAACCGTTGTCAGTCTTTAGCTATTAAATTACATTAAATTTTACCTTGATTTTCCTTGGAAATTTGAGTCCTTCCCAAAAATATGCGGAACGAAAATCACAAGCTGTGCGTCCAGATGAGTTCTTGATTATTATGATAACATTGCGCCGAAAACGACAGGGATTGGAAAATTCCACCAATAAGGTCGGAGTCTTCCAGCCGCGGAAATTACAATGCGAATAGAAATTTGGCAAATCCAGATATAACCGGATCTGAAAGTGACTATGGATTAGTGAGAGGGGGTGAGGGAAAGTTTAGGTACCTGGCCAAAATCTACATTGGTCTAAAATTAAGAAAATTTATATCCAATGACGGAACTATGTTTCGGTATGACGTCAGAATGGTAAACCTTGTAACTATTCAACTTGTATATGCGAAAATGGGATTTACAATTAATCAAAATATAAACAGATATATTATTCAGTTAAAATATGGTTACTAACGAAACCTTTCGATTCATTACATTTAACTTGAAGTAAGGAGAATAAATAAATTGTGTAATTAAACAGAAATCGAAAAAAATTGGGTGTGCAGATCTGCAGAAGACTAAGGAATCTGGACTCACTCCATTCGGTCTGTGAGAGACTAAAAGGTGTGAAGTTTATACAGTCTGGAGGAGACAAGGTCAATTCAAGATATCAAGATATTTGCGTATTCGTCCTTTCCATATCATCTCTTTCCAAGTATTCTGCTTTGCAATTGTGAAAAGAGAAAGAAGAGACAGAACTTGAGATCCGGTCATGTTCCAAAATTTCCTTCATTGCCTTCATCCCTTATCTTTTACTTGTCTTCGCTTTGCACGAGTGTTACTTACTATATTTATACTTCACCAAAATATACGGAAAAGAAGAAAAATTAAATGAAAATAGAAAATCGATATTACGGTAATGATTTTCTTAATCATTATAGCTTATAAGTCTAGGTACAAACGACGTTGATAACGATCTTGGATCAGTTCAAGAATTTAAAACATAACTTCTGCCTTATTTCCAGATTTTATTCTCCATTCCTTCCTTATTTATTTTTCAAATCGATGTGGGTTCATTCTTGCACAAAAATTAGAAGCTCTAGTTTTCTGTACTCCAAAACTGTTTCAAACGTCTGATCGATCTTTTTCCACAACAGTCAAAACAAGGAATCTAGATAACTCTTAGAGTTCTTTAGTATTTGCGTTGCAGACGGTTTTTCCTGAATTTGTTTATTTGTGTGTGAGCAATAAGATTTACTTTGCAGAAATTTTAAGAAAGTTTGAAATATTCTATTGCGCTAAGTATGTCCTCATCATATTCCAAACTGCAAGCAACAAGAACAACGTTGAGATCCTGTTGCCTTTTAAGAACAGGATGTATTAAGGTCTACTGGATATTTCCGTTTCCACACTTTCTTCCATTGCTTCCTGTTTTTAAAAGGCAAAACTTTTTCATCATTATTCACTTACCCTAATCATCCCTACACTTCAGCAAAAAGGAAGGGACGTTAAACTGAAAGATTTCTTCTTCAACATTGCACACTTTTTTCCAGTTCAACTCTAATATTAAAAAATGTAGTTGCGTTTCTGTTCTTATGATTAGCTTTCGAATTTTCACACGGTGTTGTAATGATAATAATAATTAAAACGAGACGATATTTATTAAATTATTAAATAAGATCAAAAACTTCTTTTCACTTGATTTCGAATCTGAATAGAAACGACAAGAAAAGCGAATTACAATTTTATATTGGAAAAGTTGAGCAATCTACCGCTGAACTAACATGCCTTCAATTTTTAAATTCATTTTCATATATATCATGAACTGGAAATAAGGAAGACTTACTATCAGAAATACCCAAATGTTAAAGATCTTATTCCTAGC